>NC_057814.1:458173719-458525933 GCF_018294505.1 Triticum aestivum
GAGGAGGAGGTCACCAGAGAGGAGGAGAAGGAGGTCGTCGGAGAGGAGGAGCGGAGTATGGTGGAGGAGAGAAGGGGAGATGGAGTGGAGGAGAGGAGGAGATGGAGTGGAGGAGAGGTGGAGTGGAGAAGAATGAAGAGGTAAGGAGGAGAGGACCACGCCCAGCCATATATACGGCATTGTAATGGCGCACCGTGGGCAGGTGCGCCATTACTAACGTTTTCTTTATTTTTTTATTTATTTTGAATTTTGAAGGCTGGAAGATAGTAATGGCGCACCATGGGCAGGTGCGCCATTAGTAAGTTTGAATTTTTTTGAATTTTTTTGCCTCTCCAGATCTTAAAAGCCCTGTATCTTTTTTTCGGTTAGGTTTTTGAGGATTTTGAAAATGTTTAACGGGGTTCCCCGCGTTAAATTCGGATGTAACTTTTCGAGTAGATGATTTTTCATATAAAACACTTTTTCATCCGAGTTCGTATGCAAAAGTTATGCCCATTTTACAAATTCTTGAGAGATTTTGCAAAAAAGTCAAAAATTCATGTTTGTAAATTTTGCTAACAACTAGACCACATATCACATGGGAATCTTATTTTCTTTTATTTTTTTGACATTTCTATCATTTTCTTTTATTTTTTTTAAAAACTGAAAAGGCGGTCCAGGGGGGGGTGCATTCGGGGGAATGTTTGGGCCAAACTACTAATGGCGCACCGTGGGTGTGGTGCGCCATTACTAGTTGACCACACCCACAGTGCGCCATTAGTAGTTTAAAAAATAAGATAAAATAAAAATTTGAAACATATTTACTAATGGCGCACCGTGGGAGTGGTGCGCCATTAGTAGTTTTGAAAAAAAATTACTAATGGCGCACCGTGGATGTGGTGCGCCATTAGTATTTGCACACTAATGGCGCACCAACACATGGTGCGCCATTACTATTTAGTAATGGCGCACCACATGCATAGTGCGCCATTAGTGTCCATATTGGCTATAGCTGTTTTTGTAGTAGTGATTGTAACACTGCATGTCCCCACGCCGCCGGGTCATTACTCTGACCCGATGGACAACATTATCGCTGCCGCTTCACGGCTGGCGGCCATCCCGATCGAAGGTGATTCTCCAGCGGCGGTCGAGACGCGTCGGGTTAAGGAGCTTCTTCAGACAGCCTTGGTTCAACAGGAGGCTTATTCATATAGCCGCGGTCGGATTCATTCCACTCCCCGTCCAAGCCTGAGTTAAAGAAGGCGTATGGATGAACCGGCAGTGTCAAGCAATGCGCGGAACCGTGATCCGCCACGTGGCAATAACCCGGCGGGTGGTGCTGGTGATGCTCAGGAGGTGGTGGACCGGTCTCGGGCACGCAGAGAGGCCGAGTTAGCGGCGCAACATGAAGTTCGTTAGCTTACTCCGGTTCGTCCAACCATATCAGTGGAACCAAGAGTTACCTCTAGTTCTTTGGGAGTGCCATGTCTTGTCCCAGCGTTGCGCAATGTGCGCCTGCCCAAGGATTTTAAGGGCCCGCGCAAGGTACCGAATTACACCGCCGATTTATCCCCTGAAACATGGGTCGAAAGCTATGAGATGGCCATGGAGATGCTGGATGTGGATGATGCGGCATGTGTGAAATACTTCACCATGATGCTAGAAGGGACAGCCCGCACTTGGTTAAAGAGCTTACTGGCTAATTCTATCAGGTCATGGGCCGAGTTGAGAGCCCGGTTTATTCAGAATTTCAAGGATACATGCAAGCAGCCCATGTCAATTGTGGACTTAGCTGCATGTGTCTAGGAGGAAGGAGAGTCAACAACCCATTGGGTGCGCCGGGTTTCGGAGATTTTGCATTCATCGGACCGCATCAACGCTGACACCGCAGTTTTAACATTGGAAGGAAATTGCCGGTTTGAACCCCTGAAGTTGAAGTTGGGACGGCTCAAACGTCATTGTAATGACATGGGAACCCTCATGGCTGCATTGGTGAAGTATGCCGACTCTGATAGTACCAAGGATCCCGAGTCTGACGATGATAAGACAGGGAAGGGAAAGAAGAGCGGCAACGCCAAGGGGCAGCACCACAACCCGGCATGTCATGGAAACTGCGGCAAGCGTAAGGCGGACCACGGTTTAGACTTTGTAGCTAACACTAATACACATGACAAGGGCCAGTGGCATAAGGGTAAACCGCCCCAGCGCGGTGGAAGGCCAAGTCCTAATCCGGACCGTTTGTCTTATCTGTTGAACCAGCCATGTCCAAAGCATGGGACGAAGGAGAACCCGTCCACGCACCTCTGGAAAGATTGTTACATCATGCAAGAGTTCAAAAATTCTGATTCTTTCCGGTATGATCATAGACCAGGAGGCAGTTCGGGCCCCGGCTCTCACGGGCCGGGTTATGGAGGAGGAAATTCCAGTTCGGGCTTCCACGGTAATCAGGGAGGACATAACAATCAAAGTAATCAGGGTAACCAAGGTGGCTATCACCATCAGGGCAATCAGCAGCAGCAGCAGTCGGGTTACCAGAGCAACCCGAAGCAATTGAATAGCGGACAGTATCATGTCTTCACCACTAGCTTGGACAAGCGCGATCAGAAGGTTCATAAAAGGGCGGTGAATGCCATTGAACCGGCGATGCCCCGTTTTTTGTGTGGAGTAGAGAAGACCATCCACCGCGGGTTGACAATCCAGGTCATCTGGCTCTGGTGGTGGCACCTCAGGTGGGAGGTTATAAGTTCACTAAGGTACTCATGGATGGAGGGAGTAGTATCAATATCCTTTATTATGAAACTTTCCGTCGCATGGGGTTAACAGATAAAAATCTTAAACCGTCCAATACGGTGTTCCATGGTGTGGTGCCTGGTAAGTCGGCATATCCTGTTGGTAAGATAGCTCTAGAGGTGGCTTTTGGAGATGAGCATGACTCGAGATCATAAACCTTGACCTTTGAAGTGGTGAAAATCAGCAGCCCATATCATGCCCTATTTGGACGGCCAGCTTATGCTAAGTTTATGGCACGGCCTTGTTATGTCTATCTGCAGGTCAAGATGCCGGGTCACAAGGGAACTATAACTGTGCATGGGAACCGCAAGATTGCTCTGGAGTGTGAAGAAGGTGATGCGGCTTATGCTGAGTCGGTTTGTGCAACAGAAGAGTTGAAGTTTTACAAGGACAATGTTGATCCGGCAGATATGACTTCGTTGAAGAAACCAACTACAGAGCATGATCCGGCCCTGAAGTTTAAATAGGCTGATGAGACTAAGCTTGTTGACTTCGTGCCTGGCGATTCGTCCAAGCAATTTAGCATCAGCGCTAACTTGGATCCGAAATAGGAACGTGCGCTCATCGAGTTCATCTGTGAGAATCGGGACATCTTTGCATGGAAGCCTTCTGACATGCCAGGTGTACCGAGAGAACTCGCTGAGCACACTCTCAATGTTGATCCCAAGTATAAACCGGTCAAGCAGTTTCTCTGCCGGTTTAATGAAGAAAGGCGCAAAGCTATTGGAGAGGAAGTAGCCAGGCTCTTGGCGGCTGGATTTATCGTTGAAGTATTCCTTCCTGAGTGGTTGGCTAATCCGGCGCTGGTTCTCAAGAAGAATGGCACATGGCGTATGTGTGTGGACTACACAGATCTCAACAAAGCTTGTCCAGCAGATCCTTTTGCCCTTCCCCGTATTGATCAAATTATTGATGCTACGGCAGGTTGCGAGCGTTTAAGCTTTTTGGATGCATATTCTGGTTACCATCAGATCAAGATGGCAGTTAAGGACCAGGAGAAGACAACCTTCATAACTCCCTTTGGAGCCTTCTGCTATGTGTCCATGCCCTTTGGGCTCAAGAGTGCCCAGGCGACTTATCAACGGTGTGTGCAGAATTGTCTGCATAAACATATCGGCCGAAATGTTCATGCCTATGTGGATGATATTGTGGTAAAATCAAGGAAGAAAGAGGCATTGATTGATGACTTGAAGGAAACCTTTGATAACTTGTAGGTTTATAAAATGATGCTTAATCCGGCCAAGTGTGTCTTTGGTGTACCTGCAGGCAAGCTCTTGGGCTTTTTGGTGTCTAACAGGGGCATCAAAGCTAATCCGGAAAAGATCAAAGCCATCACCTCCTTGGCTAAACCGAAGTGTACCAATGATGTTCAACGCCTGGCAGGCCAGATTGCCGCGTTGAGCCGGTTTGTCAGTGGCCTTGGCGAGAAGGCCATCCCTTTATATCAGATGCTGAAGAAAAACGGATAACTTCGTTTGGAGTGATGCCGCTAATGAAGCATTTGAGGACTTAAAGCGGCAGCTGGCTAATCCACCGATTCTCGCTGCTCCAGTGGACAAAGAACCGTTGTTGCTATATGTGGCAGCTAATGCTCGGGCTGTTAGTGTGGCTATTGTGGTGGAGCACAAGGATGCAGGAATGGAATATCCGGTTCAGCGGCCGGTTTACTATATCAGTGAGGTACTTATTGAGTCCAAGCAGAGGTACCCACATTGGCAAAAATTGGTGTATGGGGTTTTCATGGCAGGCCGGAAGCTTAAGCAGTATTTCCAAGGTCATCCCATCATGGTGGTCAGCTCCGCTCCTTTGGGGGATATAATCCAGAACAGGGAAGCAACTGGTCGGATTGCTAAGTGGGCTATCGAGCTCAGGCCTCACGGGTTGAGATACATACCCCGAACGGCGATCAAATCTCAGGCACTTGTGGATTTCATCAATGATTGGACAGAATTACAAGAGCCAGAGGAGAAGCCGGATCACACATATTGGACTATTCATTTTGATGGGTCCAGGCAATTGGAGGGCTCGGGGGCCGGAGTCATATTAACTTCCCCACGAGGTGATAAGTTTTGTTATGTTCTCTGTTTAATGTTCCCTTGCACTAACAATGCAGCTGAATATGAGGCTTTACTCCATGGTCTTCGGATGGCTAAGGAGATGAACCTAAGCCGAGTTAAGTGCTTCGGTGACTCAGATCTGGTGGCTCAACAAGTGTCCGGCACTTGGGATTCCAAGGACCCACTAATGGCAGCATATCGTCATGAGGTGGATATTGTTGTAGGTCACTTTAAAGGTTATCAGGTGGATCATGTGACCGGCAGAAGAATGAAGCGGCGGACGCTTTAAGCTGCCTGGGTTCCCAACGTAAACCGGTTCCACCTAATGTCTTCCTGGATGTTTTGCATAATCCGTCCGTCAAGCTCCCTGGTGAAGAGGATTTGGCTGTTCCTGATCCGGAGGCTCAGTTGGTGGCGGCTCTTCATGTTATCCCGGATTGGACGGTTCCATATCTGGCATATATAAACCGGGGCGAGTTACCAGAGGATGAAACTTTGGCCAGGCAGATAACCCGGCGGTCGAAGTCCATGACTATTATCAATGGAGAGTTACATCATTGCAGTGTGACAGAGGCGTTTCAACGCTGTGTGTCTCCTGAGGAAGGACATGAAATTTTGCATGAGATCCACGAAGGAGATTGTGGTCACCACGCTGGTTCAAAATCTTTGGTGGCCAAGGCGTTTCGTCACGGTTTCTATTGGTTGACAGCTCATGCTGATGCCGAGGACTTGGTCAAAAGATGTGATGGCTGTCAGAAATTCTCAAGGCGCGCTCATGTACCAGCTCAAGAATTGAGGATGATTCCAATCACCTGGTTGTTTGCAACTTGGGGGCTGGATATGGTTGGGCCTTTCAAGAGGTCCAAGGACAAGAAGAGCCACCTTTTGGTGGCGGTTGACAAGTTTACGAAGTGGGTGGAGGCAGAGCCAATTAGTAAGTGTGACGCAGCCACGGCGGTTCAATTCATCAAGAAGGTGATCTTCCAGTTTGGTTTTCCACACAGCATTATAACAGACAATGGTACCAATCTGTCAAAGGGTGCCATGAAGGAGTTCTGTCAACGTGAGCACATCCGGCTCGACGTGTCATCAGTGGCTCACCCCCAGTCCAATGGTCAAGCGGAGAGGGCCAATCAAGAGATCTTGAGAGGCATCAAACCCCGGCTTATGGTTCCTTTGCAACGGACGTCGGGTTGTTGGGTTGAGGAGTTACCTTCTGCGTTGTGGAGCATCAATACCACACCCAACAGGTCGACAGGGAACACACCATTCTTCATGGTTTATGGAGCGGAAGCAATTCTTCCTAGTGACATCCGTCATGACTCGCCTCGTGTAGCGGCATATGTTGAAGCTGACAACGAGAAGGCATGGCAGGAAGCTCTTGACCTGTTAGATGAGCGTGACATGGCGGTAGCCCGTTCGGCGATTTATCAGCAAGATCCGTGTCGCTATCATAGCCGCCGGGTTAGAACCAGAACCTTTCAAGAAGGTGATTTGGTGCTTCGGCTCATCCAGGATCAGACAGATATGCACAAGCTATCCCCCCCTTGGGAAGGACCCTTTGTGGTCAGCAAGAATCTACACAACGAGTCGTACTACCTAATCGATGTTCGAGAGCGCAAAGACTCACGTAAATCAGAGGAGGAGACCAACCGGCCATGGAATATTGCTCATCTTCGGCCTTACTATACTTGAGCTATAGGCTCTGCTTATGTACATATTATGACATTGTATATATTATGATCAATATAATAAACCGGAACCTTAGCTAAAGCGGGGTATCTGTTGTTTTTCTTACATCATGTGTGGTTACATGGAGCTTACAAAGCGGCGTTCGGTTTACCCCTTGATTTAGCTTCTCAAAGCTTCATATTAGATCACTTGGGGGCTTGGTCGTATCTGAACCATAGCTACACCTCTTGATCGGCGCAATGCCACAGCATCACTTGGGGGCTTGGTCGTATCCGAACCATAGCTACACCTCTTGATCGGCGCAATGCCACAGCATCACTTGGGGGCTTGGTCGTACCCGAACCATAGCTACACCTCTTGATCGGCGCAATGCCACAGCATCACTTGGGGGCTTGGTCGTATCCGAACCACAGTCACACCTCTTGATCCGCTCAAAGCCACATCATCTCACGAGAGGGCCATCCGCGGTACTCACACTTATCTTGAGGCTTTTAGTAGTATCCATTTACTTGTCTATGAACTGCATAAGCGACCAAGTAGTCCTTTACCGCGGACGCGGCTATTCGAATAGTTTTATACCCTGCAGGGTTGTACTTTGTCACACACGCTCTCACCACTTATCGTCGCTACATGACGTGTACTCGGCAACCTTCAAGCGGAAGCCCAACGTGGGTGTCGGCCACAGCCTACCTAAACACTCGAGTCTCTAGTCCAGGTTTATCGCCTATTTAGGTTCCATCCGCAGGGAGTCCGGCCGAGGTTTCCACTTACGGCCCCAAACGATGTGTGCAGGGTTCCCGGACACCAAACGGGCGACTCGGTACACCGTGCCACGAGCCTACCGCATCACAGCCCACCCCTTGGTCAGCGCTGTCCACGGCCTCCAGCTTACTACAAACACCAGAAACTACGTGCAACTCCTGGACAGAGGACAAGGGTGATTAAGAAGCCGAGGGGGTCCATTGGTTTCGGGCCCAATGTGTGGTAGTAGCTGAATCTTAAATCACGCATACAGATCTCAGTTCTTAGGGACGGTCTCAATGAAACAACCCACCATGTACTCCTACATGGCCTCCCATCGATACCTTTACCAAATCGTATTCAACACCTCACTCTCATTATCGACACACACACTTTCACTCTAGTTCATCACCCTGATGAGCCAGACCTGACACAACTCTAAGCGTAGCAAGCATAGCATTGTAGGAACACAACATGGCTCAATCAACTCCTACACATGCTAGTGGGTTTCATCTAGTTACTGTGGCAATGACAGGTCATGCAAAGGAAAGTGGGTTCAACTACCGCAACACACAGCAGTTTGAATCGCGTTGTCTTAATGCAGTAAACGAGAGCAGAAGCGAGAAGATGGGTTTGTATCGAAATGATCAATGGGTTGCTTGCCTAACGGAGTGGTGGTGGGATACTGCCCTTCAGTTGGATACTCGTGAATATCCTCGGAGGCAGGACCTACCACAATGAACACATCGAAGCACAATCAACACCAAGCAAGTGCAACAATATGATGCATGCATGAGACATGGCAAAATGGATGTATTGGGCTAATGCAACTAGGACCAGATGGGTTTGGACTATTTTGAATCAAAGATTCAAATTCCAAGTTCATAAATGGCCCATATTAGTGCTTTATCTTGTTCTGTGTAAAACAGTAGGTTAACTTGCTTAATCATGCATGAAACTAGTACAGATGGATAGAATGGATTTTTCTGATCATTTTTCATATATAAATCTTTTCATTCTGAGCTATAGATTATTTTCTATGATTTTTTGAAGTTTGTGATAATTTCTGGAATTTCCAATATAAGAATAATTCCAGTAATGCTTTACTGCGTCAGCCTGACGTCAGCAGGTCAACGGGGTCGTCCAGGTCAAACCTGACGTGTGGGTCCCCTGTGTCAGTGTCACTGTGAGGTAATTAGCTAATTAGGATTAGTTTTAATCTCTAACTCGGATTAATTAGCAGGCGGGCCCCACTTGTCAGTGACTCTGGAGGGGTCAACCTGTGGTCAACCACGCTGACTCGCCGGCGTTTAGCCGCCGGCGACGTCCAGACGCGGCGGTGGAGTGCGGGATCCCTCCTCCGGCGACCAAATGGACGGCGGAGGGTACCTACGTGTAGCTGGGGGCGAACCGCGTCGACTGGTGGTGGTGGTGGAGCTCGGGGTCGCCGGAATCGACGCCGGCGACGAGCTGTGCGGCTGCCGGGGTACGGGCGTATTTGAATCCGTTGCTAGAGAGCACGGCGAGGGACATGCGATGGTGCTACAGGTTCCTGGCATTGCGGTGGAGCTAATGGCTACGGTGGTGCGGCCATTGGATGGCCGGAGCCTCGTCGGCGACGAGCTCGTGCGGCGGCGCGTACGGGTGAGCTTCATGCAGTGGCTGCGGAGCTCGAGAGGGAGAGAGGAGAGGATGGGAAGGTGGCCATGCTCACGGCGGTTGCGACGGAGCGGACGGCGAGGTCGGAGGCGAGCTGTTGCAGTGGCGACGGCGGAGGGGATCTCTGACGGTGAGCGGCGAAGGCGAGGTCGGAGGCGAGGCTTCGGGGGAAACGAGCGCTCGGGGCTCGACTTGCTCGAAGGAGTGGGCGACGGCGGAGCTGTTGGACACGGTGGAACGGCGCGAGGTCGACGGTGGGAGCGGCTACTCCAGCGAGGTGGCTGCGGCGGCGTCGGCCATGGTGGGGGAAAGGCGAGGGAGAGGCGACGGGGGAGAATGGCGGTGTCCAGAGGCTCGGGGGCGCGTCGAGGGGTTCGTCCAGCGCATCCACGGGCGAGGGCGGCAAGCAGGTGGCGCCGTGGCGAGCTCGCGCTCGCCGGCGTCACCTCTCTGCCTGCTCTGGCGAGAGCAGGCAGCTGATTGGCGCGGGCCAGCACAGTGCTGGGCCGCCAGGTGGGCTGCCAGGCAAGTCCTTCTGCTTTTCTGTTTTCTCTTTTATTTATTTATTTCTGTTCTGTGTTTTGAAATAGTAAAAATACTATTTCATTTGGAAAAATCCTGAAAATATTCTGAGGCACCTATGAAATTATTCTCAACAGCCTAAAAATACCTTCAAGATTATTTGGGCATTTGAAAATATTTATAGAATTAAAAATGCCCAAATGGAAATACTTATGGCTTGTGCAAAAATCCAAGATGGCCTCCAAAAATATGAAACCATTTTTGGCAGAGGTTTTGGCCAGAACCAAAGATGGTGAACATTTATGGAGGGCATTTCAGGTTCATTGAAAAGGATTTTAGTAAACCCTAGTTGTTTCAGGGGGGTGCTGGGGGTTTCTGACATCCCCATTTCAAGTTTCTGTGAAAAATAGACATGATGCAACACTCTAATGCATGAACTAGCTAGGATGTGACAACTCACCCCCACTCAAAAGAATCTCGTCCCGAGATTTAGGATCCGTTGGGAAGAAGGTGGGGTACTCAAGTCGAAGACGATCCTCCCTTTCCCAAGTAGCTTCTTTCTCGGAATGGTGTGACCATTGAACCTTGAGAAACTTGATGTTTTGGCGTCGAGTGGTACGCTCGGCTTGATCAAGGATTCGAACGGGATACTCCCGGTATGTGAGATTATCTTGGAGATCAAGCGTTTCGTGGTCCACTCCACGGATAGGATCTGAGAAGCAACGCCTGAGTTGGGAAACGTGGAAGACGTCATGAACCTTGGAAAGATGCGGAGGTAGTTCCAATTGGTAGGCAACTTCTCCTTGCTTGGCAAGAATGCGAAAGGGTCCAATGTAACGAGGAGCCAATTTGCCTTGGATACCGAATCGATGGGTTCCCTTTAAAGGAGTCACCCGAAGATAAGCCTTCTCGTCAACCTCAAAAGTCATAGCCTTATGTTTGCGATCATAATGGCTCTTTTGGCGAGATTGGGCTGTTTTCAATTTCTCACGAATAATGCGAACCTGCTCTTCTGCTTCCTGAATCATATCCGGGCCAAAGAGTTGTCTTTCCCCGGTTTCTGACCAGTTAAGAGGCGTTCGACATTTTCGTCCATAGAGAACCTCGAAAGGGGCTTTGCCCAAGCTAGCTTGGTAACTATTGTTATAAGCGAACTCGGCGAATGGAAGGCATTTCTCCCAATCCATGCCAAACGAGATGACAGAAGCTCGGAGCATATCCTCCAGAATTTGATTAACTCGTTCTACCTGACCACTTGATTGAGGGTGAAAGGCGGTGCTAAAAGAGAGACGAGTTCCCATAGCATTTTGGAAACTTTCCCAAAATCGAGAGGTGAAGAGACTTCCACGGTCTGAATTAATTTCCAATGGAACACCATGAAGAGACAGTATTCGGGAGATGTACAAGTCTGCTAGCTGGCTAGCGGTTATACTCTCACGAACGGGTAGGAAGTGGGCTACTTTGGAAAGACGATCGACAACAACGAAGATAGCATTATTCCCTCTCTTGGTCCTGGGAAACCCGGTAATGAAATCCATACCGATTTTATCCCATTTCCATTCAGGAATAGCCAGAGGCTGAAGGGTGCCAGCAGGCCATTGATGCTCTGCTTTAACACGGCGGCAGACGTCGCAGTTAGCAATGTATTGAGCAATTTCTCTCTTCATCCTAGTCCACCAAAACCTCTGGCGTAGGTCTTGATACATTTTAGTACTACCGGGATGAATGGTGAGAGGAGATTCGTGAGCTTCCTTAAGGATCAATCGCCTCAGGTTGCGTACCTTGGGAACCACTAGGCGGTCTCCAAAGAACACAACACCTTGGTCATCAACGGAGAAACAATCCGCAACTCCTTTCTTGATGTTTCTCTTAATACGGGAGATTCCCGGATCTACCTTCTGAGCTTTAATGATCTGATCCGTAAGGGTAGGTTTCGTCACCAGGGTGGATAGAAAACCTCGAGGAACAATGTGAAGGTTAAGCTTACAGAATTCCTCGTGGAGAAGTGGTTGACTTTGTTGTAACATCAAGTTGTTACAATAGGATTTACAGCTTAGCGCATCAGCCATGACGTTGGCTTTGCCCGGGGTGTAAGTTATTCCTAAGTCGTAATCTGTGATCAACTCGACCCAACGTCTTTGCCTGAGATTCAAATCCGGTTGGGTGAAAATGTATTTCAGACTCTGCTGGTCGGTGAAAATCTCGCAACGATTACCGAGAAGGTAATGTCGCCATGTTTTGAGTGCATGGACTACGGCTGCAAGCTCTAGATCATGTGTGGGATAATTATCCTCATGTGGACGCAACTGTCGGGAAGCGTAGGCAATCACATGACGATCTTGCATGAGTATGCAACCTACTCCTTGTCGCGAGGCGTCGCAATAGATAACAAAGTCCTTAGAAAAATCTGGTGGTACGAGTACGGGGCCAGATGTCAGGCGTCTTTTCAGTTCCTGAAAGCTGAACTCGCACTGTGGGGTCCACTCGAACTTTTTATCTTTCTTGAGGAGTTCGGTTACAGGTTTAGCAACCTTGGAGAAATTCTCGACGAAGCGGCGGTAGTAGCTCGCTAAGCCAAGGAAACTCCGAACTTGCTTAGCCGATTCAGGGGGAGTCCAGTCAAGGATGGCTTGAACTTGCTCGGGATTGACAGCAATACCTTTACCAGAGATTACATGGCCTAGATAGGTCACTTCTGGCAACCAGAATTCACACTTAGAGAATTTAGCATAAAGGCGATGCTCTTGAAGTTTCGTCAGTACTAGCCTTAAATGCTCGGCATGTTCTGCCTCGTTCTTGGAGTAGATGAGTATATCATCGAGGTATACTACGACGAATTTATCCAAATACTCCATGAAGATTGAGTTCATTAACCGAGAGAAGGTGGCTGGAGCATTGGTTAAACCGAAGGACATGACAATATACTCGTGTTGGCCATAACGAGTAACAAAGGCCGTTTTAGGAATGTCCCCGTTCTTGATTTTGATTTGATGGTAGCCCAACCTCAAATCCATTTTAGAGAAGACTGAGGATCCAGCGAGCTGATCATACAGATCGTTGATCCTGGGAAGCGGATACTTGTTCTTGATTGTGACTAGGTTGACGGGTCGGTAATCTACAACCATCCGATCCGTACCATCCTTCTTCTTGACGAAGAGGACGGGGCAAGCCCACGGAGAAGAACTAGGACGGATGAAACCCTTTTTCAAGGACTCATCGAGTTGTTTCTTAAGCTCGGCTAGCTCTAGGGGTGACATCTTATAGGGTCTTCTAGAGATTGGGACGGTTCTTGGAACAAGGTCTATCACGAACTCAACATCCCTGTCAGGTGGAATACCTGGCAGTTCTTCAGGGAAGACATCCGGGAAGTCACGGACTACCGGCACATCTTCGAGGTCTGGAAGAGGGTTGGCATTTAATGAGTAAAGCTGGCGCTTAGACACTCGGGTCAAAACGTTGACTGTCTTGCCCGACGGATGGGTGAGTTGAACAGTTCTAGTGGAGCAATCAATCTTAGCATAATGAGCTGACATCCAGTCCATACCCAAGATGATGTTTATGTCCGAGGACTTGAGAGCTATTAGTGATGCAAGGAAGACCAATCTGTCAACAAGAATTTCATTTCCATGGCTTATCTTAGAGGTTTGCCACTTAGAACCAGGAGTTTGAATTACCATGGAGGTGGGCATGTCACAAAATGTGGTGTTGTGTAATCGAGCATAGCTCTCAGAGATAAATGAATGAGATGCTCCAGTATCGAAAAGAACAGTTGCCGGATGGCAATTAACAAGGAGCGTACCAAGGACGACATTGGGATCCTCATGGGTTTCCTCAGCTGAAACGTAGTTGACATGGCCACGTGCAGTGGTGGCTGGCTTGGCGTAGTAAGTCTTTCCTGCTGGCTCACCACGGCCAACGGACTGTCCAGGTTGATTGAGGTTGTTTCGGGGGCACTCGCGCAAATAGTGACCCGTTTCTCCACACTTGAAGCATGTCACAATGTTGGGGCGTGGAGCAGCATTGGCAGCGGGGCCACCATAGACCTTGGGTGGTGCATGCTGCTGGTTGGGGCGAGGCGCCTCGAAGGATGGCCTCGGAGTGAACCTGGGTGGCAGAGCAGTGTTTGGAATCCAGACCCGGCGCTTCTGGGATCCGGAGCCGGATGAGGAACCAAAATCGCGAGAGTGCTTGCGTGTAGTGTCATAGTCAGTCTGTCCTGTCTCGGCACTTATGGCCTTATTGACCAACTTTTGGAAGGAGGTGCACTCATGCAGACGAAGATCACGGCGAAGCTCAGGGCTAAGTCCCTTGCGGAACCTTGCCTGCTTCTTGGCGTCGGTGGATACCTCTTCAGGAGCATAGCGTGCTAGATTTCCAAACTCACGGCTGTATGCATCCACGGTCAGTCTGCCTTGGGTGAAGTTGCAGAATTCTTCCCGCTTACGATCTATGAGACCCTCCGGAATGTGATGCTCACGGAAAGCCTCACTGAATTCAGCCCAAGTAGTGATTTGGCCAGCTGGGCGCATAGCCTCAAAGTTTTCCCACCAAAGGCTAGCAGGGCCTTCGAGGTGATAGGCAGCGTAGGTAACCTTATCCGCTTCAGCTACGTTGGCAGAACGTAGCTTATGGGTGATACTGCGAAGCCAATCATCCGCATCAAGGGGCTCGACGGAATGATTAAACTTCGGTGGGTACAACTGGATAAAGTCATTGATGGACACCGGGTCGTTCCTCTGGTGACGTGCAGTATTCTGCTCAATTCGCTCTAGCAAGCGGTTAGTCTCACGCTTGTTTCTTTCTGCCTCCAGCATAACTTCGGCTAGTGAAGGCGGTTGGGGCAGATTCTCCGCCCTGGCTGCATTGGCTTCACCCTGCACCTGGACAGCAGGGTTGTTGCGGGTGTTAACCATCCTAGGAAAAACAAAACAACGGTTTAGACGAGGATGGCTAAATCTTGATAGGGAAATGCGGAATGTAATGGATAACACGGAGTGCGGAGATGATCATCAGTATGACATGGTAACATAGCAACATACATGTACCAACGGTCATACACACCATACATAGTTTAGTACAAGCCCAGGCTAAGGTACAACTACGATGAAGGACGGTACATCTCATCAGAGGCATTCCAAGCTCCTATACATTATTTTTCTACACCTCCGGAACGTGATACACACCAAGTCGTATCCCACAAGACACGCAGGACTGTGGAGATTACAACTGTTACAATACTAGTGGAACTACTACCAACTCAGACATCTCCGTAGTAATCCTCATAGAAGTCACCACCATGTCTTGGGAGCTGAACATGATCATCTGGAAATAGTCGGTCCTGTGGAGCTTGCGGTCCATAAGGACTCGGGTGTGGCCTTGGTCCAACAAACGGTGGCAGACGGGGTCCACGAGGAGGGGTGATGCCTCCTACATCACACCATTCCATACATTCTGGCAGACCATATCGCACGGGGTACAAGTCCCTCATGTCCATAAACCCAGCTTGCACGGCAGGTGCAAACCGTGTCAGAGTGGCCCAGTGATCAGCACGAGCATTAAAGAGCTCCATTCGCAAGGCACGATTCTCACGGTCCTTGTCCTCAAGCATCTCGGTGGTGGTACGGAGTAGTGAGCCCTCATGGGTAGAATCACAGTAAGTGGCCTGATAGTACCCCTGTGCCCCAGGGAGTGCTGCTGGCATATAGTAGAAGTCAGTGTTCTGAAGCAAGGCAGTTCTGGCTCGCATGATAGTCATCATTGAGTAAGCTGCGTCCTGCACGGACATCTCGATAGTAACCCCAAGTCCATAAGAGCAATGGAGGGGTTCAGTGGCTCCAGGATAGGATGGGTAAATCCTGACTGTGCAAAGATATTGACTTTGATTAAAGTCTCGAAACTGCTCCTCGACGGTATACTCGGGATACCAACGATAGCCTGTCTCAACCCTCACTCGGACCAACATGGCCGTGTGACCAGGTACGCCGATGCACCGGGTCAGACGAACCACTTGATTCTGGGAACGGGTGGCCATCTGAAAGCACGAAATAATGCAAGGCATTAGTAATTCTAGGAGAATTCGGACAGCATAACGGCTGTAAATGCTCGAAAAAGGATTTGAGACATTCGCAACAGTTTTGCAATACCACTCAACAACATCATGTCAAGGTTCTGGTTCAACCGACAACATACTAGGATAGTAGAGACTGAACCGAAGCATGGAACCAACCATCCTATAAGTTACTACGGATTAGTAACACGTGAACCTGGTAGAGAGGAGAGAGCCTAGTCCTTAACCCACGTAGAATGAGTAGAGAATGACTCAGATCAGAGGGCATGAGGTAAAGGAGTAAAAGCACCTTACGTTCCCTCCCACAATCAATTCCCCTACATATAACTAAAGCATTTCTAGACTCGACATCGACCAGTTTGGCTTATCGCACCTACAGGCAGTCCGGCTCTGATGCCAACGCTGTCAGGACCCCGGTTCCAAGTCACACCGATCTAGCGTGTAACACCTCATATCACATTGCGGCCTCACGCACGGTACTCCCACGGGTGTCGCCTTACCATGGCCCGGGACCGTTTGCGCCTTTTGGCTCACGTATATGACAATGTCGCTAGCATCCATATGACAGAGAACCCGGGCCGACATGGCTAGTTGTGAACCCAAAGCGGCACTAACGTATGGGGACAGGCATACATGAATCAACATCGAACGTGTCAGTCAGCAGCGTGTGAATCCAGGCTGTAGCACTGGGCTAACAGGACTCCGGGAACCCGGGCTGTAGCAGGCTAGGCAGGACTCCGGATGTCACCGCGTGACATTTCCCCGAAGGGACAGACACAGGAACGATATGAATCACATGCCGGCCAGTCAGGTGTCCAGAGCAGTAGTGCTGGGCTAGCAGGACTCCGGTGAACCGGGCTGTAGCGGACTACTATGGCTCAAGGAGGCACTAGACTACATTTCCCCATAAGAGAGGCTGCCAAGGATAAACAACTAGATTGTCTGATCCCACACATACAATGCATTTCAAACATACACACAATATGCTCGATATGTGCAAATACAACATGGCATCACAACAAAACTCTACAACTCAAAGTACTTTATTTAAAGGGCTCCGGAGAGCCTTACATAACTTGTTCATACAGATAGGGGTCACATGACCCGACACTCAAGTCATACAATCATACAAGCACATGCGGAAGCAAACTGTCTGGGTACAGACACTAGAAAGAAAGAAGGCTTGACGAAGCCTGTCTATCTACATAGGCCCTTCACAAGCCTAGATCACCACCTGGGTGGCAAGTCACTCGTCGTCGTCGAGTTCTACGTAGAACCCATCAGAAGGGGCGGTGTTGTCGTCTGAAAACAGTAATTGAAGCAACATGAGTACAAAGGTACTCAGCAAGTCTTACAACAGATCCTACTATACATGTTCGTTCTCAAGAAGGTAGTGGGGTTATTGCAGCAAGCCAGCTTTGACTCTTGGCTAAGCTATCCTACGATACACCACTTGTGAAATAGTTTTCGCACACGAGTCCACTAATCACCATCTCAATACCCCACCGTGGATCCTCCCTCGTCATCCCATGAGAGGGCCATCCGCGGTACTCACACTTATCTTGAGGCTTTTAGTAGTATCCATGTACTTGTCTATGAACTGCATAAGCAACCAAGTAGTCCTTTACCGCGGACGCGGCTATTCGAATAGTTTTATACCCTGCAGGGGTGTACTTCGTCACACACGCTCTCACCACTTATCGTCGCTACACGACGTGTACTCGGCAACCTTCAAGCGGAAGCCCAACGTGGGTGTCGGCCACAGCCTACCTAAACACTCGAGTCTCTAGTCCAGGTTTATCGCCTATTTAGGTTCCATCCGCAGGGAGTCCGGCCGAGGTTTCCACTTACGGCCCCAAACGATGTGTGCAGGGTTCCCGGACACCAAACGGGCGACTCGGTACACCGTGCCACGAGCCTACCGCATCACAGCCCACCCCTTGGTCAGCGCTGTCCACGGCCTCCAGCTTACTACAAACACCAGAAACTACGTGCAACTCCTGGACAGAGGACAAGGGTGATTAAGAAGCCGAGGGGGTCCATTGGTTTCGGGCCCAATGTGTGGTAGTAGCTGAATCTCAAATCACGCATACAGATCTCAGTTCTTAGGGACGGACTCAATGAAACAACCCACCATGTAGTCCTACATGGCCTCCCATCGACACCTTTACCAAATCGTATTCAAGACTTCACTCTCATTATCGACACACACACTTTCACTCTAGTTCATCACCCTGATGAGCCAGACCTGACACAACTCTAAGCGTAGCATTGTAGGAACACAACATGGCTCAATCAACTCCTACACATGCTAGTGGGTTTCATCTAGTTACTGTGGCAATGACAGGTCATGCAAAGGAAAGTGGGTTCAACTACCGCAACACACAGCAGTTTGAATCGCGTTGTCTTAATGCAGTAAACGAGAGCAGAAGCGAGAAGATGGGTTTGTATCGAAATGATCAATGGGTTGCTTGCCTGACGGAGTGGTGGTGGGATACTGCCCTTCAGTTGGATACTCATGAATATCCTCGGAGGTAGGACCTACCACAATGAACACATCGAAGCACAATCAAAACCAAGCAAGTGCAACAATATGATGCATGCATGAGACATGGCAAAATGGATGTATTGGGCTAATGCAACTAGGACCAGATGGGTTTGGACTATTTTGAATCAAAGATTCAAATTCCAAGTTCATAAATGGCCCATATTAGTGCTTTATCTTGTTCTGTGTAAAACAGTAGGTTAACTTGCTTAATCATGCATGAAACCAGTACAGATGGATAGAATGGATTTTTCTGATCATTTTTAATATATAAATCTTTTCATTCTGAGCTATAGATTATTTTCTATGATTTTTTGAAGTTTGTGATAATTTCTGGAATTTCCAATATAAGAATAACTCCAGTAATGCTTTACTGCGTCAGCCTGACTTCAGTGTGATGTCAGCAGGTCAACGGGGTCGTCCAGGTCAAACCTGATGTGTCGGTCCCCTGTGTCAGTGTCACTGTTAGGTAATTAGCTAATTAGGATTAGTTTTAATCTCTAACTCGGATTAATTAGCAGGCGGGCCCCACTTGTCAGTGTCTCTGGGGGGTCAACCTGTGGTCAAACCACGCTGACTCGCCGGCGTTTAGCCGCCGGCGACGTCCAGACGCGGCGGTGGAGTGCGGGATCCCTCCTCCGGCGACCAAATGGACGGCGGAGGGTACCTACGTGTAGCTGGGGGCGAACCGCGTCGACTGGTGGTGGTGGTGGAGCTCGGGGTCGCCGGAATCGACGCCGGCGACGAGTCGTGCGGCTGTCGGGGTACGGGCGTAGTTGAATCCGTTGCTAGAGAGCACGGCGAGGGACATGCGATGGTGCTATAGGTTCCTGGCGTTGCGGTGGAGCTAATGGCTACGGTGGTGCGGCCGTTGGATGGCCGGAGCCTCATCGGCGACGAGCTCGTGCGGCGGCGCGTACGGGTGAGCTTCGTGCAGTGGCTGCAGAGCTCGAGAGGGAGAGAGGAGAAAATGGGAAGGTGGCCATGCTCACGGCGGTTGCGACGGAGCGGACGGCGAGGTCGGAGGCGAGCTGTTGCAGTGGCGACGGCGGAGGGGATCTCCGACGGTGAGCGGCGAAGGCGAGGTTGGAGGCGAGGCTTCAGGGCAAACGAGCGCTCGGGGCTCGACTTGCTCGAAGGAGTGGGCGACGGCGGAGGGGATCTCCGACGGTGAGCGGCGAAGGCGAGGTCGGAGGTGAGGCTTCGGGGCAAACGAGCGCTCGGGGCTCGACTTGCTCGAAGGAGTGGGCGACGGCGGAGCTGTTGGACACGGTGGAACGGCGCGAGGTCGACGGTGGGCGCGGCTACTCCGGCGAGGTGGTTGCGGCGGCGTCGGCCATGGTGGGGGAAAGGCGAGGGAGAGGCGACGGGGGAGAATGGCGGTGTCCAAAGGCTCGGGGGCGCGTCGAGGGGTTCGTCCAGCGCATCCACGGGCGAGGGCGGCAAGCAGGTGGCGCCGTGGCGAGCTCGCGCTCGCCGGCGTCACCTCTCTGCCTACTCTGGCGAGAGCAGGCAGCTGACTGGCGCGGGCCAGCACAGTGCTGGGCCGCCAGGTGGGCTGCCAGGTAAGTCCTTCTGCTTTCTGTTTTCTCTTTTATTTATTTATTTCTGTTCTGTGTTTTGATATAGTAAAAATACTATTTCATTTGGAAAAATCCTGAAAATATTCTGAGGCACCTATGAAATTATTCTCAACAGCCTAAAAATACCTTCAAGATTATTTGGGCATTTGAAAATATTTATAGAATTAAAAATGCCCAAATGGAAATACTTATGGCTTGTGCAAAAATCCAAGATGGCCTCCAAAAATATGAAACCATTTTTGGCAGAGGTTTTGGCCAGAACCAAAGATGGTGAACATTTATGGAGGGCATTTCAGGTTCATTGAAAAGGATTTTAGTAAACCCTAGTTGTTTCAGGGGGGGGTGCTGGGGGTTTCTGACATCCCCATTTCAAGTTTCTGTGAAAAATAGACATGATGCAACACTCTAATGCATGAACTAGCTAGGATGTGACACTCTTTCTTTTGATAAGATTGGTGATGTTTTCAAACCGGTGTTTATGAACCCGGTTAGGCTGTCAACTACAAGTTGTCAGTACATGATCAAGTTATAATCCGGAGACTATCAGCCTGGTCTGGTTTTGACTGAAAGTCACCAGTAGGGAATAAACCGGTGTTTATCACAACCCGGAGCGATTTTATTGTAAACTGGAATCATATAACAGGAGTTACTTTTACTCCGGATTAGGGTTATTACCCTCATTATAAAGTTGGTCAGCCAACACTATGCCTAAAGGTCACAGGTATCATATATTTCCATATTTGGTTATCTTTTACAACCTTGGTTATAAACCTTGGTCATGTATATATTTGGGTATCATCACCCGCCCGGTGGTAAACCGCCAGGGCGCTTTAAGCTCCTTATCTGCAGGAACAACTTGAATAAATAGCTATGGATTATAAACATTGTATCTTAAGCATGGCGGATTAACATGCATCAGTCGCAGATAAATATGCACGAAGGCATAACAGACCAAGTGTTTTAACTAGCCTATTACAAGGCGTTTTAGTGCCAAAAGGGATAATTGTTTCTCAATAAGCATTGCAGCAAGTGGAAGACTAAACCGGCCCCCGTATTATGATTGCTTGTCAGCTTGACCTGACGGCTGCGGATCATCTTGCACCGGTTCATCTTCTTCGTCTCTACCCAGCGGCTGGAAGTCAACAGTTGTCCAGTCGATCGCAGTTAAAGCTTGGAACACAGCTTCGTCGCTTATAAGGGTTGACGGTTCAATATCAGGGGAATAAGTGTGCTTACGGATTGGAGGGATCAGATTTTGCGCTTCTGGAATTGGCGCCGCAACCCGTCTGTTCTTATCATCATAGCTTGCCTGATAATATGAGAGGTCAACTTCCTCAGCCAATTGACAAGCTAGTGGACATACTTCCCGGTTTATGGCACGGAGATCCTCCTGGCCAAATTCTGATCCATCTTCTTTTAAGCTTGGGAAGCCTTTAGCCACGTCCACCAGATCAAGATCAGGCACCCACGCCTTTGCCCGGGTTAGAGCGGTCAGAGCTCCGGCCCTTGCCGTAGCTTTCTTTAGTTCTTCAACCCGGGCAGGCAGCATGGATAGCCTTTCTAAGGTGTCCTTGATCAATGTTGGAGGAGGTTTATTGTGTGAAGCGATACAAATGATCCGCTGCGCGCCGGTATATAGCTGCTCTATCAGACTATAGGACGCTTTCAACTTCTTCTGTACATCAGAGCCCAGATGGCTAATGCGAGTTCCTGCATCATTATAAACGTCAGTAAACCAGCCACACATGGGAAGATATGTTGAAAGTATAAAGCAACGATGCTTACCAAACACAGCAGCGATCATAGCATGTACTTGCCGCTTTACACCAGTCAGCTCGTCTACCACCGGTTTGAGAGCTGCTTCGGCGTCTTCAGCTCTTTTCCGCAAAGCGGATTTCTCTGTCTTCCAATCCGCCCGCTCCTTGGCGAAGCTCTCCTTTAGCTTTTCCATAGCGGCTAAGGCGCTCGTCAGCTCATCTTTTGCTTTGGAAGTTTTGGCCTGTTGGGACTTGATGTTCTCTTGCAGATCTGCGGTTTGACTTTCCTTCTTGCTCAGTTCAGCCTATAAAGAGACAGATACATAATGAGTTAACAGTACATATTTGAAGTAACAAGCACATAACAAGTTATGCCCTTGATACTTGGGGGCTAATGCATATTTGCTCCATATCAGAAATTTCTACAAGTCCCAAGCACAATACAAGTATTAATCTTGGCACCTGGGGGCTAATGTGTGTTTGCTCAAAAAACTGTTGGTATGGGAATTCTTCTACAGTCCCGGTTCATCTTTATAAAGTTAAACCGGCCCTTGGGGGCTATACCGGTGAAAGAGCAGTATGGCAAATTTTAAGGAACCGGTTCATCTTAAAAAGGTAATCCGTTCCCTGGAGGCTAAATATGCAAAGTTAAGTTATGACAAAAGTCCCGGTTTAGATTGATATCATAAAACGTTACTTGGGGGCTACTAGGAGTTGATAAACTGCAATTGGACAAAAGAGAAAAATAGTAGTTACCTCATATCGCTCCTTCATCAAGTTTACCAAACTAGCTTCATAGTCACGGCTGGTATACACACGGTTCAAGAAGCCAGAGTGAATGTCTTGAGCATTGAGATGGGCGTAGCTTGATAAATCGGCATTCCATTTGCCTTTGCCGATAGCAGAGAGCTCATCCTTGGAAGTATGTTTTGACAAAGCGACAGGATTGCCAGGAGTGGTGTGGCCAGTGCCAGTAATCATAATTTCATCATCTTTGTCATCAGCAGCCTTCACTAGAGTTGGCGGTTTGTCAGTATCCTTAACTGGACTGACCGGTTTATCATCAGTTCGGACAGGGCTGGTTGGCTAGTCTGCATGGCTTGTAGCGTCAACTTGCACTTGTTTGGCAAGGAAGTCATGGTCTTGAGGCGGCGGATCATTAAGCATGGCGTCAGTGTCGGTTTCTTCCGAATCTGGAGTTGTTTCCGGTTCAGCAGCTACATTATCATCAGCCGGTTTGCTTAATCGAGCCTTCTTGCTGGGTCTTGGCTTGGCGCTGAGAAAAGATAGACATAAGGATCAGTACAGTATGTAAAGATAACACATCAAGAATAAAGACACGTGCATAGCTCACCCAGGAACTGTTTTGAGGGGTGGAAGCTGTGTGGCCGATGACTCGCCAGAGGATGAGTGAGAAGTACCCTGATAATTTGAATCATACGGGTTAAGAGGCTGGTGGAAACAACCTGCTTTTGGGCATGAAGTATCAATGGAATAAGAGACCTCTGATCGGCGTTTCCGAACCGGACTGTTCGGTAAACCGGCGGAGGTAACTACCTGGCCGCTGTGCCGGGTTGTACGGCGAGCCTCGTGCTGCTGCGTCTTCAAAAGAAAGTTTGGGTTCAAGTAAGCAAGAGGGTGAGAAAATTTTACTTTCCGGTTTGCTTGACGGATTTTTGATGTTGGCAGAGGATCTGAATCAGAGGAAAGAATGGTTACCTCTACGTCCTCAACATGACTGCCTTCAGAGTCGTCCTGATAATAATCATTGTCAATGAGATGTACGAAAAATGAACCAAGAGAGTCAAGTTCTACCTCTGGTTCCGGATTACCCACATCACCATCAGCTGGTGGATCGGAGGATGCAGTGGTCCTTCTCTTGGCAGGTTTTTAACAACCTTGGTCTTTGGACGAACTGGCTTGACCGGTTTGTCTTGCGGCTTCGTCGGTTTGTCTTGTGATGTTTTCTTGTTCCAGAACGGATCATCACCCTGTCAGAAATAATCACACTTTCAGAAATTATTTGGACAGAAGCAACTTCAGATAAAAAGATTATATGATTCTTATAGCTGGTGGTTTGTTGAAGGTGCAGAAAGGGATTAGTCCGGTTTGGGCACGAACAGCCTCCGGTTCATTCAGTATCTTTTTTACAGCCTCAGTGACTTCTGCATCTGTAAGCTGAATGTCAATGTGCTGCTGAGCATCCTTCAAACTCCCTGTATACTCAAACATCAAACCAGAGCGCCGGCTTAAGGGAAGAATACTCCAGCTTATCCAACAACGAGCAAGATCAACTCCTGTCAAACCGTTTGCCATGAAGGCTCTAAGCTTTGATAATTGAGGAGCATAGTTGGCCCTTTCTCTTGTAGTCAAGCTCTAAAGAAAAGGATGTGTGTTGCTTAGGCGTTCAGGGCGGTAACCCGACAGGGGGTTTTCATCAGGTGCAGATGTATCCATGCAATAAAACCAAGTCTGGTTCCACTCTTTGGGGTGACTGTGGAGTTTGGGATGAGGGAAGGTGACTTCTTTCCTTTTCTGAACCGCCATTCCGCCCAGTTCCGTGTTGGGTCCATCCGAGAACTCTGTGCGACGGTTTAAGTGAAAGAAATCCCTAAACATTTCAACAGTAGGTTCCTCTTTCAGATAAACCTCACAGAAGACTTGGAAGTGGCAGATGTTGGTCACAGAATTGGGACCGATGTCTTGAGGGCGCAGTTGAAAATTGGCTAGTACATCTCGGAAATTTTTTGAACCGGGAGGGCTAAAACCTCGTCCGAGATGATCAGCAAACACGACTACCTCTCAATCCTTGGGTGTAGGAGGATTTTACGGGCCAGGGACCCTCCAGTGGATGACATCTTTCTTGGCTAAAGCGCCCGTTTTAACAAGATTGTTTAACTATTCTTGGTTACACGAGAAGGAGCCCAATTGCATTCATAGACTTGCTTGGCCATGGCAATGAAGGATCTGAAACATGATTATTACCGGTTTAAGATTTGCAGTGGACAACTACACAGCGGTATAAGGATACAAGCATATTGATAAACCGGATTTGGTTATTCGTAAACCGGAGTCTGACAAGGGAAACGGTGTAATGCATTGACGGTTCAACAGGGGACTAATGGTATCTACCGGGTCATCATTTTTTCTATGAAGTTAAACCGCCCAATCTGGTATTCAAAGTGTGTAAGTGAAGGAAGAAACAAGTTTCACATCTTGCTATGGTAATTTCAGATCTACCGCGCGTTGGAAAAACAAAATATATCCTGACCTAATTTCCAGCGTGCTAAAAGTTCACCAAGTTGAGATGAGTTGGATACCAAACAGGTGCTAAAACTACTACGACGCGAGATCTATGTGGTTTTTGGATCTAATCCATGGATATAAATAAGGATAAAGAAGGGCGGCGACGAACACTGATGAATGTCGAAACCCTAATGGTGGATCTGGAGCAAGGAAGAGGAAACTTACCGATACTGATGGCACAGCGGAGGAGCGCCGCATTTGTCTAGTACGATCAGGTTGATGCAGCGGCCGGAGTTGAAGATGAGGGCGAAGCTTGACGACGGCGGCTGCGTGTGACGGTCAGGTCGGCGCAAGGAAGAAGAAAGATGAAGAGGCAAGGGGGAAAAATGGAAAGACCCCCTGGCCCTATTTATAAGGGCAGAAAGATAAACGTCAGGCGCAAAAATCGAGGAGCCGAATTTTTGGATATGAGGCGGAGCTGTCGCCTCGATTGTCGGAGGCTCATTAATGAAGATGGGTTATACATAGTTTTAAAAGAAACAGGTGATGTCTCGACGGTTTGTCATGGTCCTAGAAGATGATGTCACGGCGGTTTACAAGATTATGTGAAGATGTTGAAGAAGAAGTTTTCTTAAGTATTGAGGATTGACATGAACCAGTTCAAATCAATCTGGGGCCTAATGTTGGGGATATTACCACTGGGCATAAACCGGCCAGGAGAGGCCGGGTTAACCCCATAAGTAGTTCATCCGTATCTGAAGTCCATGAAGACAGACGGTGACGCTTTATGAAGGCCCAGGGCCCAAAGCTGGTTTAAGGCCTGTAGACATAAACCGGCATTGATATGTAAACTTGTGTTGTAAGATAGAAGTAGCAGAGACCGAGCCGGACACGATAATGAGCCGGCCTCTGGATTCTGAAAACCGACGGGCATCAACCCATGTATATAAGGGGACGACCCGGCGGCGGTTTAGGGACGACAGACAACAACTCGAGACTCAGGCAAAGCATATTCGCTCCCTGGTCATCGAAACCCCATTAATTCCATCACAACTAGACGTAGGCTTTTACCTTCATCGTAAGGGGCCGAACTAGTTTAAAACTCTCTTGCATCCCTTGTCCGCTTTAACCCCTTTAAGCTAACCCGTAGCGATGGCTCCACGACTAAGTCCTTTCTCTAGGACATCTGCCGTGACAAAACCACGACACCGCCCCCATCAACCACACTGCCCCGAGGGGCGTCCCCAGCAAGGGTGCCAAGCACCGAGCCCACGCACATGGAGGAGGAGGAGGAGGAGAACTTGGGCACTGGTGGCTTCGCCTCGACAGCAGATGTTGGCGGGGAGGGGACTTCTGCTTCCCAGCCTGGCATTGGTAAGTCTCTGGCCTTCCGTCCCTGCTCTCTCTCTTATTTTTGAATCTTTCATCTTGGCTCTACCTCACCCTCTTCTTGATATCTAGATCCTTTCTCCGCGGACCGGGAGGACCTGGACACCGTCATCGAGGAATTGGCCAAGGACGCCATGGCGGAGGCCGAGAAGATCGCCGCCATGGAAAAGTCCAGTGGTGTTGCGGAGGACGCCGCCGAAGGGCCTGCCGGGGAGCCCGACATGGCTACTGCCGAGGAAGCCAACAAGGGGCCTGCAGGAGAGACCGGCGAGGCCACCGCCGAGGAGGAGGTGGTCGATGACCAGCCTTCCTCCTGCGATGCCTCTGGCTCCGGCAATTATCTGAGGGTGGGCGGCAATCTGTTCGTCCACCTTCCAGGTGTGTCGAGCACCAAAACGCCCGTTGAGGGAGAGGTGTTCGACGACGAAGTGCTTGCCGCCGCTGGGCTTGAGGTCGTCGACGAGCCGAGCACTGGTGGCGATGCCTCCCAGGAGGAGCGGCTCCTCCAGGCCATGGACGCCAGCTTCCGGAAGCTCCAGGCACTCCACCGCGCCCGCCTGGACAAGGCCAAGTCCAGGATGGCCGTGGCGGCGAAGGCGGAGGAGGACCTCAAGGTGCGCATCGCCGAGGTGCAGACTTGGTTCCGCCAAGCCTGTGAAGAGCTGAAGACCGCCCGGGGCAAGCTGGCCAAACGCGAGGTGGAGCTCACCATGCAGCGGGCTGACATTGAGAAGGCCCAAGAGACGGCGGAAAACATGGCCGCCGCCGCCGAGGCCGCCCGGACCCAGCACGAGGCTGCGCTGAACTCCCAGGAGGAGTATCTCGCCAAGCACGAGGCAGACATCGATGCCAAACTCTGCGCCAAGGACACGATACGATCATGAAACAATTTGCATTGGGTACTGAAATGATCACGTTCATTGCAAAGTTCACAAGTACGGCTAAGAAAGTTTAAATTTTCAGCACAAAAATCTAGCCTTTCTTGCAACCATTTAGTTTCCAAATACTTATGCCTGTTGCAAAATCTATCTTCCCTGTTTGCTATGTACTTGCAAACTCTATGCACTCCATAAAAATCGACATGCTTATAAGAGATAGTTTCATCATAACTAGTGCAATCATCATTAGTACTATGGATATTCAAAGGGTACATACTAACAATATTACAATCATGCCCATCATTCAAAGATTTAGTGCCAAACATTTTAATGCATTCTACTTCTAACACTTTGGCACAATTTTCCTTTCCATCATACTTACGAAAGATATTAAAAAGATGAAGCGTATGAGGCAAACTCAATTCCATTTTTTTCTAGTTTTCTTTCATAAACTAAACTAGTGATAAAACAAGAAACTAAAAGACTCGATTGCAAGATATAAAGATATACCTTCAAGAACTCACCTCCCAGGCAACGGCGCCAGAAAAGAGCTTGATGTCTACTATGCAACCTTCTTCTTGTAGACGTTGTTGGGCCTCCAAGTGCAGAGGTTTGTAGGACAGTAACAAATTTCCCTCAAGTGGATGACCTAAGGTTTATCAATCTGTGGGAAGTGTAGGATGAAGATGGTCTCTCTCAAACAACCCTGCAACCAAATAACAAAGAGTCCCTTGTGTCCCCAAGACACCCAATACAATGGTAAATTGTATAGGTGCACTAGTTCGACGAAGAGATGGTGATACAGGTGCAATACGGATGATAGATATGAGTATTTGTAATCTGAAAATATAAAAACAGCAAGGTAGCAAGCGATAAAAGTGAGCGTAAACGGTATTGCAATGCTAGGAAACAAGGCCTAGGTTTCATACTTTCACTAGTGCAAGTTCTCTCAACAACAATAACATAATCAGATCATATAACTATCCCTCAACATGCAACAAAGAGTCACTCCAAAGTCACTAATAGCGGAGAACAAACGAAGAGATTATTGTAGGGTACGAAACCACCTCAAAGTTATCCTTTCTGATCGATCTACTCAAGAGTCCGTAGTAAAATAACATGAAGCTATTCTTTCCGTTCGATCTATCATAGAGTTCGTACTAGAATAACACCTTAAGATACAAATCAACCAAAACCCTAATGTCACCTAGATACTCCAATGTCACCTCAAGTATCCGTGGGTATGATTATATGATATGCATCACACAATCTCAGATTCATCTATTCAACCAGCACAAAGAACTTCAAAGAGTGCCCCAAAGTTTCTACCGGAGAGTCAAGACGAAAACGTGTGCCAACCCCTATGCATAAGTTCACGGAACTCGCAAGTTGATCACCAAAACATACATCAAGTGGATCACGTGATATCCCATTGTCACCACAGATAAACACATGCAAGACATACATCAAGTGTTCTCAAATCCTTAAAGACTCAATCCGATAAGATAACTTCAAAGGGAAAACTCAATCCATTACAAGATAGGCGAGGGGGAGAAACATCATAAGATCCAACTATAATAGCAAATCTCACGATACAACAAAATCGTACCACCTCAAGAACACGAGAGAGAAATACAGATCAAACACATAGCTATTGGTACATAACCTCAGCCCCGAGGGTGAACTACTCCCTCCTCGTCATGGAGAGCGCCGGGATGATGAAGATGGCCACCGGTGAGGGTTCCCCCCCTCCGGCAGGGTGCCGGAATAGGGTCCCGATTGGTTTTTGGTGGCTACAGAGGCTTGCGGCGGCGGAACTCCCGATCTATTCTGTTCACCAATGTTTTTAGGGTATATGGATATATATAGGCGAAAGAAGTCGGTCAGGGGAGCCACGAGGAGCCCTCGAGGGTGGGGCATGCCCAGGGGGGTAGGGCGCGCCTCCCTGCCTCATGGCCACCTCGAAGCTTCCCTGACGTCTACTCCAAGTCTCCTGGATTGCTTTCGTTCCAAAAATAACTCTCCCGAAGGTTTCATTCTGTTTGGACTCCGTTTGATATTCCTTTTCTTCGAAACACTGAAATAGGCAAGAAAAGAGGAATTTTGGCTGGGCCTCCGGTTAATAGGTTAGTCCCAAAAATCTATACCTATACTAATTCTAGACTTCCTAGAAATTCCCACGTTAATTGGATCCTGATTTCGAGATAAAATAAAACTACGCACGTAAGATATAGAAGGAGATTGGATCCGTATTTCGAGATAAAATAAAACTACTCATGTCAGATATAGAAGGGGATTGGATCCGTATTTTATTCCATCTACTAGTCCACCGTCTCTACCCCCTATTTTATCTGTCTCTGACTCTATCTCCTCCCATAGAAACCATTCGACAGACCCGCCCCCTCTGCAATCTCTCCCCATGAGAAAAAAAACAAATGCATCTACCGTGCCTCCTCTCTATTCTTTCTCTCCACCCATGGAAACTACTCCACCTCCCATCCCCCTCCATGGAAAACAAATTAATTGTCTCCCTCGAAACTAATGCGAGGATGGTTGAGATGGATCTGACCAGGTCAAGGGGCATACTGCCTCAAATTTATTTTCCCCAACTAGATCAGGTTCGTTTCTCATAGTATAGCGCCACCCGGATTTCTTGGCCCGTATGATTATTACTTCCCTGTTTTTCTCTAAGCTTAGTTGGCTATGCGACCTCTTATTGGCAGAATTAATTAGATATTCACAAGCAGAACTGTCGCCAGGAATGAGGCGACATGCAAGCGGAGGGGTACAAAACTGCATGCAAGGTCTTAATTAATGCAGTAGCCAATGCATGCCCGTTTTGGGCGAGGCTTTCTCTCTCTCCCATGAAGAATTAATCCCTTCCTATAGATGATGAATTAAATTCTTTTGGTAACTGATGGTGAGTTAATTTTTCCTTGATCTCAGTGTTTTGGCATGCATCCCTTTTAAACCGGGAGGAATTTTGGAAAGCGAGGATCGGTGTAATAGCTATGGGATTCCAGTAACCTCAACAAAATTGAACTGATTAGCCTTTGCATGGTACTACTTGATGAAGAGGTCATTTTTTATTTATTGAAAAGTACATGTATATTCATAATAAATAGGCTGCTACGATTATAGAAGTTTTTCTTCTAAATTTTGAAGCTTCTTCACCATTAACAGTAATTTTTTTAAGGGCACTATGTATGATATATTGCAAGGTAGTGAAACATATGTTTAGAAGTTCATGGTCTTTTGTATCATGTCCATTAGTATATCTATAAAAGCCAAATAGGTATTGCTCTCAAGACGATGTTGTAAGGAAATAAATATGGCGCCCACTTGCAAGGAACAGTTCAAGAGCGTATCTTCTATATCAGAAGAATACTACAACAAATAACTCTAATGACGTGTATAAATGTAAATACAGGTAATTATACATATTCCTTTTCTTATATTTTCTAATGTGCTATTTGTCGGGTGGTAGGTGCGACATATGCCAACGGGTGGCTTATCATTGTGGGAGCCAGTAAGACATCGCCGGTGCCTGGAAATGGGAAAAGGCGAAGACATGCACGCCGGCGAATCTTACCCAGTTCGGGGCTCTCCATGGAGATAACACCCCTAGTCCTGCTCTGCGGGGTCTCCGCATGATCACTAGATCAACACAAGTGGCTACAAGTGGCTCCTTGAGCTGTTTGGCTAGAGGAAGAAGAAGGGCAAGGCTAGCTCTCCTCTTCTCTCTATGTGGTGTCTAAAACTCTAAGAGATCAACCCTTTGCATGGGTGCCCCGGGGGTTTATATAGGCCTACCCCCCAGGGGTACAATGGTAATCTGGCTGGACGCGGGTCCTAGCAGTCAGTGTCTGTATTCACCGGCTTCTGCCCCGACCGCCGGGGCCCGCCGACTGGTGGGTCCCGCTGGCTGCCGACCTATTGGCCGACAGGCCGGCCCCACCGCCTGGGGATCTTGTTGGTGGCTGGTTACTGTAGCCTCGCCCCTGATGACGAGGGCTTTGTCGAGGCAAGCATGGCTTCAGTGCCGCCGCCTGGCGGGCTCTCACTGTAGCCTTACCTCGTCTTGTCTCCTTAATGATGCACATACTTCGAGGGAGGGAGGTAGCCGGCTATTGGGAGCCGGCTACGCCCTAGGCCGACTGGGGGAGGCTTGGCCGTCTTCGAGCTTCTCTCTGGCTGAAGGGGCCCGCCGCCCATCGGCCGTACTGACAGCCTGTCGTGGGTGGAGTCACAGTCAACATGGCAACAGTGCCACGCCGGACGGGGGATGGCCGACCCGTACGGCCCACTGTGGCCACACATGCTCCGGGATTCGGGGGTGGCAGGCTGTACTGTAGCCACGCCCCGTCTCGTCACCGTTATGTGGGTGCAGCCTTTGAGGGTGCAATCTTGGCCACTTGCCGGGAGCCAGTCCTCTTATGGCCGGCTTCTGGGAGTCGGTCCTCTTGTGGCCGGCTTCTTGGAGTCGGCCATCTTGTGGCTCTCTTCGGGAGGGTTTTTAGGGTCGGGCCGACTTCCAGCAGTCGGTCCATGAGATAGCCGGCCAGGGGAAGGCGGCCCTGCGCTTTGGGTGCTTGAAGGCTTGATCGGCCCAATAATTTCTTGAAGAGCCAGGGGGAGTCCGTTAGGCTACGTACCCGTGGTCATTTACTCCGACAGTAGTCCCCGAAGCTGGTTGGGCTTCGAGGCTGAAAGGAGGACGAGAAGCTCAATCAGCTTCCTATCTTGAAGAGCCAGCAGCTAGGAGCCGTCTTTGATCAGGTGCGCCGTCTTGGTGAGGTTTTGAAGTCTGAAGGCGGGAACCAGCTGGCGCGCACGCCGGGTTGCGGGCCGGCCGCTTGCCGCCCGCAGGCTACGTGGCACCCTCCGGCTGGAAGAGCCTGCCAGCCCCCGCGCGTGACGGGACGCCGCTGCAGGCCCGGGCCCGCCACTTCCATGCCTAGGCCTAGGTGTGGATCTTCTGTGGCCCAAAATGGGCCATTCGCCTTCCAATGGCAGTTTCCGCACGCCGTTAGGGCGCAATAATCGCGGGACGTGGGGGAGTGGGCGCAGTTAATCCCACATCCCCCCATGCCTCGCCTCCTCGGCTTCGCCGCACGAGGCTATAAATAGGGGGAGGAGGGGGAGCGGCAGACGCTCGCACGCTCACCCTCGCTCCGCCATCTTCTTCTTCTTCCTCTCCGTCGCTGCAGCCCCTCGCCGTCGCGCCATCCCTCTAGTCTTCGCACTACCTCGCAGCTTTGCCGCCGCGGGGCCGTGGTTTCGCCGTCGTCGCGCCCTTCTCATCGGCGTCCTGCCTCATGTTGCACGGCGGAGACTGGGACGGCTCCAACGTCCACGCGGACCACATCGACTTCCTCCGCAAGACGCGGCGGTTACCCGGCAGGGACCATGTGCGGGTCCGTCTTGCGCCGGAGAGGAAGATCTCGCCGGTGCCGGAGGAGGGCGAGCGGGTAATCTTCCGCTCACACTTCCTGCGCGGCCTTGCCCTGCCTGCGAGCGGCTTCTTCCGATCCTTCCTCGAATTCTACCAGCTCTAGCCGCACCACCTCACTCCAAACACGGCGGTGCTACTGTCTGCCTTCGTCACCTTGTGCGAGGGTTTCCTGGCGTCCTTCCCACCCTCGAGCTCTGGGGGGAATTCTTCCGTCCAAGCTCGGCACTGCCATGCAGGGCGTGCCGGCTCAGAGCGGCGCCTTCATCGCGGTGTGCAGGCCGGTAGCTGACAACCCTTTTCCTCCCATCACGCTGATCCAGTCAGTGAAGCTCTGGCAGAAATCCTACTTCTATGTGAAGAACGTCGCTCCGCAAGGCGACTTCGTCAACTTGCCGGCTTACGTAGCCGGCCCGCCGGATGGGAGGCGGCCCCAGTGGTCCTACCGGGCCAAAACGCTGTCGCCTGCTGGAGCCGCCGCCGTCGCGTGACTCCGGGTAATGGTCCAGTCGGAGGGCCTGACCGGGCCCGACCTGCTGGCCGCCTTCGTGGTGCGCCGGGTGCTCCTGCTCCAAGGCCGGCCTCATATGATTAGTCAAATGAGCGGCCAACTCGATCCGAGTTGGATGTGCACCAAGGAGATGCCTCATGCCGAGGTAGCTCTCATGGTGAACTACCTCGCGAACTGCAAGCTCACCGACGAGTGGCAGTTTGGCAAGGAGCCGTACTTCCGTGCCCATCACCCGCCTATGGTAAGCTTTCTTTATCTTCTCTTCTTTACTTTTGTCACCAAGTTTCTCTTGGCCGACTCTGATCAGTTGGTTTGTCTAGACAGAGCCCCCTCCTTCGACCGGCAGCCGGGGCAGCGGGGTTGGAGCGCCAATATCTTCCCGACCGGACGGCGCACGACTTGGACGACCCCGACTTGGGGGCGGCCGCTCTGGACGACAACACCATGGGGGGAGGCGGCGAGGCAGGCGGCTCCGGGCTTGGAGCCAGCTTTGACGAGTGGTCGGATGATGATGAGGCGGAAGTCGTCCCGCGCCGCCAGCCGGTGTCCGATCATGGCGCGTGTTCATCTGCCGCGACGGCTGCCCGAGGCGGTGCGCAGAAGCGCCGGGCCGCGCCGGGCCTACTCGGCAGTCGGCCGAAGATCCCAAGAGCACGGCGGCGGCGACCAAGCGGGACGAGGCAGCCGCGAAGGCTGCCCGCTTCCGCAAGGTGGTGAAGCACCCACAAATGGATTCGGCGTAAGTGTCAATTTTCTCGCGTATTCCTTCTTCTTTTTTGTTGATATCTTCTGAATCCTTGTCTTGACTTATCAAATAGGGCTCCGCTCTCTCTTGAGCGGACCGCTACCGCCTCCGTGGTTGCATCGGCGGGAGGATCCACAAGCGCCCACCGCGTGGATCCCCGTGCCGAGGTTCAAGCGGCGACGGAGCGGAATGCGCGAGAGGCGCGGGAGGAGCGGGAGGCGGAGGAGCTGAGGGCGGCTGCTGCCAAGGCGGCGCGGGATCTGGCGGAGGAGTCGGTGGAGGCACAAGCCAACGCGGCAGCCAAGGCCCAGGCGGAGGCTGCAGCCGTAGAGAGGGTGGCGGAGGCCCTGCTTGTCGTCCCCCTGCGCGCTATGGCGCCGGAGATCCCGGAGCCCCCGCCGGAGGAAGCCGGTGGCGACCGGCTGGGGATGGAGAGGGAGGAGGACGACATCATCGTCCGAGAGAGGGAGGCGCCACCACCATCGCCGACTGGGGCGGACCAAGGCAGCCGGCCTAGCGCGCCGCCCATGCAACCGGCTGGGGGCGAGCCGGCTGCGAGGGCAGACCTGGTGGTCCAGTCGCCATCGCACCAGCGGGCGGGGAAGGCGACTTCGGTGCCGGACCCGCAGAAGGCCGCGGGCTCTGGCTCGTCGGCCCAGGATCTGGAGACGGCCAGCGCCAGCTCGGGGTGGACACCGGGTGGTGGGACGGCCGTGCTGAACGTGGCAGCGCAAGAAGTCCGGAACCGTGCTGAGGCAGTATAATCAAAGAGTTCCTCGCGACACGGACGGCCATTAGGGTGAGTCTTCCCGCTTTTTGTTTCTTACTCTTGATTTCTTCCGTGGGGGCGCGTCAGCGCACCCACTGGGTGCAGTCCCCGAGTTCCGAGTCGGCTGCTGAGCACGCGGCTTGGAACTTCTTAGTAGACTTCGATTGCTATCTTGTTCTTATTCGCTCCTTTGTCCTATTTGCAGCACTATCACAACCTCCGCACGGCTACCTTCAACTCCCAGGTCCGGGAGCTGAACCAGAAGACCACTGATCTGACTGAGAGCCGGAGTAAGTGCTTCATCTTTTATCTCACATAGGGGCGCATCAGCGCACCCACTGGGTGTAGTCCCCGAGATTCGGGCCGACTGCCGAGCAGTCGGGCCGGATCTTGCCTAGCGCGCCGCCGTGCAACTGGCTGGGGGCGAGCCGGCTGCGAGGGCAGACCTGGTGGTCCGGTCGCCATCGCGCCAGCGCGCGGGGAAGGCGACTTCGGTGCCGGACCTGAAGAAGGCCGCGGGCTCTGGCTCGTCGGCCCAGGATCTGGAGACAGCCAGTGCCAGCTCGGGGTGGATGCCGAGTAGTGGGACGGCCGTGCTGAACATGGCGGCGCAAGAAGTCCGGAACCGGCTTTAATCCCAGGCCACCGTGCTGAGGCAGTATAATCAAAGAGTTCCTCGCGACACGAACGACCATTCTAGTGAGTCTTCCCGCTTTTTGTTTCTTGCTCTTGATTTCTTCCGTGGGGGCGCGTCAGCGCACCCACTGGGTGTCGTCCCCGAGTTCCGAGTCGGCTGCTGAGCAGGCGGCTGGGAACTTCGTAGTAGACTTCGATTGCTATCTTGTTCTTATTCGCTCCTCTATCCTATTTGCAGGACTATCACAACCTCTGCGCGGCTACCTTCAACTCCCAGGCTGGGAGCTGAACCAGAAGACCACTGATCTGATTGAGAGCCGGAGTAAGTGCTTCATCGTTTATCTCACGTAGGGGCGCGTCAGCGGACGCACTGGGTGTAGTCCCCGAGATTCGGGCAGACTGCTGAGCAGTCGGGCCGGATCTTTCCTGGCGACTTCTTTCTTATTGCTTTTTTCTTCTTTGCCATATCTGCAGAGGCCAATGCTGACCTAAGGGAGCAGTTGGGTGGGGCCCAGACCGCCCTTCGCGCCAAGGAGGCCGAGTGCAATGCCTTGGCTCAGGAGTGTGACCGCTTGGCCAAGAGGCTGGCCGACCAGGAGGAGAGCCATAAGGCGGCCCTGAAGGCGGCGCAGGACAGCGAGGCCGCCCTCCAAGCCGAATACGAGACCGAGGCGGCGGGCTGGGCTGAGGCAAGGCAATTGCTGATCAATGGCTACGGCCAGATCGAAGATTTGGTTGACGGTAGGCCTTCTTCTTCTTCGTTCCTTTGCTTGCCGCCTGCCATTTGGTCCATTTTCTGACTTTGTGTTTTTTCTCTTCCTTTCTTACCTGTGCACAGTACTTCCCTGGTTACTCCTTTTCCGCCAACCAAGTCATCAAGGCCCACCGCGAGGCGCAAAGGCAGGCTGGTGCTGAGATCGCACCGGATGCTCGCCGGTCGCTTGAGGAGCAGCTTCTGGCGATCCAAGCCCGCCTCCAGCTGGCTCACCGCATGCTCTGCCATCTTCAGCGTGTTGGGGCGCAAGTGCTGGCCGCCGTCTCGCCCAGCGAGGTGGTTCCCCGTACCCCCAGTCGGACTGCCGACTGGCTGGAGGTAGCGGTTGGCCGCTTCGAGGCCTGGAAAGCTTCTGCAGCTCGGTCAGGCGACAGGCGGGCGTTGGAGTTCGTCAAAGCTTGGTATCCTGAGCTGAATTTGGACCAGCTGGCCACCTGGCGGCAGGAGGCTGACGAGGAGCTGGAGGCGGTGCGGCCGGCTATCATCCAGCGCGCCTCGGCGATCACCGACTACACCGACACCAGTGCCTTTGCCCCTGAGGTGGATGATGACGGTGTTGCTCAGCCAGAGGAGTGGTTTGGGCTGAACCCAGCGGATGGTGAGGACTCGGTGGAGGAGATCGACTCCAGCGACGAGGGCGAAGAGGAGGAGGGAGAGGATGGTGAAGAAGCTGTGCCAGATGGTGGAGCAATCGGCCAGCCTCAGCTTGATCGTGCCTCCAGCAACGAGGCGCGTGCGAGCACGCCGCCTGTAGCCGGTGATGATCAAGCCGAGACTCACCAGCCGGCCACTCCTCTAGCCAGCACTGTCGTCTCCACTTACCTGCCTGGCTCGCCTGTTGCACCTTTAGCCTGATCCGCCACCTTTGCTTTCCTGTTTATTACTCTTTGAACAGTATTTGTTAAGTTTGCGCAGTTCCACCCACTGGGGGTGTATTCAAACGATGTTGAATGCCGGCCTTTCGAAGGCCTTTTGTGTAAATATAATCATGCATGTGCTTGGCTTCCGATTGTATTCGCTTTTCATCCTTTTGGCTATTTCCTTTGCCGCTCTCCCTTGGTCGTCGCCTTCCCAGCCGGACAGCTGCTCTGCAGTCTGTGGCTTGGGAAGGGCTTGGCCGTTCGGGAGGGCAAGTACTCTAGCTGTCTTGGGTTGTAGCAAGGTGAATGGGAAGCCGGCCAGCCGGCTGTTCTAACAGCCGGTAGGCGGGGTGGGAGGCCGGCTTGTGTTATATAAGTTCATTAGTCCTTAGTCGTTTTTTCGTGTGGGCATCCTTTCCTGCGTTTGACTCTTGCCAGTCGGACAGTCGATTCTTCGAGCTGCGACTTTCAACAAAACACGGCTTGGGTGCCGGCACACTACTTGTCTGACTGCAGGTAGAACTTTAATATAACTCAAGGCGGCATGTCCCCTGGCCGACTGATCGAACCCGGTGCCGGACATAAAACAAATGTGGTAATACATTCATAGGTATGACACTCATCATACATAGATAAAAGAGGGTAGTCCCCGAGTGCTCCTCGGGGTGCCCGTTGTCTTGTACTTAATACAAAAGGTAGTGTGGTACATACTGCTTTTAACTGTAAAATCTTCGGAGGAGATTGGCGTTCCATGGTCGTTCCGACTCCTTGCCGGAATCACCTCTCTTGCGTGCCTTCGGCTTCTGTGCGTCGATCAGGTAGTAGAAGTCATTGCCTAGGGCCTTGCTGATGACGAAGGGGCCTTCCCAAGGGGCTGAGAGCTTGTGCTGGCCGGCTGTTCGCTGGATCAGCCGGAGCACAAGATCTCCTTCTTGGAAGGATCTTGGCTTGACCTTCCGGTTGTGGTAACGGCGCAAACCCTGCTGGTAGATGGCGGACCGGCTGAGTGCTAACAGCCGGCCCTCTTCCAGCAGGTTAACGCCGTCTTCTCGCGCTTCCTTGGCCTCCGCCTCCGTGTACATGGTGACCCGAGGTGAGTCGAACTCAATGTCAGTTGGGATGACAGCCTCGGCACCATATACAAGGAAGAAAGGGGTGAAGCCTGTTGATTTGTTCGGGGTAGTACGCAGACTCCAGAGGACGGCGGGCAGCTCATCGAGCCAGCAGCCGGCCGAACGCTCTAGTGGTACGACCAGTCGGGGCTTGATGCCGGAGAGGACGAGGCCGTTTGCTCGCTCGACTTGGCCATTTCACTACTGGTGGGCAACGGACGCTAAGTCCAGTCGGATGCCCGGTGTCGCACAGAAACGTGCCAGTGCTCCTTTAGCAAAATTCGTGCCATTGTCGGTGATGATGCCGTGTGGTACACCATACCGGGTGGTGATATCTGTGATGAATGTCACGGCAGTCGGCCCATTCAGCTTCTTGATTGGCTTCGCTTCAATCCACTTGGTGAATTTGTCCACTACGACAAGCAGATGTGTCATGCCGCCGCGCGCCGTCTTGAATGGGCCCACCATATCCAATCCCCAGACGGCAAAGGGCCAGGTGGGGGGATGGTCTTGACTGCAGAAGCCGGCAGGTGTTGCTTGGAGCTGAAGACATGGCACCCTTGGCAGCATTTGACTAATTCCTTGGCATCTTCCAAAGCAGTCGGCCAGAAGAACCCATGGCGGAAAGCTTTGGCGACAAGTGATCTTGAGGCCGCGTGGTGGCCGCATTCGCCTTGGTGGATGTCCTTGAGGATTGCTATGCCCTTCTCTGGCTCGACGCAGCGCTGGAAGACTCTAGTGACGCTGCGCTTAACGAGTTCTTTGTTTACAATTGTGTATGCTCCGGCTCGGCGTTGAACTTGTCTTGCTGAGATCTCGTCAGCCGGCAGCTCTCTGTTTACCAGGAAGTTGAGGATGGGTTGGGCCCATGATGGAGCTGTGACTTCTTCTATTGCGAATACGACTACTGCGACCAGGGTGGGTGGGTTGGGTGGTGAAGAGTTGGAGTCGGCCACCGCCTGTTGTGTCGTTGCAGTCCCCGGGCCGACTGCTGCAGTCCCCGGGCCGGGTTTTGAAGTCCCCGAGCCGGGTGCGACTACGGCAGTCCCCGGGCCACCAGTCGAAGTCCCCGAGCCGCCTGCTGGGTTCCCCAAGTCGGATCCGATTGCATCAGGGGCAGGCGGTACGAAGATGGAGTCTGATTCTGGAGACAGCTTGACAGACGGTTTGAGGAGGCGTTGGAGAGAGACGCTGGTTGGTATAGCTTGTCGGGTGGAGCTGATTCATGCCAGGGCATCTGCTTGCTCGTTGTCGGCCCGAGGTACGTGGAGGAACTCGCATCCTTCAAAGTATCCGCTGATTTGCTGAACGAGGAATCGGTAGCTCGCCATGTTTTGTCCTTGGCGTCCCAGTCGCCGGATGATTGTTGGACTACCAAATCCGAGTCGCCATAGCACAGGATCCGGCGGATGCCGAGATCTTGGCTAGCCGGAGCCCATGTATGAGCGCCTCGTACTCGGCCACGTTGTTGGAGGCGGAAAAATGAATTTGCAGTGTATATCTGAGTTTGTCGCCCTTGGGAGAGGTGAGGACGATGCCGGCTCCCAAGCCAGTGCGCATCTTGGATCCATCGAAGTGCATCCGCCAATGAGTGGAGTCGGGAGCCGGCGGTAGGTACTAGGTCTCGGCCCAGTCGACAAGAAAGTCGGCCAATGCTTGGGACTTGATGGCGGTGTGAGGCTGGTAGAAGATTGTGTAAGGAGCCAGCGCAATGGCCCACTTGGCCACCCGGCCGGATGCATCCCGGCTGCCTATGATCTCGGCGAGCGGGGCAGTGCATACGACCGTGATGGGATGCTCTTGAAAGTAGGGCTTCAGCTTCTTGGCGGCAAGGTATACTCCATAGCACATCTTCTGGTAGTGCGGGTAGTTTTGCTTCGAGGTGGACAGTACTTCGCTCAAATAATACACCGGCCTCTGGACTAACTGAGCCCGGCCTTCTTCTGGGCGTTGGACCACAATAACTGTGCTGACCACTCGGTTGGTCGTGGCAATGTAAAGGAGCATGGGCTCTTTCTCAGTCGGCGCCGCCAGGACAGGTGGCGTGGTCAACATCTTCTTCAACTCATGGAAAGCTTGGTCTACTTGGTCGTTCCACTCGAAGTGGGTGGACTTTTTCATGAGTCGGTACAGGGGGAGAGCCTTCTCTCCTAGCTGGTTGATGAAGCGGTTCAGGGAGGCCAGGCAACCAGTAAACTTTTGGACGTCTCGCAGCTTGGTAGGAATCTCCATTCTCTCTATGGCCTTGATCTTCACTGGGTTGCACTCGATGCCGCGTTCAGAGACCAAGAAGCCTAGACGCTGGCCGGCTGGTACTCCGAACACGCATTTCTCAGGGTTGAGCTTGATCTGAAACCGGCGCAAGTTGTCAAATGTTTCTCTGAGGTCTTCCAGCAGGGTGCCGCGTTTCTCCGTCTTCACCACAATATCGTCTACATAGATGTGGGCATTTCTACCGAGTTGCTTGAGGAGGCAGTTTTGCATGCAACACTGAAAACTGGCACCGGCATTTCTCAAGCCGTATGTCATAGTCAGGTAGCAGAAAGCTCCGAATGGTGTGATGAAGGCGGTCTTCAGGCGGTCGGCTGGATCCAACTTGATCTGATGGTAGCCCGAGTAAGCATCCAAGAAACTAACCAGCTCGCATTCGGCTGTGGAGTCTATCACTTGATCGATTCGAGGTAAGGCAAACGGATCTTTGGGGCAGGCTTTGTTGAGGCTGGTATAATCTATACACATGCGCCATTTATTGTTTTTCTTCAATACAAGGACCGGGTTGGCAAGCCACTCTGGAAAAAACACCTCCATAATGAAGTCGGCTGCCAGAAGCCGGGCTATCTCTTCTCCCACAATCCTTCTCTTTTCCTCCGACAGTCGGCGGAGAGGTTGTTTGACTGGTTTTGCGTTTGCTCGAACGTGTAGCTTGTGCTCGGCGAAATCCTTCGGAACACCCGGCATGTCCTTTGGGGACCATGCAAAGATGTCCCGATTCTCACGAAGGAAATCGAAGAGCTCGCCTTCCTATTTGCTGTCCAGGTTTGCCCCAATGACGGCAAACCTCTCCGGGTTCTCTGGGTCCAGAGGTATCTTCTTTGTTTCCTTGGCCGGCTGGAAGGAGCCTTGAGCATCATATTTCTTGGGGTCAGGGGACAGGGCCAGCTGCTTGCCGGCCATGGCCACGACTCGGTCCAGCATCTTCTTTTCTTCAGCAATCACGAGAGACTCTGCCAGCCGGCTGCTGGCTGCAGCACACTCGGAGGATTTCTTGTAGTCTCCGGCTATGGTGATGATCCCCTTCAAACTTGGCATCTTCATCTTAAGGTAGGCGTAGTGGGGCACAGCCATGAACTTGGCCAGGGCAGGTCGGCCAAGCAACGCGTGGTAAGGGCTCTCTAGATCCACCACTTCAAACTAGATTGCCTCTCGGCGGAAGTGATCCTTGTCTCCGAAGAGAACATCCATCTTGATCTTGCCGATTGGTGAGCAGGACAGGCCGGGTACGATGCCATGGAACACAGTCCGGCTTGGCATGAGTTGTTTCGTCTTGATGTTCAGCTTCTCTATCGTGTCGCGGTACAGTATGTTGATGATGCTCCCACCGTCAATCAGTACACGGGAGAAACGGGCAGCTCGCCTTTCTGTCGCGAGGGTGGCGTCTAACACCAATGTATAAGAGCCGGGAGACGGCATCACCTCTGGGTGATCGGCCCGGCTCCAGCTGATAGGCTTCTCAGACCAATGCATAAACTCTGGGTTTTCGAGGCGACCGCATTGACTTCTTGATGTTGTCGGCGCCGACTGCGCCTGTCTTCAGTTTGGCTTGTAAAGACGACATAGGCGGCGTGCTTGTCCGGGAACTCGTCTTGAATGGCTCCGACTGCTGGTCGAGCAGCCGGCTGTTGAGGGGCTGGAGGTGGTGGGCCAGCAGGTGGAGGCGGCACCAGCCCTTCGCCTTTGGAGATCCGCGTGAGCCAATGACACTTCCGAGTCGTGTGGTTGGACGGCTTCGCGCCGCTGTGGAACTTGCAGGGGGCATCAAGGGTTTGCTCGTAGGAGAAAGCCGGCTGCCAAGCCGGCCTGCCGCCCTTCTGCTTCTTGGGCATGGGCCGCTCTTTAGGTTGTTCGTCTTCGACTGTGGCTACTTGCCGACTGGTGGAAGGCGGCATAGGGGCCTTGCGCTTGTTGTCGTTCTGGTAAGGGCGTCGATTGGAGTCACCAGCCGGCGTCTTGGGAGCTGGAGCAAGCACCTTTCCAGAGGCATCCACTCGAAGCTCGGTCTTCATTGAAGAGTCGGCCGTGGCGTACTTGTCTGCTATGATCAGCAGCTCCTCGAGGGTAGTCGGCTCGTCGCAGAGGAGCCGGTGCTTGAGGAGGGTTCCCTCTCGGCACCCAGCAGTGAAGTACTCTATGGCTTGAACCTCGTGCACCCCTTCGCAGGAGTTGCGGAGCTCGGCCCAACGCGTGAGGTAGTCGCGAGTTGATTCGCTGGGCCCTTGGACGCACAAGGAGAGCTGGCGGGGCTTGGGAGGCCGCTTGTACGTGCTGGTGAAATTGCGGATGAAGACTTCCGTGAAGTCTAGCCAGCTGTTGATGTTGCAGGGCTTGAGGCTGTTCAAGCAAGTGCGTGACGTGCCTTGAACCATGAGCGGGACGTACTTCACGGCAACGCGCCTGTTGCCGTTCGCTATGCGGACTGCGGTGGAGTAATCGATCAACCAGTCTTCCGGCTTCACGGAGCCGTTGTATTTTGGCGTGTCTCTTGGGAGTGAGAACCCTTTGGGGAAGGGTTCATCGTGGATGCGGGAGCCAAAGCAAGGCGGGCCGACATCATCTTCTTCTCCTAGCGCCAGGGATCGTGCTAGGCGGTCGATCCGGTGGCGGGCGTCATTCTCGCCGACTCTTTCGCGGTGGCCTAGTCGGCCACCGAGAGTCGGATGCGTAACAGGCGGCGGGGGGAGATATCTCTCCCCGCGAGGCGGCGGAGGAGGCGGATTGCCTCGTCGTTCCACAGCTCGGCGGCGGCCTTCTGCGTCGCGCTCGATGGTGAGCCGAGTCCGACTGCGGCTAGCAGCCGGCTCCTTGTCTTTTCTCGCGTGGGCGCCATCTGCAGTCGGCGTCCGGGATGTCGCGCCGTCACTACTGGAATCAGCTAATTTGCCATCTGCCAGCTCTTTGCCGTCTGCTAGCTGACGGCAAAGAAGCTCTTTGCCATCAGCTACCCAAAAGCAGACAACAAAGAAATGGCAGACGGCAAAGAAGCTCTTTGCCATCTGCGAGCTCTTTGCCGTCTGCTAGCAAGATGAGTTTAATTTGCTCCGCCGATGCCAGTGATTGCTCCTGGGACCACGGTGAGTTTAATTTGAATGGACATTACTTGCTAGTCTTAACATTTGAGTGTCATCATGCTAACAAGACATTGGAAACCCAGTAAAAAAAACAAGACATTGGAAATGATCTTTGGTGCAGCGTAACTCCAGACAAGCATCGCATGATCCTTCTCCAGCTACCGACACGAGCCAGCCCGCTCCTACACCTCCTGGATCTTGGTAAGTTTATCTAGTGTTTTGCTTAACACATGCATAAAGACCTAGACTTAGCTTTATTTCCTCCAATGCTTACCATAATGACCTAGACTTAGCTTCTTCTCCTCCAAAATGACTTAATAAGCTTACTGACCTCCAAAACCATCCATTTTACTTAAGTTAGCTCTAAAACGATCTGTCCTTAGCTTACTTATGTCAAAAATTGCATAATTAGCTTAGTTAGCTCATAAACGATCCATTTTACCTAAGTTAGCTCTAAAATGACCCATTTTACCTAGGTTAGAATATAAATGATCCAGTTCATCCAAGTTAGCTCAAAAATGACCCATTTTACCTAGATTAGCTCCTAAATGATCCATTTTACCTATGTTAGCTTTAAAATGACCCATTTCACCTAGGTTAACTCCAAAATGGCACATCTTACCTAGGTTATCTCATAAACGGCCCATTTCAACTAATTTAGCTCATAAACGATCCATTTCACCAGGTTAGCTAAAAAAGATCCATTTCACCTAAATTAGCTATTAAATGATCCATTTCACCTAACTTAGCTCAAAAAGATCCATTTCAACTAAATTAGCTCATAAATGATCCATTTCACCTAAGTTAGCTCAAAAACGATCCATTTCAACTAAGTTAGCTCATAAATGATCCATTTCACCTAAGTGAGCTAAAAACGATCCATTTCACCTTCGTTGCCTAAAAAACGATCCATTTGACCTTAGTTAGCTCATAAACGACCCATTTCAACTAAGTTAGCTCATAAATGATCCATTTCACCTTAGCTAGCTCATAAACGACCCATTTCAACTTAGTTAGCTCATATATGATCTATTTCACGTAAGTTAGCTCATAAATGACATACTCTTCTTGTTCTAGTCTTCTTCTTGTTCTACTCTTCTTGTTCTAGTCTTCTTCTTGTTCTAATCTTCTTCTTGTTCTACTCTTCTTGTTCTAGTCTTCTTATTCTAGTCACCTATTTCTAACTTTCTTATTTTTCATTTTGCAGATTTCATTCACTTGACGAAAGCTTGCATAGATGGAGTGCTCCTTATCCCTTTCTCTGTTTCTTTTGTATCGTTGAACTATGCATGTATCGTTGGATGAAACTATTGTAATATATATGGTTGGATGCCTCTATGTTGAACTTGCTATGTATGATGGAACTATGCATGGAACTTGGTAGTTGGATGGAACTATGCATGGAACTTGGTAGTTCGATGGAACATATGTGATGAAGTTATGTGATGGAACTATGTATGATGGAACTATGCATGTTGGATATCTTATATGTTTGCTCTGTAATTGCCTTGTGAAATATATCTATATATGTCATATATATATTTTCTGTGAAAATTGTTGGATTTAATAAAAAACAGAAAAAAGAGCCAATATGCAGGCTCTTTGCCGTCTGCCACCAACGGCAACGGGCTCTTTGCCGTCTGCCGCGGACGGCAAAGAAGACACGTGGAATCCAGTTGTGCTTCCTGGGAGCTGACCCATTTGGTCAGTTTGCCTACAGTGGCAGACGGCAAAGAGTAAACGATTTTGGCGTCAGCAGCGGACGGCAAAGGCCTGCCATGTAGTGACGTGTAGATGACATCATACGGCGGATGGCAAAGACACTAGAAAGTTTGCCGTCAGCGGCAGACGGCAAAGGCACTAGAAAGTTTGCCATCAGCGGCGGACGGCAAAGGCCTGCCGTTAGCCACTTAACGGACCGACAGCGCAATTATTGCCGTCCGCTCTCTTTGCTGTCCGCGGCAGACGGCAAAGGGCCTTTGCCGTCAGCCGCCAGGAAGCAGACGACAAAGTAGTTGTTTACCGTAGCCTACTTTGCCGGAGCCTTTTGCCATCCGCGGTTGACGGCAAAGGCCTTTGCCGTCCGCCGTTCATGCCTTTGCCGTCCGCCGTGGCAGACGGCAAAATAGTTGATTCCTGTAGTGCGTGCTCTCGGCATGGGGGAGGACTTTCAGCGCGGGCGCTAACTTCATGCCGCTCTGCGGCCGCGTCGATCAGCTGCTGGATGTGTCTAGTCATGTAGGGGAGCTCGTCGGCCCCTAGCCCGTTCAGCTCGTCTACGGCCGCCTGAGCGGCACGCAGGTTCTCGAGTGGCGTGTCGTAGACTGGGCGGTCTGCTCCCAGCATGCTGGCGATGGCCGCGCCGCGCTTCTTGACGATGCCGGCTCGGTTCGGCCCGCCAGGAGGCGGCGTACCAAAGGCGGCGCGGTCGACTTCGTGCTGGTGAGCCTCAGTGAGGCGTCTCATGGATGCTATCTTCTGGCCGTCCGCGATGAGGGCGAGGCGGCGCGCCTCCAGTGTCTCGGCGTCGGCGTCGGCCGGGATGGGGGCGGACAGGTCGTGTAGCGCCGCTTGTAGGGCGTCGTGGGCGTTCTCGCCTGTGTTGGCGCCGTGGCTGATGACCAGCACCTCAGTGATAGCGATGCTGCCACTGTCCGTTCGAGGAAGAGGGTCGTCGATGAACACAACGTTGGTGGGGAAGGCATCAAGCGATGCCGTGTCGGAGTCGACAAGCATCGGGTCGGTGGAGCTGACCGACTCCAAGTCCACAGCAAGCTCGCTAGAGACGTGAAGCTGGTCGAGGAGGCTGACAAGGCGGCTCTCGGGGTAGTCTGTGCCCGCGTCGGACGCAGGCTCGCGGAGATGCGAGCCTCGCCAAGAAGATCGGCGAGGCGGCTCGCCGCGCAGGCGTCATCGACGCCTTGCAGCGCGTCGGGGCAAGCACCATCGGGCGTGCCGGGCTGGCTAAGCTCGCTGGGAAGGAAAAGGGTTCCCGTCCAGAACAGGTCTCCGGAGGACGGTGCACCTGGCCCCATGGTGGGTGCCAAATGTCGGGTGGTAGGTGCGACATATGCCAACGGGTGGCTTATCATTGTGGGAGCCAGTAAGACATCGCCGGTGCCTGGAAACGGGATAAGGCGAAGACATGCACGCCGGCAAATTTTACCCAGGTTCGGGGCTCTCCGTGGAGATAACACCCCTAGTCCTGCTCTGCGGGTCTCCGCATGATCACTAGATCAACACAAGTGGCTACAAGTGGCTCCTTGAGCTGTTTGGCTAGAGGAAGAAGAAGGGCAAGGCTAGCTCTCCTCTTCTCTCTATGTGGTGTCTAAAACTCTAAGAGATCAACCCTTTGCTTGGTTGCCCCGGGGGGTTTATATAGGCCTACCCCCCAGGGGTACAATGGTAATCTGGCTGGACGCGGGTCCTAGCCGTCAGTGTCTGTATTCGTCGGCTTCTCCGCCGGCCGCCGGGGCCCGCCGACTGGTGTGTCCCGCCGGCTGCCGGCCTCTTGGCCGACAGGCCGGCCCCACTGCCTGGGGGTCTTGTCAGTGGCTGGTTACTGTAGCCTCGCCCCTGATTACGAGGGCTTTGTCAAGGCAAGCATGGCTACAGTGCCGCCGCCTGGCGGGCTCTCACTGTAGCCTTACCTCGTCTTGTCTCCTTAATGATGCACATACTTCGAGGGAGGGAGGTAGCCGGATTTTGGGAGCCGGCTACGCCCTAGGATGACTAGGGGAGGCTTGGCCGTCTTCGAGCTTCTCTCTAGCTGAAGGGGCCCGCCACCCGCGGGCCGTACTGACAGCCTGTCGTGGGTGGCGTCACGGTCAACATGGCAACAGTGCCGCGCCGGACGGGGGATGGCCGACCCGTACGGCCCACTGTGGCCACGCGTGCTCTGGGATTCGGGGGTGGCAGGCTGTACTGTAGCCATGCCCCGTCTCATCACCGTTATGTGGGTGCAGCCCTTGAGGGTGCAATCTTGGCCGCTTGCCGGGAGCCAGTCCTCTTATGGCTGGCTTCTGGGAGTCGGTCCTCTTGTGGTCGGCTTCTTGGAGTCGGCCATCTTATGGCTCTCTTCGGGAGGGTTTTTAGGTCCGGGCCGTCTTCCAACAGTCGGTCGTGAGATAGCCGGCCAGGGGAAGGCGGCCCTGTGCTTTGGGTGCTTAAAGGCTTGATCGGCCCAATAATTTCTTGAAGAGCCCGGGGGAGTCGGTTAGGCTACCCGTGGTCATTTAGTCCGACACTATTCATTTATAATGGACATGAAAATATCTAGAGTGTGAAGCTTTAAATTAATTACTAAATACATTATATCATCTATTTTGAAAACTATATATAAGGCAAGATCTGAGTCATGACGAATCATTACAAGAAATAAATGAATGAAATTTCAGGAAATCTAACTACATGAGGAAGACTTCCATAAATAACAAAAAATGCACCAATAGTCATAAGAAATAATAATGTGAATGAAGAAAGGACGCATTCATAAGCATAAAGATTCAAGGTCCAAGAGAAGGTTATATGGCGTTGACAAACTATTGGTGGTCCGAGACATTCAGAAACCTGGTGTATCGAATACTCGAAAGACATGTCAAACATGGATGGATATTCAGTAACATTTAGGACGTAATTGAATATATAGGAACATTAGATCTACACTTTATATGTACTTCGTTGTTAATTCCTTTCCTTCCTAGCGAATTACTAGAATGCCTCTTAATTAATCATGGTGTATATCTTGAATGTCTAAACCAATTCAATATAAGGCAGCCCCTGTTTCTCACTAGCTATACTCATAGAGGCCTATTAATCTACCTGTATTATTTGAATAAAAAATGGGACAGGTGATCAAACAATCCAAATTTGCAAAGCACGAAGACAAATAGGAAAAGGTTGATACATCACAAAAGCAACAAGAAAAGAAACAACATGAAAAAGGAAAGAGATGCCACAATTTGTATGCTCAAATCCTAGCCCGTGCGAATGCACGGGTTGACGACCAGTAATATAAAAGTGTATAATAAAGCCCATAAACATCCAAAACGGGTAATATAATAGCATGGAACAATAAAAAATTATAGATACGTTGGAGACGTGTCAGCAACCCGGCAGCAACATTCATGTGTACCTAAAGCCATTAGTTGAAGAACTCTTACAACTGTGGAATGAAAAAGGTGTACGTGCGTGGGATGAGCACGGATAGGAGGAATTTGACCTATATGCATTGCTGTTTGTACCATCAATGATTGGCCTGCTATCAATAACCTTTTAGAACAGACGAACAAGGGGTACCGCGCATGCATGCACTATTTGGATGATACCAACAGTATATATTTGGATAATTGTAAGAACAATGTGTACCTGGGACATTGTCGATTTCTTACCAGCAGGCATCCCGTAAGAAAGAAAGGCAAGCATTTCAAAGGTGAGGCAGATCACTGGACGAAGCCTCGCCATCGTACTGGTGATGATGTACTTGATACGGTCAAGGATTCAAAAGTAATCTTTGGAAAGGGTCCTGGCGGAAAATCTGTTCCGAATGACGCTGACGGACGCGTACCAATGTGGAAGAAGAAATCTATATTTTGGGACCTACCCTATTGGAAAGACCTAGAGGTCCGCTCTGCAATCGATGTGATGCGCCTGATGAAGAATATTTGCGTGAACCTGCAAGGCTTCTTGGGTGTGTATGGGAAGACAAAAGATACACCGGAGGCACGGAAAAGATGGCATACATCAGGGTCATGCCAGCTACGCTCTTACAAAAGAAGAGAAGGAAATCTTCTTTGAATGCCTGCTCAGTATGAAGGTTCCGTCTGGCTTCTTGTCCAATATAAAGGGAAGAATAAATATGGCAGAAAAAAGTTCCAGAACCTAATGTCTCATGACTACCACGTGATTATAATGCAAGTGCTTCTGGTTGCATTGAGCGGGCTTCTACCGGAAAATGTTCGATTAGCCATTGTGAAGCTATGTGCATTCCTCAATGCAATCTCTCAGAAGGTAATTGATGCAGAAATCATACCAAGGTTAGAGAATGGTTTGGTGCAAAGTCTTGTCAGTTTCGAGTTGGTGTTCCCACCATCCTTCTTCAATATCATGACGCACGTCCTAGTTCACCTATGCGAAGAGATTGCCGTTCTGGGTCCTGTATTTCTACACAATATGTTCCCCTTTGAGAGGTTCATGGCAGTCTTAAAGATATGTTCAATAACCGTACTCGGCCAGAAGGAAGCATCTCCATGGGCCATGAAAATGAGGAGGTCATTGAGTTTTGTGTTGAATTTATTCCTGACCTTAAGCCGGTTGGTGTTCCTGAACCGCCGCATCAGGGCAGACTGGGTGGAAAAGGCACGCTAGGACCGAAAGCAATAATATGTATGGACAAGCATTCTCTCACTCAAGCACACTACACAGTTCTACAAAATTCCGCCTTAGTGGCTTCGTATATCAAGGAACACAAGAATATTTTATGCTCCAAACACCCTGAGCAGTCTGACAACTAGATTACACATGAACAAACGGGGACTTTTGCCGGTTGGTTGCAGACACGTGCCATGCATGAAGACGCTGTTGAAGATGACCTCTACTTGCTGTCCCAGTTACCATATTCGAGTATAATGACTTTCAAATGGTACGAGATAAATGGGAATACATTTTACACGACTGCCCAAGATAAAAAGAGCACCAACCAAAATAGTGGTGTCCGCTTTGATGCAGCAACCAAGAGGGGAAATGACACATATTATGGTTACATAGAGGAGATATGGGAACTTGACCATGGACGTGGTTTGAAGGTCCCTTTGTTTCGGTGCAAATGGGTCAATCTTATAGGAGGCGGGGTAACAGAAGACCCGCAGTACGGAATGACAATAGTGGATCTCAACAATCTTGCGTACGCAGACGAACCATTCGTCCCAGCCAATGATGTGGCGCGGGTTTTCTATGTGAAGGACATGTCTACCAAGCCGAGAAAAATAAAAGATAAAGAAGCGAATACATCATACAATGAGCCAAAGCGCCACATAGTTCTTTCGGAGAAAAGAAACATCATGGGAGTGGAGGACAAGACATACATGTTACAAGATTATGAAAAGTTCCATGAAATTGCCCCCTTCACAGTGAATATTGATCCAAGCATCCAGTTAAATGATGAAGATTGTCCATGGTTACGGCGCAAAGGGACACACGTGAAGAAAAAGTTTTATACCAAAGATCCCACTCTGGGATGTGACCAGCTTCACTGTCATCAGTTTGTTCTCTGGTGAGTTTCTGGACTTATATATCTGGAAAGTGCCACTTCGGACAAACTGGAGGGAATCTTTGTAATAGTTAGGGTACTTATGTGTTTTGGCATTTGAAACGCGAAGAAATATTATGTACAAACAAATGTTCAACCCTTTCTCACATCATTTGCTATTTTTCCTGCATTTACTGGTTTTTTTGATCTAAATGACCCTAAAATTGAAATGAACTACAAAAAGGTTGAAAGTTGGCATGGAATCATCATTTCACCCACATAGCATCTGGTAAAAAGTTCAGAGGGTTACGGCAAAAACTGGATGCACTTCGTGTACAAAATGGACAATCTCTTTCGAAGTATCAGGGGTTTGGACGAATACTCATCTGTTACAAAGGCATTTCATTTTTTGAAACTTATTTCAACTCCAAACTTTTTGTGCATTCAGTATGCACCATTCGAAGCCACGTCATCAATTTTCAACCCTTTCTGACATCATTTGCTATTTTTCATGCATTTACTGGTTTTTTGAGCTAAATGACCCTGAAATTGAAAAGAACTACAGATGAACACTGAAAAGGTTGAAAGTTGGCATGGTATCATCATTTCACCCACATAGCATGTGCTAAAAAGTTGAGACGGCTACGGGAAAAACTGGATGCACTTCGTGTACAAAATGGCAATCTCTTTCGAAGTATCAAGGTTTCGAACGAATACTCGTCTGTTACGAAGGCATTTCATTTTTTGAAACTTATTTCAACTCCAGACTTTTTGTGCATTCAGTATGCACCATTCGAAGCCACATCATCAATTCTTAACCCTTTCTGACATCATTTGCTATTTTTCACGCATTTACTGCTTTTTTTAGCTAAATGACCCTGAAATTGAAAAGAACTATAAATGAACTCTGAAAAGGTTGAAAGTTGGCATGGTATCATCATTTCACCCACATGGCATGTGCTAAAAAGTTGAGAGGGTTACGGCAAAATCTGGATGCACTTCGTGTACAAAATGGACAATCTCTTTCGAAGTATCAGGGTTTCGGACGAAAACTCGTCTATACAAAGACATTTCATTTTTTAAATAACCTAAGAATTATCAAATTGAATATAAAGGTAAAACACACTAATATTAAATAGTAGAAAAAAGAAGCACTGGAAAATCTATTTTAAAAGTAAAGTTATTCACAAACGAGTGATTCACACAAATTTCAAATAATTCAAATTTAAACTATCCAAATTTGAAATCTACTAGCACTAACAGAAAGTTTATATTTTTTGTGACCTAAACCAAAAAGATTCACAAAGAAACACTAAATCAAGAAAAAACAACTCAGAAACAAAAGAAAATAAATAAAGCAGAAAACAAAAAGTAGAAAAATAAATAAATTAAAAAAACCCGCCTAGTGGGCCGCCACGGCCTACATACGACTAGAAACCCAACCTCTAGTTGGGCCAGGATGCAGGCCCGTACGGCCCAGTAGGCCCAACAGGGCACCACAGGTTCAAGAGGCCCACAAAGGCCTGCTTAGAGAGGAGCTCGATGGAGAGGCTGCGGCTGGGTTTATAAACTGGTATTGGCCCCTCTCCTAAGCGAGGTGGGACCAAACTTTCCCTGGACCGCACCTGCGCGAGCACCAGCCTTTAGTCGCGGTTGGTGGCTCCAACCGCGACTAAAGGGAGGCCTTTAGTCGCGGTTGGAGCCACCAACCGGGACTAAAGGTCTGGCTTCCCGCCACTTTGCCTGGCCAAAATTCACCTTTAGTCCCGTTTGGTGGCTCCAACCGGGACTAAAGGTCTGTGCACATATATACTCACACTTCAAAATTTTTAGTTTCTCTGCTTTCTTCGACCTCTTCGACATCTCTGCACCGTCGCAGTCTCGCCTCCCTAACGCCGGAGCTCGTCGCCGATCCCTACACCGGCCACCCACGCCTCTTTGCGCCGATCCCCGACGCCGCTCGCGCCCGTTCCTCCCCGAGCCCGGCCCGACGCCGCCCGCGCCCGCTGCTCTGGCCCCGAGCTCCTCGCCGCGCCACCGACACCGTCGCCGCCCCCGACTTGCCTCGCCTTGCCGTCGCCCTGTGGTGAGCTCCCCCTCTCCCTTGCCCCCTGTGCCGCCATGGCCGCCCCTCCTCGAGCCCCCCCCCCCCCACACACATATATGCATGAACACACATACACGCAAACACATTTTCTTAAGTTAGATGATTTATATATTTTTTGTATGCTTTAGTATATATGTATAGCAATTTTGACATTTTTTAGAAGAATTTTGACATTTTTTTCACTAGATGATTAGATGTATAGAAAAAAGTTAAGGAATTTTGACATTTGTGGAATATTTTCATTTTGATCCAATATGTATATATATATATATGTATGAATATAATGTATAGAAAAAAGCTGATGAATTTGACATGTGATCCAATGTATAGCAATTAGTATTTGCAAAAGTTGCATATTTTAATGTTGTACTTGCAAAAGTTTGTTATGTATTTGTAACTAATTAGTATATGTATGTATAAAATAGATTCTCTTAGTCCTTTAATAAGGGATTTATCAAGAATGCCCCCATTATGGATGTGAACAAGTTCATCCATTTTGAACATGTAGAATGGCGCCATTTTCTGCACATCATGAAAAATATGGACCATTTTCTGCAGATCTAGAATGGCGCCATTTTGTTAAATCCCTTAAAGGTTAAGAGAATCCGTTATGATTCTGAATCCAGTTCCTAGCCAGAGACTAAAGGTTCCTCGTATATAAGAAATCACAATCCAAGCATTTAAAAAATGTTAAATTTGCATAGAACTTCTTCTCGACATAAATGATGCCTGGCCCGCATCCACGTCGTCCACTCGTTCACGACGACATACTACTTCAGAGGCGCCATGTCCAAGACTGGGCTCCGTCGGGCTGGCACTGGGAGTGCTACCTTCAGGGGCACGCATCTTGGTGAGGAACCCGGGTCCCGTCGTCGGCCCGGAGCTTCTTTGGTGATGGGCGCATGGGCCACACACGGTGCGAAGGATGGCGTCCCCCGTGGAGGTGGTACGTCACCCTGTCAGGAAGGAGGATGAGCACGTCCGTCGCTACATGGTTGCATTGGACGTCAGGTTCTCCAATACCTGGCAGGTTCTTCAGATATCTTACCCGAGCTATGATCCTGTGATGGTTCCTTCTCTTTGGGTGTCCACCGCGAGTGAACTAGATTATTCGATAATATTCGATCTGTATTAGCTAGAGATGTATTCAAGAAATGATGTATTTGAGATTATATTATTCGATAATATTCGATAAGATGTATTCGAGAGTATATTTGATGTTGCATATTAATTATCTAGATTATTCGAGATGCATATTATCTACTCTGATTCAGTTTTTCCTTATTGATTGCATGATGCATTCTAATTTGAACACTAGTTTGTTTTATCTTTCTTCTGGATTAGTTAAGTAAAAGCTATGGACAATAACGACAGAGAAGGAGAAGATAGTATGTTTGACATCATACCCTCCCTGAGCCCAGATGGGAATGAAGAAGATGACGGCTCGCAATATCTGAACCCTACCGGTGAGGGTAGGATATTTGATGCAGACTAACGAATAGATGAAGTCCAGAACAATGATGACGACGAAAATGTTGTTCTTCAAATAACAAATACCGGGGAGGTAAATTTACATTAGCAGGCATCTGGTGATCAGAACATGTTTTAATTGATTTTTATATATATTAATGAATCGATCTTTCTTCTTTTAGCCCTCCGGATCGAGGAAATCTTCTATAGGCAGCAGGACCGCTCGAGGCCCGGCCAAAAAGTTGAAGGATGGCGTAAAGTAAAACATCGATGCCATCAGACCTAATGTCGAACCACGCGAACCTAAGAAGAATGTGAGCAAGTTCATTCGTCAATGCGGAGTTATTGTCAGGGACCAAATCCCGATCTCCATTCAAGAATGGAAAAAGCCAGCGAAGGAAGATCCAGATCATTTCACAGATGCAAATCTGGTGAAAGTCAAGAACTGTGCTCTTAAGAAGATGGCGATAGCATTCAACAACCACAAGAAAAATATATGGGCCGCGTACGTCAAAGCAGGAAAGCAGACTCCAGAATTCAAGGGAACACCGGAGAAGGCAAGAGATCACTGGGACGCTTTCGTGAACTTCAAGGAATCAGAAGTAGCTCAGGAACGGTCTAGAAAAAACAAGATTAATGCCACGAAAAAGCAGTGGCACCATAATCTGGGGCCAAGTGGCTACGAGGTGGCCTGGCCTAAGTGGGATCTCACTGAGCAAGAGATGATGGCTGTAGGGGTCACTCCAGGTACATTGAGCTGGCCCCCAGGTGCAGGACTTGGTTCGATGCACATGGGGGGAAGTTGGACCCAAAGACAGGCGAGGTTTTGGAGCGGGCAAGTCTTAATGGAGCCACCGACAGTTTACTTGTTGCAATAGAAGAAGCTCGAACGGGGGTGTTCACGCCTAATAGAGAGAACAACAAGCTTACGCGCGCCTTGAAGAATCCTGAACACCTGTGAAGAACACGAGGCAAAGGCGTTGTTACTTGGTTTGAGGGGTTTGCAGACTAGAACGCCGACTACAGAAGCCATGCAAGAAAGAAGCATCAGGAGGAGAAGCAGAGGAACCTGGAGGAGGAGCAGAGGAAGCAGGAAGCAGACTGCCTTTGCAACGTAGAATCAAAGCACGCGGAGTTGGAACTCGCTTTCAAGCGGCAGCAGTAGCAGATCGACTCACTTAGCCAGGAAAGGGGGTCTCAGCAGCGGTAGCAGCTAGCGGATCCAGCATTGGATAACACCGTCCCATCCATGCCGAGAAGCAGCGTGGGTTCCGCCCTGGGCGATGATGCACTGCTGGATAGATACCATATGGATGATATCATATCTACGACAACTTGTGAGCTACACATAAAAGTGAAGAACATATCCGTGAAGGTGGCGGACGGTTATTCTTATACAAATCCCCCTGAAGCAACCTTCTATTGCAATCCGATTCCAGCTGGCTATGCTCGTGTCGGGGTTGATGAGGTGGTGATAGGGTATTCGGGGCTAGAGCTTGACATTCCTAGAGGTGACAAGGAGCACACACTGGGAGAGGCCATACATCATATCATTCTATGGAGAAAGGATTGCATCGTCTTTCCAAGGCCACCGACTCCTAGTCCAACAAGTCTACCACGTTAGTCGACACCTGCTCCTCCAAGTTTGGCACCGTGTCACTCGACTCCTCCTCCTCCAAGTTCGGCACCCCATCACCCGACTCCTCCTCCTCCAAGTCAGGCACCGCGACAGCTGACTCCTCCTCCAAGTCAGGTGCCGCCTCAGCGTGCTCCGCCGCCTAAGCAACAGCGGAAGAAGAGAGGCACCGCAGCGGCTAGCAGTACAATAGGAGGCAAGAAATACAAATTCGTTCAAAGCCTCAAGCCTCTTCCGAAGTTGCCTTACCACTTGACTGACGAGGAAACCGATGCCGAAGTGGCTGCCCAAATGGCGGCCCATTTTGGACCAAAACTGCACCCACCGTCAAAGGAGATAGTACCTGAGCATGTCATACAACACTTTATTGATAATGCTAAACCTGCTGTCAAGCATAGGGACTCAGACTATGCGCGCTCTATCAAGAAGTTATATAATGCACACAAAAAAGAAGGAGTCGAGCTCGAGCTCGATCCAAGCAGCTACTAAAATAAGTGGGAAAATTGTTCCCAGCTGTGAGAACAGAAGTGGAATCGACCCCCCCCCCCTCATTGTACAAACACATGGGAGTACCGCCGATCAGCTGGTAATAACCGACGATCATAGAAGGCAAGCTGAAGAGGCCGGTGTCACTGTTGAACAACTCCTAGGCATCGAGGAATTCCCCGTGTTTAAGTGGAGGAACTACAATGGAAATATGTCCGCGGCCAACCTCTGGTCAAGCCTGAGAAGATCCCGCATATATCGACGAGAATGTATGAATTGCATCAATGGTATATGAGAGAAGTAAAGACCAATCGAGAGTCCCTCATGGTGAAAGTCGAGGTAGAGCATTACTTCCATGAAAAAGAATTGTGGGTTGAGTTCCTAGAATTGTTTCAGTTATTCAATCAAGATGCACTCGACAAATCTATCTTCAGTTACTATTGTCTGTAAGTGATTTCTTTCTGTAATTTAATTAAGTATCTAGCTAGTTCTAGTCACTGGTACGCGTCCATGCTATACAAATGGTTTTTAACCCCTTTCCGCGACGACATTTGGAACCGCCGCCAAGTGAGTGTGGGCGATAGTGGGGTCCTTCCAACACGATCCAGAAATGGTCGGGGATAGGCCCTCCTGGGACACAGGCTAGTCCTTGCTGATATAGGATGCCTCTTCAGATCCTTATGGCATATCCGGATGACCTTCCATCCCCCAATGGCCAATAGATGTTGTGTAGACAGACCATATCACATACGTCTTATTAGAAGCAATCGTCTGTGTTATTATCGGTCTTCGTACACATTTCTGATTACAGACATATTTGCCGCGTATCACACACATATTGATATATTGAACCGATTCGGCTCTCCTGTCTCAACGCAAACAGTTCATCCAAGTGAACCGCATGCCGTATATCGCACACACCTTGATCTGGCTGACCGTTTATTTTGTGTTGCCTAATCACAAACAGTTCATCCGAGTGAACCGTATGATGTATATCGCACACACCTTCATCTGGCTGCCCGTTTCTTTTGTTCCCTCCTTATCGCAAATAGTTAATTGAACTGGATCGTATGCCCTGCACCGCACATGCAACTAAAATCTGAACCATGTTTGATGCATCCTCCACCGCAGACGTTTTGCACCTTTTTGACTTTTTTTACACAACCATTTGCGATTATTGCATCGCACATAGTTTCGTTGAAGGTTCTCTGATTGTAGTGTCGCGTTAGCAGCATCCTGCAGTAGTGAGTGCTCGTTCATTACCTGTAATTATCAGTAGTATATTCTTTTCTATGGTATTATGCAGAATGAAGATGTATGAAATGAAAATAGCTGGACGCTATGGCATTGGAGTCATTGACCCAACCATTAATCAAGAGACATAGTCACATGAATATGATCGACCATACATAGAGAAAAGCTTGCTAGTGTTTTTGAAGTGACTAAATACCCAACCAGAAATACTACTTCCTTACAACTACGGGTGAGTGACACTGTCTTGTACTACAAGTTCTATTTTTGCAATTACTAGATGTTCATAAGTAGTGTAGTTGTTGAGTTATGCACATGCCCGCTTAATTATATATACAAACGTGCGCGCATGCAGTTTCCACTGGATCCTTCTAATCATTGAAGTTGACAAGGGAAAAGTTCAAGTAGTGGACTCACTACTTCAAGATATTAACGAGTACGCAATCGTGAGGGGGATGGTCGACAGGTAATTTCAATCATTATCACACTATGTTGGACTCTTTAGTTCATTTCCTGATATTAACTAATTAATAACTCATTTATTCATTTTCTTTGCCGACGGGCAGAGCTTGGCAGAAGTTCATCAAACAGGTTGTCAGCGAATGTAATCAACAGCTAAAATGGGTGCGACCCAAGGTAATTAGGTACTACTAGCTACGTCTGCACATCTCTTTAATTCTACATTGATCAATACCATTATCATGCTTGATTAATTATTATCTGATTGTATTCTATTCTCGTAAAGTGTATGAGGCAAGCGTCGGGGAATAATTTATGTGCATACTATGTTTGCGAGAACATTCGCTTGATGGTGTCCGAAAGGAGCAAAGATGCTAGATAACTTTGGGTACGTTTTGTAAAACACTATTCACTATTTTTACATCATTATCTAATATATACACACACAACTAATACATTAATATTGATCTCCTTCTTTAAAGATGTCGGAGATGCGGGATCAACTCCTACCAACGGATCGCGTACGAGCAATTCAAGAGGAAATAGCGGGATTTTTGCTCGACTAGGTCATAGATCCAAAGAAGATTACCATTACAAGTTGTAATGCCTCCGTGTAATGATATGCAAATTCTAGAATAAATCGTATATACCAAATTGTATATATATATGTGTGTGTGTGTGTGTGTGTGTGTGTGTGTGTGAGTGTGTGTGTGTGTGTGTGTGTGAATGGTCGTGCAAGAAATCTGATGATATATATATGATCGGTTCTACAAGAAATTTTATTTATATATATGCATAACGTGTACAATATGTAGTAGCGTAAAATATGTTTTAAATGGAAAACACAAAATTAAAAGAAAAAATAAACCATAAACCATAAACCCATAAACCCCTAAACCCTTTAGTCCCGGTTGGTGTTACCAACCGGGACTAAAGGTCCCCTAGCCCCTGGCGCCGGCTCGTGCCACGTGGTGGGCTTTTAGTCCCGGGTCATGTTGAACCGGGAATAAAGGGGGGGGGGCTTTAGTCCCCACCCTTTAGTGCCGGTTGCGGAACCGGCACTAAAGGCCCTTACGAACCGGGACAATGGCCCGATTCTACAATAGTGTATGTGAACAGGCCGTTAACAGGCTTTCCATGGGTCGGCCCGCTACCTTTTGACCAAGTCAAATGGGCCGGCCTTTTCACCCGAATGGGCCTCTGTTGGGCCATGCCACGTGTTGACGTATCATAGGCGCCTTCGGTCCAATAAGTGGATGACATATGTCCCAACGGTGAGCCGACACGTGGTTTCTCTGGCCATTGAGAATTTTACACATGGAAAATCCCCATTCGTCCGGGCTGTTAACGGGTTATCGGGTCCAAACGGGAACCCGATAGCTTAAAGGCGACCCGTTACAGTGGATGCCATGTGTCGGTTACCCTTGACGAAAGCACTTCTATGACGCGCGATTTATCCTCAAGGAAGTGGACACTTCCGTGATGATAATTTTGGTAATGTCATGGAATACTTCTACGACAGCATAGATATGACTATCTTGATTCTGTCATAAAATCATCATGGATGTACCTTCATGACCGAAAACGTGACCTACTGTGACAAACACGTATCATCAGGGAAGTGTATTTTTTTGTAGTTTTGGTTGATGCATATGGAACTCAGGAGGGAGGATGCCAAGGGAGTCGCAATGGAGGAGGATAAAGGAGATTCACTTTATGTTCGGCCTCCGGCTTCGGAGAGGGCACTGGTACGGCTCGGTCCTAAACAAACGGTTTTTAACCCCTTTCCACGACGGCATATGGAACCGTCACCAAGTGAGTGTGGGCGATAGGGGGGTCCTTCCCACACGATCCAGAAACCGTCGGGGATAGGGCCCCTACAGTACTCCAACTTGTTTCTGCTCGCATTGCCATCGCAGTCGGTATTCTGTGATCCTACGTTTACGATGCGCGACCCATCACAAACAGTTCACTATTATAGAACGTATATGATGCGCGGCCCATCACAAATGGTTCACTGTTAAGAAGATTAGCTAATCGTCGTACGAGTGTCGGACAGGATTACGAAACGTCGGACCGTCGTAACATCATCGTACACGACAACTATCGCACACGCTATTCTGTGGTGCAACATTTACGATGCATACTTCATCAGAAACAGTTCATGGTTGCGAATCGTGTACGATAAGGCAACTAACACAAACGTTTAGTTTGCCTGCATCGTTTTTGATATTGTCTGACATTGCACGCGCTTTGCAAACGGCAACTGTGTGCATGCTTGCACACGTTTCGTATCTGTGAACCGTGGATTATGGTGCATATCACAAACGTTTGTGTTTTACCAACCGTGTGTGCCGTAACAACCTGGAGAGCGTAATTTCACCTTAGTTTAATTGTTGCTTTTCCAAATTGTATCGGATTTGGATTTGGATTTGAATTTGAATGTATGCTACAGCTTTATTCATATCCATCAGGTTCAAACAACCAATGCATTATTCGATTCATAGGCACATATGTTCAAGAATTACATAAGAACCAAATAAAGAATGATGAACCACAGTTGTATACTTGTACTATTAAAGACGGTAAAGAAAGAGGCGAAATATATTCTAGTTGCTGAACAAGGTGAAGCGGAATGGCCATATTGTGCCCTCCTCCATGCAGAAGGCTCCAACCCCTTGTGATGGCCGACCACCCATCCTTCACGGTCTTGATGAAAACCTCTAGATAATCATCGTGTTCTGGTAGAAATATTTTAATCTTTGCATGCCCACCAATCATGTAGTTTGAGAGGTAATCCTGAGTAAACTGCTTTGGCAACCACTGCAAAGGAAAAAGATTCAGACATTGTCATCTAACACAACTCATTATGGGCAGTAAAAAGAAGGCTGCAGATTTCTTACTTACCATCCTGCAGTTTGTTGTTGTCTTGGATAAAGTGTAAACAAATAGTTTAATTGCCATCTCTGGACCCATTTTACTAACAATCTTTATTAGCTTACTCACTTGATGCTGGTTCATCGATATCTCATTGCCCCATATGCTGAAAGGGTTGAAACGCAGATCTTTACCAATGACATATGTACCTAAAAGCACCAAGTTAATATTAGAAGCTAAACAGCAATTGCACAATGATGTAGTACAACACTCTTTTATAATATGTCTATATACATCCGTATGTAGTAGTCCATTTGAAATCTCTAAAAAGATAAATATTTAGGAACGGAGGGAGTATCTTATAACATCCAATATACTCACATATTAGATGAATTAACATCTTATATTATGGGTCGAAATGAGTTTAGTTCATTCTTACAAATTATCGGCTGATTAACTGCAGCTGTATCCATGGGTTACAGTTAGTTTGAGCTAGTTCGGGCTCAAATAGCCCTCAAGTATATCTAAACATGAGGGCTAGTTTGAGCTAGTTGCATCTATAACCCACCCAAAAAAATCTACCCAACCAAGGAGGTGCTAATTGGAGCTAGTTCTCCTAGTGCATTTATTTTCAATGTAACCTTGCCATCCAAACAACTCTTTGGATGGAGTTAGTTCAGGGTTAGTAATGAGCTAGAAACTAACTCTAACCTCTAGCTAAGTTGAGTATCCAAACATGGTTGTGTTGTTGTTGTTGTTGCTGCTGCTCTTCTACGTATATCTAGACATCATTAGAACATTAATGTAACACTCTTCATTGTCGCTATGTAGCCTAGGATTGCATATTTAGACACTAAGTACAGTGCATGTTGCTATGTAGCCTCAGATATATTTCATATGGCCCTAGTAAACCTAACAAAAAATGGGTTGAAGATATATTCAGTCAAAAGTCCAATTCACCGATTAGTCCCTTATCAGCCGCCGGCCTATATGGTATCAGCTACCGATATCCTGAACAGTGATCAGTTATAAGCCATGGGATGAAACTAACCTCGATGCAAAACAGCAGTCGTTCCCAAAATTGTCCTGTGTACGTACATCCAGAAGCATGTTAAGCACAACATGCTAAACATCAACCAAAATTATACATGGCAGACAAAAAAAATCTCCAAAAGATAGCTTCAGTGTGCAGGTTTAAGCACGCTAGTAAAGCAAAACAAGTGGAAAGGTGTGCTAACTGCAACAGGCCTAACATTTAACAACAAGCAAACATAGTCATTCAAACTGGTATTGTGCCGGTCTAAGTACACTGGTTATGGTTAAATAAAAATGGAAAGGCGTGTTAACTACAAGATGCAGCAACCAAATGTAGTCATTCATAGTGGTATTGTTGAAACTTTACTGATGAAATTGAACTGCACAGTTCATACTTGCACATATAGAACATCATGTTGTGAACAACTAGAATACACAAGGCATACTACGAACAACCAAAGATAGCATTTGAAACTGAATATATGCTAACTACAAACAACCAAACAATCAAAAAACTTTAAAAGAGGCATATGCTAGCTATAACAGGCTTAACAGCAAGCAAATATATGCATTCCTATCGGTATGTTTAAAACTAGATTGATGAAATGTACTGCACAGTAAATAATTTCACATATAGAGCATCACATTGTGAACAACTGAAATAAACAAGGCATACTGCAAACAACCAGATATAGAAATTAAAACTGGACATATTCTCACTACCACTACTGGAATCAGCTAATTTGCCATCTGCCGGCTCTTTGCCGTCTGCTAGCTGACGGCAAAGAAGCTCTTTGCCCTCAGCTACCCAAAAGCAGACGGCTAAGAAACGGCTGACGGCAAAGAAGCTCTTTGCCATCTGCGAGCTCTTTGCCGTCAGCCAGCGGACGGCAAAGAATCTTTGCCGTCCGCTGGCAGACGGCAAAGAGTGAGGTGGCCCCCACCCCCCGCCCGTTTGGAAAAAACTTAATGGCCCACCTCTTTGCCGTCCGCCAGCAGACGACAAAGAGGCAAAAAGGGTGGACGGCAAAGATAGGCGGACGGCAAAGAGGGCACTACCTAACGGCCCGTACCCCCCGCCCGTTACTCACTTCTTCTCTCCTCGCCGTTCTCTCCTCCCACCCCGCCGCCGCCGCCGCCCGCCCCGCCCCGCCCCCCCGCCCCGGCCCGACCTCCACCGCACCCTCGCCGCCTCGACCTCCACCGCACCCTCGCCGCCTCTTCCACATCGCCCCGCCCACACCAGCCCGTGCCGCCGCCGCCGACCCCGTCCGGCGTAGCCGGCCTCCCCGCCGCCCCGCACCCCTCCCCAACCTCCATCGCGGCCCCGCCGCTCCTTCCACGTCGGCCAGCCGCGCCGCGGCCGTCCAAGCCCCGTACCGCCGCGCCCGTCCCCGCCCCCGACGCCCGACCAACCGCCGCTGCCGCTGCAGCCGCGGGTCGACCGCCCCCCGAGGAGCGCCGCCCATCGCTGCCCCTCCCCTCCCCATCGCTGCGCCGCCTTGCTGCCGCCCCGTCGCCGCCCCCTCCCCGACCCGTCGCCGCCCCCCCACGGTGAGCCCCTGCCGCCCCCCTGTGTCCTATTTTTTTTCTGTTTTTTTGTTTTTCTTTTCTGTTTAGATAAGGTTTTTTAGTTTAAGTTTTTTCAGTTTAGAATTAATTAGTTTAGGTTATTTAGTTTAATTAGTTTAGGTTTAATTAGTTTAAATAGTTTAGTTTTAATTAGTTTAGGTTTTTAGTTTAGGTTTAGGTTATATAGTTAGCTAGATTAGATTAATTAGATTGGATTATATTAGACAAGTGTTAGGTTTTAGTTAAATAGTCATAATTAAAGGAAGTGAAAAAAGATGAAAAAAGAAGACGAAAAGTAGAATAAGTAGAAGGGGGAAGAAGAAGAAGAAGAAGAAGAAGAAGAGGAGGAGGAGGAGGAGGAGGAGGAGAAAGAAGAAGAAGAAGAAGAAGAAGAAGAAGAAGAAGAAGAAGAAGAAGAAAAGTAGTAGAAGACGGGGGATGAGAAGAAGTAGAAGAATGAGAAGAAGTAGAAGTAGTAGAAGAATGAGAAGACCCCCTGACCCCCTGACCCCCCAACCCCGACACCATACCCCGACACCCGACCCCGACTCCACCCCGACACCCGACCCCCTAACCCCCTGACCCCGACACGACACCCGGACCCCCCGACCCCGAAACAGCACCCCGACCCTGACACGACACCCCGACCCCCGACACGACACCCCCGACACCCCGACCCCGAGACCCCGACCCCGACCCCCGACACCCCGAGCCTGACCCGACACCCCGACCCCGACACCGACACGGCACCCCGACCCCGACCCGGCACCCCGACCCGACACCCCGACCCCGAGACCCCGACCCCGACACGGCACCCCGACACCGACACGACACCCCGACCCCCGACACCTCCCGAAAAGGTGTTCTTTGGCCTTCCAGAGGCCGACGGGGTCATATATTTGTGAATTATTAGTTAGGTCATATATTTTTCGATTTTGTTATGAAAAACATCATATATAATTGTGTTGATCGGGTAGTTTTAAATGTGCAGTTGTTTCATCGCTGCGAGGTTTGGTGTTCGACGACCTCGCCGTGCGTTTGACGAGCTCTGCCCCTTCGTTCGTGGGTGAGCACAAATGACATGTCCTCCTCCCCCATTAATTATTTGATCTATTCCGATGAAACTTGATAGCTAGCTATATATGTGTCTTGAATCATCAGTATGCGTAACCAATATGTGTCTCCCGTTCGAAAGCGTCATAGTTATAAATATGCATGCATTTGCATATTTATAACCTTGATTCTTTCGAATTGTCCAACGCTATCCATGGACAGCCCGAGTATGTTTAGATTGGGTTCGTTTTCCCATATGCTTTGCTCCGGATCCGACGCATAAATTTCGTCAGTGCCTCCCCTGTTGTTCTCCGGGTACACATCCTCTCTGTTTATTGCAGAGACGTGTATCAGGAGAACAGCGGGGAGGTGCTGCCGAAATTTTGCGTAGGATCCGGAGCATAGCATGGGAAAATGAACCCAATCTAAACATACTCGGGTGGGATTAGGACCTATCATTACCTATTAGAGTGTAGGTTGCATGGACGTAATAAAATTGACAAAGTAGATCAACTGATGAATATATACATGCTGAATTATATATATATATATATTTGTTGTGTGTCTAGTAGCTCTGAAAGTCAAGATGAGTGATCGTGCGTGGATGTACACCGGTCACACTGGTCAGAACAAATGGAGCACTGAATGGTTCACAAAAACCAAGGGGTTTGTGCGAGCCGCATTTGCAAATGGCCAGAGGAAAACCTGGTGCCCCTGTTTACGGTGCGGCAATTGGGAAAAGAGGACAGAGGCTGAAATGGGCAAACACCTGCAGAAGAGTGGTTTTACGCCCGATTATACGGTGTGGACATTTCATGGTGAGTCTGCCCAACGTGACCGAGCTGAGGTGGATCGTCGTCGCACCGACGAGCATGGTACCGGGATGGAAAACATGGTGCAAGACTTTGATGATGCTCGGGATTCGGACGAGGAGATGGAGGAATCTGCAAAGGCCTTCAATGAAATGTTGGAGTCTTCAAAACGTCCGCTCCATGAGCACACTGAGCTTTGTCAGTTGGATGCCATCTCACAAGTAATGGCTCTGAAGGCTCAGTTCAACTTGGGCAGAGAATGCTACGATGCAATGATGACAGTATTTGGACGCTTTCTACCCAAAGGCCATGTAATGCCTGCAAACCTGTACCAGTCGGACAAAATCCTCCGTGCACTGAAGATGCCCTATGATAAGATACATGCCTGTGAGAAAGGATGTGTCTTGTTTAGGCTTGACTATGCGGACTTGAACTATTGTCCCATTTGCAAGTCTTCCAGGTATGTTGTGGTAGACAACGGTATGGGTGAGAAGACACAGACCAAAATCCCCGTTAGTGTTCTTCGGTATATGCCAATCGTACCAAGACTTCAACGTCTTTTCATGGTCGAAGAGACGGCCAGACAGATGACATGGCACAAAACGGGCAAAAGAACCGAACTAGATGCAGATGGGAATCTGATGATTGTACACACATCGGATGGTGTTGCGTGGAAAAAGTTTGATGAATTACATGGTGACAAAGCGGCAGATCCGAGGCATCCTCGAGTCGGCATCAGCACGGATGGGTTCAGTGTGTTTGGTATGACGGCAGCCCAATACAGTTGTTGGCCCGTATTTGTCTTTCCACTCAATCTCCCCCCCGGACAGATTATGCAAAGAAAGAACATTTTCCTGACGTTGATAATTCCAGGGCCCAACTATCCGGGGGAAAATATGAATGTGTACATGCAACCGCTTAAGGACGAATTGCAAGAAGCCTGGGATAATGGGTTCAAGACATACGATGCCTATAGCAAACGGAACTTCATAATGCGTGTCTGGTACATGTACTCGACGCATGACTTGCCGGCGTATGCGCTATTCGTTGGCTGGTGTGTGCATGGAAGGTTCCCGTGCCCCACATGCAAGGGAGCTCTTGAGTTTCGTTGGCTTCAGGCCGGTCGCAAGTTTTCTTGCTTCGACATGCATAGACAGTTCCTGAATCCTCGCCATAAGTTCAGGAAAGACAAGAAGAACTTCATCAGAGGTAGAGTTGTCAAAAACTCTGCACCACCTGCATTGACAGGCCAACAGACCCTGGATCAGTTAAACGCTCTCGAGCCAGATCCAGAGCGTCCAGGGTACTTCAAGGGGTATAATTCTAAGCACGCCTGGACTCACAAAACATGCTTATGGGATCTGCCTTACTTCAAAGACCTCCTTTGCCCACACAACATCGACGTGATGCACACTGAGAAGAATATCGCCGAGGCACTTTTTGGTACATTGTTCGGCATAGATGGGAAGTCAAAGGATAATACTAAGGCTAGAGTCGATCTGGAGGCGCTATGTGATAGGCCGTTACAAAACATGAAAGAACCGAAAGGAAAGCAGAACTGGACGAAGCCAAAGGCATGGTTCAATCTTGGAAGGCTAGCTATGAGGGAAATTATCTTGTGGGTGAAAATGCAGTTGATGTTCCCCGATGGGTATGCAGCGAATCTACAGAGGGGAGCCAGTCTTGATAAATTGAAGATATTTGGTCTCAAGAGTCATGATTGGCACATATGGATTAAGCGGGTAATGCCGGTGATGTTGCGTGGCTTCATCCCTGAGGATGAATGGCTAGTACTGGCAGAACTCAGCTATTTCTTCCGTGTTCTTTGTGCGAAAGAACTATCGCCTGGCGTGCTAGAAGAAATGGAAGAGTTGGCGCCGGAGTTGATCAGCAAGTTAGAGAAGATCTTTCCACCGGGCTTCTTTAATCCAATGCAACATTTGATTTTGCATCTCCCGACCGAGGCAAGATTGGGGGGGGCCGTGCAAAATCGTTGGTGGTACCCAACTGACAGGATGCAGAAGACGCTTCGACAAAAATGTAAAAATAAACGTAGAATTGAAGCATCGATGGCTGAGGCATTCATCACTGAGGAGGCGGCAAACTTCGTGACAGCACACTACGAAGCCAAAAATCGTCATTTGCATAATCCGAAGCCTCGGTACAATGCTGACGACCCTAAAAAGGGTGGATCCAACCTCAGCCTATTCAAAGGGAATCTGGCACCAGCCAGTGTTTCAAATCCAGTATCTTTGGATAACGAACAATGGCGGACCATTTCGTTGTATATCTTCAACAACCTGATAGAAGTGCGGCCGTACATCGAGTAAGTTCTCGGTACATAATTTCGCAACTTCTATTTCCTTTGAACTGCTCTTATTCCTGGATATTTCATACAGTCGATACGTCGCCTTATTCTCGTATGGAGCGGTGATCCAAAAGGATTCTGTCGAAGAGTATGAGCTTCTCGCAAAGCAAGGAGGCGGCTATCCCGGTTTCATCTCTTGGTTCAAACAAACGGTAATTTCTATTAGACTTGTAGGCTAATTTGTAGGCGGCTATCCCGGTTTCATTCGCTAATTTGTGCGTAATGCAACAATCCTTTCATATTAAACTTGTAGGCTAATTCAGAGTCTATGGACGGCGAATTGAGACAAGTCGCTAATGGTTTTGACTATAAGGTCCGTTCATTTGACAAATACGACATCAACGGGTATCGCTTTCGTACCTATGGCAAAGAGCTATCTATGGCCGACCGAAAGTCTACAAATTGTTGTGTATCTGCTATCGGCGAAGGAGGTACCGAGTATTATGGGAGAGTTGAAGCAATTTATGAACTTCTATTCTATGGTGAAAACCCACCGAATGTCGTAGTCTTCAAATGTTATTGGTTTCAGCCGAAGGAGACTAGAAGGACTCATGAACATATAGGGCTAGTTGAAATCAACCAAAGCACCCATTTAGATGTTCCTGATGTCTATATTACGGCTCAACAGGCGACCCAAGTATTCTATCTACCGTAGGCCTGCCAAACTAATCCAAATCTGAAAGGTTGGGATGTCGTTTATGAAGTGCCGCCACGTGCTAGACTATCTCCCCCAAAGGAAGAGGATTATGAACCTCACATTAACCCAGACACATATGAAGGAGAATTCTTCCAAGAGACACGTCTTTCCAAAAAGCGTTTCAAGAACCGCTATACTTCACCCCAAAACATTGAAGTAGACAGCGACAGTGAATCCGACATCACCCCAGAGGAGGAACAAGAAGAGCCAGAACAAGAAGAGGTTACTGCTGCAGATGACCTGTCATTGCTTGACCGATTACGTCAAGGTGGCCTTCCACATGTTGATGCCACTTAACCCTATGAGCCCGTCATTGATTATAGTGATGATGATGATTATGCATTTATTGATGATACTGATCGAGATTATTAGTAGTGTCAGGTATTAAATTTTTTAATGTTGTACTTGATGATGATACACTTAAGTGATACACATATTATTATTCATGTCGGTCTTTTTTTATGTTCTAATAATTTCGTTTACTGTTTGTCATGGCAGGTGTTGAAAGATGGTGGGCGCTGGTCGGGAGCGCGCCAAGGCCCCTTCTTCGTCGGCGCGTGGTCTGAGGTCTTCGATTCCAGACGCACCTCTCCGCCGAGCGTTGCTGGACAGTATGTCCACACCGCCGGGCCCTTCTTCGTCGACCGTGGTGCCCAGCAGGGGACGAGGTAGGAAGAGAGGAGGTGTGGCACGTGGTCGCGGGAGAGGACGTAGGGTGACTGCTACGGCGCCTTCCTCGCCGCCACCCCCAGCTGTTTCACCCGAGCACGTGACTGCTAGGGTGGACTCGTCCGAGGAGGATGCTACACGGACTCCGGTCCACGAGCCTCCGGTCCACGGGTCTTGGGCCCACGAGCCTCGGGTCGACTGGCCTTCGGCCCATGAGAGTTCGGCCCACGAGACCCCGGAGGAGCACACGTCCGGATGGGGTACCTGGCCGGATCAGCCCGAGGAGCCGAGTGGCCATGCTGATGATGGCGGGGAGCCGACTGATCTTGAGGAGGAGGGTGGCACCGTCTACCAGCGTGGTGCTACACGGCTCCCGTCCGTGCCGGCGACCTGCGAGCAGAGATGGTTGATTTTCCCTGATGGGGAGAGGTACGTAAGTGCATTTAATATTTTTGTACCTTCTGCATTCACGTTTCTTCAAATAACTAATGCGTTGGCCTTGTCATGCTGCAGGGGTTGGGACCACCATCATAGTGTCCGCCGGCCCAACTCCGTCCTTGGAGTTCTTTGCCGGCAAAACTTCCCGGGGTTTGTCACGTTGCCTGGTGAGGGTAGGCTTCCAGAGCTTGGATTGAGCTGGGAGCACTACGCGGCTGCCCCGGCCCCGCCAGATGAGATTATCGACGGTGTCGTGTGCGACACGAGGGCAGACATGGTGATCAGAAAGTTCTGGGTAATTTCTCCTTTACACATTTAAAAATCTTCAACTAGCTAGTTATTAATTGTACTAATCAATATTGTCTCATTTGATTGCAGACATTCTACAGGTGTGAGGAGGGATACGAGGAGGACGCGGCACATGTTATCGAGAACGTCTGCAAGCGCCTACTCCAGAACTTACGGCACGAGGCTCGGGTGCAGGCTGTTCGAGACTACTACGCCTTGCGTGGTATCAAGAAGACCAAGCCGGCGGGGCGCAACTGGGTATGTGGTTTGCTTCATGATTCATGCAATTCATTCATCATGCTAGCTTGAGCAATTTAATTACTAATTTTCATTGTTTCTCTCTTTCAGGCACGCTACAATAAGGCGGATAAGGTGCCAGAGGTGTACGACCTGTATGCCATGGCCCACACTGCCTCTTTCAAGAAAGTCAAGGCTTTCTCTCAGTCTGACCTCGATGACGCAAACAACTTCACCAACATCTCCTCCCACAACAAGCTCGTGAGATATAGAGATGCGGGGAAGGCGAGGAAAGGGGAGGACTTTAACCCGAGCCAGGGTCCCATTGATCCAGAGCTGGTGATGATATCTGGTGGCGGGAGGTCCCATGGCTCCATAGCCATTGGAGATGGACTTATCCATTGTCCTAGCACTCTCCCGGAGATCAAGGCGCGCCAGTCGAGCTCCGCTCCTGAGATAAGGCCTCGTGAACGGCCAGTGCAACTCGCCATCAAGGTTAGTGATACGTACTCAGTTATCTTTCTCCATTACATTGTGTGCGCTTCCATCAATGATTACAAATGGTCATGTGAGTGGTGTTGCAGGCTGCTATACAGACTGAGAGAGATAGAACGGAGAAACTTCTGGCGGAGGCGGCGGAGAGGCAGCGGGAGATGGAGGAGAGGACGAGAAAGATGATGGAGGAGGAGAGGGCACGGAATGACATGCAGGCAAGGGCCATGTACGAGCTCCTTGTGGTAAGTTTCTTCTGCAGATTACTTGCTAGTCTTAACATTTGAGTCTCATTACTAACTAGTATGACTCTGTTGTGAAAACCAAATGTGCAGTCTGTGTGCGAGAAGTCCGGTCAGCCCGCTCCGCCGATGCCAGTGATTGCTCTTGGGAGCACGGCGAGTTTAATTTGAATGGACATTACTTGCTAGTCTTAACATTTGAGTGTCATAATGCTAACGAGACATTGGAAATGATCTTTGGTGCAGCTTAACTCCAGAAACGCATCGCACAATCCTTCTCCAGGTAGCGGCACTAGCCACCCCGCTCCTACACCTCCCTGATCACGGTAAGTTTCTCAACTGTTTTGCTTAACAAATGCATAAAGACCTAGACTTACCTTTATTTCCTCCAATATGCTTACCATAATGACCTAGAGTTAGCTTCTTTTCCTCCAAAATGACCCATTTTACCTAGGTTAGCTTATAAATGATGCAGTTCATCCAAGTTAGCTAAAAAATGACCCATTTTACCTAGATTAGCTCCTAAATGATCCATTTTACCTACGTTAGCTTTAAAATGGCCCATTTCATATAGGTTAACTCCAAAATAACCCATCTTACCTAGGTTATCTCATAAACGATCCATTTCAACTAATTTAGCTCATAAATGATCCATTTGACCTAAGTGAGCTAAAAACGATCCATTTCACCTAAATTAGCTCTTAAATGATCCATTTCACCTAAGTTAGCTCAAAAAGATTCATTTCAACTAAATTAGCTCATAAATGATCCATTTCAACTAAATTAGCTCATAAATGATCCATTTCAACAAAGTTAGCTCAAAAACGATCCATTTCAACTAAGTTAGCTCATAAATGATCCATTTGACCTAAGTGAGCTAAAAAACGATCCATTTCACCTTAGTTACCTCAAAAATGATCCATTTGACCTTAGTTAGCTCATAAACGACCCATTTCAACTTAGTTAGCTCATATATGATCCATTTCACGTAAGTTAGCCCATAAATGACATACTCTTCTTGTTGTAGTCTTCTTCTTGTTCTAGTCACCTATTTCTAACTTTCTTATTTTTCATTTTGCAGATTTCATTCACTTGACGAAAGCTTGCATAGATGGAGTGCTCCTTATCCCTTTCTCTGTTTCTTTTCTATCGTTGAACTATGCATGTATCTTGGTAGTTGGATGAACTATGCTATGTATGATGGAACTTGGTAGTTGGATGGAACATATGTGATGGAACTATGTATGATGGAACTCTACATGTTGGATATCTATGTGATGGAACTATGTCATATATATCATACATATCTTATATGTTTGCTGTGAAATATATCTGTATATGTCATATATATTTGTGATGAAAATTGTTGGATTTAATAAAAAACAGAAAAAAGAGCCAATATGCAGGCTCTTTGCCGTCCGCCACCGACGGCAACGGGCTCTTTGCCGTCTGCCGCGGACGGCAAAGAGGCCACGTGGCATCCAGCTGTGCTTCCTGGGAGCTGACCAATTTGGTCAATTTGCCTACAGTGGCAGACGGCAAAGAGTAAAGAGTTTGCTGTCAGCGGCGGACGGCAAAGGCCTGCCATGTGGTGACGTGTAGATGACATCATACGGCGGACGGCAAAGACACTGGAAAGTTTGCCGTCCGCTAGCGGACGGCAAAGGCACTAGAAAATTTGCCGTCCACTGGCGAACGGCAAAGGCCTGCCGTTAGCCACTTAACGGACTGAGAGCACAATTTTTGCCGTCCGCTCTCTTTGCCGTCAGCCGCCAGGAAGCAGACGGCAAAGTAGTTGTTTACCGTAGCCTACTTTGCCAGAGCCTTTTGCCGTCCGCCGTTCGTGCCTTTGCCGTCCGCCGTGGCAGACGGCAAAATAGCTGTTTCCTGTAGTGTACACTACAAAAGGGACTCGACAAAACAAATCATCGGTTTCCCCCTGTGAAGAGGCACGGCAAAACAAATCATGGGTTTCCACACTTGTCACTGATGGGCTCGTTCCCGTGGGAAGAGAATGGACCCTGGATGCGCTCCATGTTTTTGCAGATGGGCTCCTTCCCCTTGGAAGAGCATGGCTGTAGGGTGCCCTCCCTGATGTCGTAGACGGGCGCTTTTCCCTTGGAAGACCAGATGGGATCTTTCCCCATGGAAGAGAGGAGAGGGTGCCCTCCTCGTGGTCGCCGTCGATGAGGTCTGACTTGGAAGCTGTGGATCCCAAGCCAGCGTCGCAGAATGTCTCCTTCAGAAATGACAAAATGGGCTCGATGGCGATGTAGAATGGCAAATTGTTGACAGCGAGCCAGAGGAGATCAGCGGCGGGGCCATGGATGAGATCGATGGCGGTTGAACCCGAGGGGTTGGGGGTGGGCCACTTAACCTGTGACACAGCCCGCCTCAGGCCATCGCTGTCGATGACGTCGATGTCGTAGCCGGCGGCGGAGACATGCCCGCATACTCTAGCCCACTGCTTGAGTGCCTGCCGCCAGTAATGGTCGTCAGCTTCCTCGGCGACGTCGGGCAATGAGACCGCTATACACCTCTTTTGGGCCAGTCGCTCCTCGAGCTCCACGGGTAGCATAGCCGGGCTTAGGTTGCGACGCTCTGGAGTGGGGGATGGGGATGGGGATCTGTGGGAAAGGGGGCATTTGGCAGGTGTCATCTAAGAAACTCAGGGCAGCCTGGGTATGGAGATTGGTGGGTAAGCTGCACGGGCAAACCGGCATATGTTGATAATGGAGGCCTTGCGGCAGCGGCGGCGGGGACCTTGCTAGGGTTTCCAGCGAGGGAGGGTGTGTGTGTGTGGGAACGCCCGAGGAGGTTTTGGTGTGTGTGTGTGGAAGGGGGCGCGGGGTGTTTGAGGAAATGATGCCGGTACTGAAAATTTTACTACGCGGGAGTGAAATGCCGGGCTATTGAAAATTTTGATGATAGTGCGTCGCACACAGTCCAGAGATAACAACCGTGTGTTATGAAATAGAAAAACCCTCGAGGCGGGCAAATATTTTCTAGGGATGCAGGCGGGATTGGGAACAAGAAACATCGCACACGGTCCGGAGATAACAACCGTGTGTTATGAAACAGAAAAACCCTCGAGCCAGGTAGATATTTTCTAGGGATGCAGGCAGGATTGGGAACAAGAAACATCACACACGGTCCGGACATAACAACTGTGTGTTATGAAACAGAAAAACCCTCGAGGCGGGCATATATTTTTGAGAGGGGGAGCCTCGTGGAGCCCAATGTACTATGCGGATGTGTGCGTCACAGGTGCACCGACGTGGCACACGGTTAGTTTGAGTGAACCGTGTCTGTTACGTCATCCGACTTGTCTAATGTTCATAAATTTGGTGAAAAATGACGTGGGAGAGGGTCAGAACACGAACACACTTGCATGTGGACCAAATTTATGTATCAAAAGGGTGGTTTGATTTTCAAATACCAAATGCAACTTCGTTGTGGCACCTCTCTCGCAAAGCGCACTGTATTGCTTGCCCCCCCTCCTCGTGTCGGCATGAAGGGAATCCTAAGCTATGAATGCATGCCCCCTCCCCCCCCCAACCGTGTTTCACTGTAACAGCCCCAAAATTGGATTATCAATTTTTGTGCTGTTATTTCTTCCTGGCAATCATTTTCAAAATCTTTCTCCTGAGTTTGATGGATGACGCTGAGGATTCTTGTCATTTCCAACCTTTCAAAACCTTGCTCATGTCTTTGTCAGTGGGCAATACCTCTTTTGCACCATCACAAATCCTCTCCAACCCTAATCCCAATTTTTTGGAATTTGAATGTGGCCTTTGTGATTACAAAGGATTCATCATTTTCCTTGATCTGTTGATCATCCCATCCGTTCCCAGAGACCCTTCTACCTTTCTAAACCCTGGATATGCAAAAATATTGCTAAGCCCTTTGCAATATTTTTGAGATATAGTTTATTCCTTTTCTTGCATTTTTGAGGAATAAAATCCTAAGGCATAGCTAGCCCTCTCCTAAATTTATGTGAATTGGTGGAGTTGATATTTATGCCGAATCCCAACTCTGGCAAATATATTGGCCATAATTAAATAAGGAGAGTTGCCTTTTCTTATTTTTTGCCAATATTCCAATCCTGCCATTTTCTAAAGGAACTACTATTTTTATAACAGAGAAAATTCCCACATAAATTTTGGATCTTGTCCTTGCTATATAATCACTAGTTCCATCCTTATCTCGTGTTCCACAGATAAAAAATTGGGCACATGATCCAATGCAAGTTTCTTCCTTCTTTGAAATTTTGCAAAGGAAGTGCTTTATTCCTCATTCCAATTGAGCTGAAATCTGGCAGGGTGATTAACATGGATAAATCACCCATGGATCCCAATCCGTTTATCTTAGCTTCCTCTGCAATTTTTCAAAGTTTCTGACCAGGTTGCAACTTTGTGAAGGAAGTACCTTCATAAAGTTTCCAAATGGGATGAAACTTTTCCATCTTCTCAAGTATCTCAGATCATTAGCCTCCACCTAAATTCAGTTCATTTAAGTGAACTATGTGAGCACAGGAGCAATTCTTGTTTTCTGCCTGAATTTCCAGTTTGTGAAGTAAGTATATTTTATCTTGCTCCCATATGATCCACCTCCACATGACTTTGGCTCATTTCATCTAGCCAATATTTTACTAGATTTTCCCAAGTTTATGGTCAGATGTGATGCTTGTGAAACAAGTACCAATTTGGCAAGTCCATTGGGTATGATCTTCTTGCAGCATCTACATATGACCAAATCATCAAGATTTGCCAAGTGGCAGCCCTATCCAAACTCCTAGTGAGTGCTCCTTCCTCATTTGTTTTCTGGATTAATTTTAGCAGTTGCAAAAGCAATTATGCTAAATCCTTGCCCAAATCCTCTCCACTTCCCAGGAGCGTAGTCCTTGCCAGCTAAAACCTCCCAGACATCAAGTTTATTCCTTAACCTCCCTAGATTTATCACCAAGATGCGGTCAAGTTTGCTACAGCAAACTTGTGGAGCTTGTTTCCCTCTGCTCACTACACCTCTGCCCGTGCCATCACCTCATCTTTAATAAGCCTTGGAAGGACTCCTCTGCTCACAAGGTTTGGCACTAAGTAGGAGTCCAGAACATGAAGTGTGCATGGTGATCACGAGGGATGCCGGCCAAAACAGTGGTATGCACACTATTGGCCTCGGCAGAGCAGCTCCGGCTGGGTCTGGCTCGTCTTAGCTTGTCCTACAACTCAGCCTCGGTGTCGCCTTCCCCCTGGAGCTCATTCCCCCTTCGTGTGCTTCCTCGTCTCCCATGTGCGCCGTCGTCTTCCTCCTCTGTCTTCTTCTCCCCTAAGCCCTCTTGGCGTTGCGCAGCCCTATGAGCTCGTCCGGATCCCCCTCGTCGCCTTGCCGCCACTCCCCGTGACCTTTGGCCGCACCTGCCGACACTGCGCCCATCGCCGGTGCACGGACACGTCGCCTGCCGCGTGCCACCTCGCCCCACCTCTAGAGCTCTCCCCCATGACTATAAGTAGCGCCCCGAGCTTCCTTGTAGTCCACAACCTCCTCTACTACAAAAAAGACACATCCGTGACATTTTGGGCCGAACGATTTTTTTCTGTCATACTTATGACACTTCTATGACAATAATTGTGACAAAACACGGTATCATCATAGATGTGGTGGGCTCCTACTTCTATGACAAAAAATCATGACAGAAAATGGGCTTTTCGTCCTGGGCGGGCTGGAGACGCAGCTGCATGACATTCTTTGGGCCGTCCATGACGGAAAAACCATGGTAGGAGCGAGGGCGTGGAAAATATCAGGGAGTTCCCGGTACGGTGGGTGGTCGGGGGCCGAGCGATGTGCGTTTCTCTCATACACGTACGCGCGTGTGTGCGAGGCGTTGCGCTCTAACTGAACCCGAGCGAGGCATTGGGCTCTAACTGAACCCGAGTGATTGCACTGCAGGCTACGCGTTACACTGAACCCGAGCGATCGATCGATCCCTTGCTATTAACTAAAGCTGAGTGATTCCTTCGCTACTGCTGCTAACTGAAGCCGATCGAACCTGCTGCCTCCTTCCCTTGATGAACAATGAGCGTTGTTGGGGGGCTTGGATGAACAGTTCCAGGTGGGGGGTTGGATGAACAAGACCCCATGTTGCCGCTGGATGAACAGGACCCCGATCGATCGAGTCGGGTGGGCGTGGATGAACAGGACCCCGTGGAGGGATGGATGAACAGGACCCCATGGAGGGCTGGTTGAACAGTAGCCGGTGGAGGGCTGGTTGAACAGTAGCCGGTGGAGGGCTGGATGAACAGTAGCCCATGGAGGGGGGTTGAACAGGACCCCGTGTTGAGGGCTAGTTGAACAGTAGCCGATGGAGGAGCGCGCGATGGAGGCTAGATGAACAGGAGCCCGTGGATGAATAGTCATAGGTGGAAGCTGGAGGAGGTCGACGGTGGATGAACAGTAGCCCGTGGAGGCTGGAGGAGGTCGACGGTGGAGATGAACAGTAGCCCGTGGAGTCCCGTTTTGCAGTACGCCACACTCCTACCAATGAATAGGACCCCCCATTTCGACCGTAGTGCTCCAACACAAGTTCGTTTCCTCCGTTTTGCGGTATGCCACACCCCTCCCAATCAACAGGACCCCATCTCGACCATAGGAGGTTCGTTTCCTCCGTTTTGCGGTACGCCAGACCCCTCACGATGAACAGGATCCCGTTTCCATCGTGGCCGGTCAAACACAAGGCCGTTTCCTCCGTTATGCGGTACGCCAGGCCTCGTTTCCATCGGCTGTTCCGTCCAAGCCGGTTGGCTCCCGATGAACATGACGACACATTCCGTTCCGACCCAGCAGGTTGGCTCCCCATGAACACGACGACGACGCAGTTTCTCCGTTCCGACCCAACCATGTACACGAGCCCTGGCCGTACGTATGCGCGAGTAGGCGTTCGAGACCCCACCGGTATGTACCTGTACATGCTATGTGCGCGCCTCTACTATGACACGTGTGCGCCTCTACTACGACACGTGCGCGCCTCTACATCGACCAGTATGTACGTACACGTTCGCGACCAGAATGACAACGCTATGTACTCGTCGGCTGGGTGGGTCCCGACTGTCAGGCACTTCCTTGCGTGCGAAGATGTAGCTGGTGGGTCCCGACAGTAAGGGGGTGAATCATTTTTTCCCATAATATGGACAAACTTCCTTGCGTGCGAAGATGTAGATGGTGGGTCCCAGCAGTCAGGGGAGAAACTTTTTTCGCGAAATATGGTGGCCCGTCCGGTGGGTCCCCGATGTCAGGTGGAGGAATCATTATTTTCCGCGTAATAAGGAGGAACTTCCGAGGGAGTCCTGGACTAAGGGGTCCTCGGGCGTCCGGCCTGTTATCCATGGGCCGGACTGATGGGCTGTGAAGACATGAAGGCCGAAGACTGTACCCGTGTCCGGATAGGACTCTTCTTGGCGTGGAAGGCAAGCTTGGCGATCAACTATGAAGATTCCTTCATATGTAACCGACTATGTAACCCTAGATCCCTCCGGTGTCTATATAAACAGGAGGACGTAGTCCGGATAGGATATACTCAATAGCATAGTCATATAGGCTAGACTTCTAGGGTTTAGCCATTACGATCTCGTGGTAGATCAACTCTTGTAACACTCATATTCATCAAGATCAATCAAGCAGGAAGTAGGGTATTACCTCCATAGAGAGGGCCCGAACCTTGGTAAACATTGTGTCCCCCGTCTCCGGCAACCATCGACCTTAGACGCACTGTTCGGGACTCCCTACCCGAGATCCGCCGGTTTTGACACCGACAACTTCCTTGCTGCAACCGTGGACCCAGCTGTCAGCCTCTCCATGTACAGTACTCTTTCGATGGCAGTCGTTCCTTGACCACGTTGACCACGCCGTGCCGAGAGCACCAGGGCGGTGGTGTAGCGACCCGACCTCAGACGGTCAAGTCTCTGTGCTTAAATGCCATCCCTGGATCGGTATGCTGACACACACAATACTCGAGGATTTATAACAGAGGTAAATCACATGTACAAAATAACATAAATACTATTACCTCAATCCAAATAGCAGAAGTAACAAGGTTGTGGATTCCCATCAACACCAACGGCAAAGTTGAGTGTAGAAATCGTAACCCTAATGTATCACTTACTCGTCGTAAGATTCCTGCAACATGAGACGTTGCAGCCACAAAGGGTCAGTACATTGAATGTACTGGCAAATTCACACCATAGGATAATGATGAATAATAACTATCACTATATGCATATTTGGCTAGTGGAAAAGCTCTATGGTTAACATGTTTTTGCGAAAAGCCAATTTTTCCCTACAACAAAGGAATAAATTTTATTTAACTATCATGGTGGTTCTTAAACATTGAGAAGGTACCTCCAACTCAATCCCAATTAAGAACGTGATTAAACCCAATGAAATTTAAATTAAAGTAACATGATGAGATACACATGATAATAGAGGAACTAGATACTCAAGATGTCCATAACCGGGGACACGGCTAATAATGATTAGTTTGTACACTCTGTAGAGGTTTGCGCACTTTTCCCCACAAGATTCGATATCCTCCGTTGTATTTCTCGCACTACTTGGTGTTTGAGAAACGGATGATCGAGACACAGTCTTTCAGAAGCATTTACTCTCTACTCCGGGCAGACCGTTACACCTACAATCCCCCTACATCTGCTAGTCCACCTCTTCAAGAGCTCACACAACTTACTCAACTATGCCAAAGTCCATAATGGCTTGTGGCTTCACACGGAAGTTTCTAGCATGAATAATCTTATGATCCCTTTGAGTCTGGGTGGCGGTCGATAGGATGATCACACGGGTACTCCGGGATATCCAAAAATACAGGCAACATTGGGTTCTCCAGGTGCCTCAATCCACCCAGATGTGAATTAAAGTAGCCACCTTAAGTTGAACCATTAATTAACAATCTCACATATGTCATGAATACTCTCAAACCCAATCCACGTCTACGAGCATAGTATAGCAGTATAAGCATAACGTAATATTAACTCCCAAGGTTTGAATGCAGGGCAATAGGTTCCTACCTCATCAACTACTTCCCAATACCCACATGTTATCAATCCTACTCATGCAATGTTTGAGGGTGAAACTAATCCATAAAAACTAGGTATGGAAGGGATATGATCAAAGTGTGAACTTGCCTGCAATGTTGACGAAGATGATTCACACTCATAACTCCTGATAGTTCTACTCGTCACACTCCGTCAATCTATCGTAAGCAAGCAATAGTAACCACACATAAGCAATCACTCAAAAGATCGGAGAAAACATCTAGGGAAACTTTGAAAGCAAGCAAACAACTCTTGCAACATAAAACAATTTCTAACAGTACCAAAATTATGTCAATTTGGCATTATCAGAAATTTTAGGTCAAGATCTTTAATTTGCGAAAAGAATCAATTAAATCGGAGTTATAAAACTCAAGTTACGATCAAACGAACTTCAAATACAAATCTGTTTGAATTCAAATTTTAAACATTTCAAAAATAAGTTTGAGTTGGATTACTGGACAGAGGGGATTATAACGAAGAAGTGGGCGTTGGTTTCATTGGATTTGGATAAGCGAGTAAAAAGTAGTGATCGTTTAAAAATCAGGGACTGAACTGTGTATAAAATATTCACGGATGGGTCCCTGGCCGAAACCTAAAATAAAAAGAAAAATCCTATCGAACGAAAGTTCGCTACAGAACGCTAACGAACGAAAACCATTCACTACAGAACCCTAACTAACGAACGCTCGCAAAATAATAAAAACCTAAATAACAAACCGATCTAAAAGAATCAAACCGATCTATATAAAAAGCCGAAGAAAAACCGGGGCGGTTTAAATTGGTTTATACCGGTTCGAGGGAAATAAACCGAAGGCGGCGGTTACTCCCGCGAGACAACGGCTCCGGCGAGTGCGAGCGTCAGCGGCTGTGCGAGGCGGCGGGGCGGACGGCGGCGGCGGGGTGCGGCAAGGCGGCGCGGGTAGCGGCGCGATGCGGCGGCGGCGAGGTGCGGTGCGGCGAGGAGCGGCAAAGTGCGGCGGTGGTGGCGTGACGCGAGGGCGGCGGCGCGGCTCGGAAAGAGGAGCGGGCGGGGCGGCTCGCGGGGTATTTAAGGAGAGGCGAGGCGTGGAGGAGGGGCGGGGCAAGGCGGCGGCGGGGCGTAGCCGAGCCGGACTCGGCGGCGTGCGGCGGCGGGAGTCGTCCCGCGCTCGGGGACGAGGCGGACGAGCAGCGTGGGCGGGGCCGTGGCCGGGCCCGGGAGCTGGGCCGGCCCAGTCGGCGAAGAGAGAGTTTTTTTTTAACATTTTTTTAAACAGAGAGAAAAAAGAAAGAAAATGAAAATAAAGTAAAATATTATATAGGCATATAATATATCAAAATTTTCAGAAAAAGATTTTCTACAACTTGAACATTTTTGTCAAGTCAAATAAAATCGGGAAAAATTCAAATAATTCAGAGAGTGCTACTGCCCTACTAGAATGCAATAAAAATCATTTTAAAAATACCAAAATGATTTCAAATTTATTTATCTCCAATTTTTCTGATGTAGGGAATCATGTTACCCTATTTTCCATATATTTTTATTTTGGACAAAAATAATTTGAATTAAACCCAAATAACTCGAAATTGAAAATAATTTCAAAAGGACTTTGAATTTGATCCTTTGAAACTCCCAACTCATATTTCATATAATTTGAAGAAGTCATTTTATGTTCTCTCGTGAAAATCATTGAGTTGCATAACATTTCAGAATTGGAAATATTTTCAAATGAAATTCAAATATTTTCAACACCCCTTGTTATTTAAATAAATGGAAGAAGTCATGTCATCTTCTCTCCAGGGTTTTTTGTTTAAAAGCATTTGAATTCATGGAGATCATAAAAGCAAAATGAAAGTTTGGGAAAGTCCTTTTATTCCCTCTCATTTAACTTTCAAAAAGTTCCGAATTTCACTCAACTTCACACAATCAATCAAATCTATCTATTTATTATAACATTCCAAAATTTAGAATTTTGGGATGTTACAAACCTACCACCCTTAAAATGAATCTTGTCCTCGAGATTCGGAGAGGCTAGCAAGAAGTAGGTTAGGTTTGGGGGTCTTCTCAAAATCCATCGATCATCACAGGGGGTCTGGGGTGCTACCACCCTTAGAAGCATTGTTACGGTTCCATCAAAACTCATATACTCCATCCTTATCTTTGACAGTGTCAGTCTTCTCAGATTCTCGGAAAATTCCTTCTCTGGGCTCTTCCGGCAGTGGCATAATCTTTACTGCAACTCTTCTGTCCTTTCATCTTTGTAAGGTTATTCCAAGACTGGGTCTTCTTAGCTGACGGGTCTGGAGCCCTTGCTAAACAACTATCGAATCTCATGGTGGTCATCAATTTATGGTTTCTCCTGCGGGAAATGTGTGTGGGTTGATCCTCACCGTATAACCTACAGTTGGCACAGCTGCCTTGTACAAGGGAAAAATACTTATACCATTCTAAAGTTTAAACAAGGTTTAATATCGTCGTCTCTCTACTATAGGTAAGTCACTCAGATTTACCATCCCATATAGCAAGGAGAATAATAAGAGTAAGTCGGTATGGTGATCAATCCATCCCGCACCCAAATCATTACCTTGTATACAGTTTAGCGAATCTCGCATTCTAACACTCGGTCATCCTCACAGCATTGCATAATTTTCTCTTGTCGATGAACTAAGTTCGGAAAATCCATTGATCTGCAAGCCAAACAAACATCTATTGTTTCTTCACAACCCTCAGGTTTTGCGTTACTCCTATAAGATCTTCGGTCGAATAAAGTCGTATCTTCTTCCAGGGTTTTTCCTTCAGCAAGAATGTGCTTGCTTCTTGGCAGGTCCTGGGGCTTGTAGGTTATGGGCCCACCTCATCACTTCTAAACCTTGAACTCGTCATCGGGGCAACTGATCCTTAATCCAACATCCAACTTCCTGGTATTCTTAAATCCATCCGGTTGTACTGTCTCCCTTATCTCTTCCTTTTATTGGTACCAAACTAAGATGTGATTACTCAAACTCATCATGGAATTTCCATTGATCCATATTTCCAATATCATACCTCCTTTATATCCAATAGTAATTCATCTCTTCATCCTCATGGGATATCCCACATACCGAGATAAAAACTTATACTTATGAAGTACATACTCCACTTCGTGGAACATCATTATCCTTTCCAGGGTCAAGTGTCCTTACAGGGGAATACTGGCCATCTCTGCATGGCACTTCTTCAACTGGAAAACATGAAACACATCATGAACTCCTGACAGTCCTTCGGGTGACTCCAACTTGTTGGCCACTTCTCCCATACGCTCCAAAACTCGGTATGGTCCTACAAATCTCGAGGCTAACTTTCCCTTAACTCCAAATCGTTTAATTCCCCGCAGAGGGGACACACGAAGACATGCTGTGTCTCCAATTTCATAGACTACCTCCTTGCGTTTTTGAGTCTGCATAACTCTTCTGCCTGGACTGAGCTACCTTCAGTCTATCTCGAATCAACTTAACATTCTCTTCTGACTCCTTGATCACATTTGGTCCAAGCAACTGACGGTCTCCAACTTCATCCCACATCAACGGTGTCTGGCTCCTTCTCCCATACAAAGCTTCAAAAGGGGCCATCTTCAAACTAGCTTGGTAACTGTTGTTGTATGAGAACTCCGTGTAAGGTAGATTATCATCCCTACTAGATCCATAATCTAGTGCACACGCTCTCAACATGTCCTCGAGAATCTTATTGACTCTCCCGGTCTATCCATCTGTCTGCGGATGAAAGGCTGTACTGAACTCTAGCCTAGTACCCAAAGTCCGGTGCAGCTGATTCCAAAACTTTGAGGTAAACTGTGTTCCTCTATCTGATACGATGGTCCTCGGAACTCCATGTAGACATATGATCCTGGTCATATATATCTTGGCCAACTTCGCACTTGTATAGGTGGTTTCACTGGGATAAAGTGAGCCACTTTGGTCAAGCGAATCATCTACTACCCAGATAGAATCATATCCCGATCGGGTTCTGGGAAATCCGGTAATGAAATCCATGCCAAGCTTATCCCACTTCCATTCGGGTATCGGCATAGGCTGTAGTAATCCTGCTGGCTTCTAATGCTCTGCCTTTACTTTCTGCCATACATCACCTACGACTACATACTCCGCAATATGATTCTTCATACCAGTCCACCAGAACCGCTCCTTCAGATCCAAATACATCTGTAGCGACCAGACCTCAAATGGCCTGTGCTGCTGTGCACCAGTGTCACCCCTGGATCAGTAATGCTGACACACACAGTACAAATGGAGGATTTATAACAGAGTAGCAATCACACACTTATTACATCGGATATCTCCATAGAGACTAAGTATGATAAACATGGCTTAAGGTCATCTAAAACGATAACAGTGGAAGACTTGGAAGATAAGTGAGTCCATCAACTCCAGCGGCATCACTGAGTATAAGACCACGACCTAAGGCACCTTACTCGTCGTCTGAAAAGTCTGCAACATGAAACGTTGCAGCCCGAAAACGGGTCAGCACATAGAATATGCTGGCAATGTAACACATAGAGAGCAATGAACAATAATAATGCTATACTACATGCATATATGGCTGGTGGAAAGCTCTATGGTTACATTTTTGCGAAAAGCCAATTTTATCCTACTTCAGAAGGAATAAATTTTATTTAACTATCATGGTGGTTGTGAAACATTGAGATGGTTGACAGCATCTCAATCCCAATTAAAAAGATCATCAATAACCCAACAAAATTAATTAGAAGTAACATAGTGTTGAGATTCACATGATAACCCAAGTACTAGATACTCAAGTTGTCCATAACCGGGGACACGGCTAATCATGATCAGTTTGTACACTCTGCAGAGGTTTGTGCACTTTTCCCACAAGACTTGATCTCCTCCGTTGGATTACTCGCACTACATGGTGTTTGAGTAATGGATGACCAAGACACAGTCTTTCAGAAGTGTTTGCACCTTACGTATGGGTAGACCGTTACACCTACTTTCCCCTACATCTGCTAGTCTACCACTGTAAGAATTCACACAACTTAGTCAACTATGCTAGAGCCCATAATAGCTTGCGGCTGCACACGGAAGTTTCTAGCATGAAAAATCTCATGATCCCTTTGAACCTGGGTGGCGGTCCAAAAGAAAAACAGGCAATCCTGGAATACCCAGGTACCTCAATCCACCCAGATGTGAGTTTAAGTTGCCACCTTAAGTAAACCATTAATTAACAATCTCACATCTGTCATGAATTTCACTCAAACCCAATCCACGTCTACGAGCATAGCATGGCAATAATAAAAGCAACGTAGAAGTAACTCCCAAGGGTTTGAATAGAAAACAGGTAATAGGTACTACCTCAACTACTTCCCAATACCCACAGTTTATTAGATCCTAATCATGCAATGTGTTTGAAGGAATAGATCTAATGCAATAAAAACTGGGTATGAACGGGGTATGATCAAAGTGTTACTTGCCTTGCTGATGATCCGCAAAACCTAGCGATTCGAAGTAACAAGCGGCACACTCCGGGTACTCTATCGCAAAAAAACAAGCATACAATCAGTACTCAACTAATGCACAGGTAAAACTCGAATGAAAGATCCAACCAGAAAGTTCAACTTAAGAACTCCGGTTTGCAAAAAGAATCAACTCGAAAGAAGCAACGAAAGTCAAACGGCGAAAGAAAGAAACTTCGTTTAGTAATCTGGATCTAGGTCAAATTTTACTGTAGCAAAAACTTGTTTGAGTAGGTTAAATGGAAAGAGAATTTCGAGACGAAACTCTAGGCGCTTGAATCACCTGATTCCGATAAACGAGCGAGAAGTTAAATAGAAACGAAGATTCGATCAGAAATCGAATCTGAGAAAATAACGAGAAAATCCGCCGAAAAAGAAAAACGGACGAACGGTTAAAGAACGGACGTTCGTTAACAGAGAAAAACCGACGAACGCGTTCGTTAAAACGAACGGTTCGGTGAACGCTCGTAAAATAAGAAAACCGAAAAAAACCGATCTAGGGTTTTTTTTAAACGAAGGGTTTTTTTTTTAAAAAACCGGTCAACGGGGCGAAGTCTACCTCGTCGGGGTAGAGCTCCGGCGGGGCTCCGGCGAGGGGTGGCGAGGGCGGCGGGGCTTGGGCTCGGGGGGGCTGCGGCGGCGGCGGCGCGAGGCGGCGCGTGCGGGCAGCGGCGGCGCGGCGCGTGCGGGCGGCGGGTGCGGCGGCGGCGGTGAGAGGGAGGAGGCGAGGGGGGGATATATATGAGGGGGGTGCTTGGAGGAGGGGCAAAGGCGGCGGCGGGCGGTGTGTCCGAGCCGGACTCCGGCGGCGGCGGGCGGCGTGCTGCGCGAGGAGACGACGGGCGGCGCGGGCCGTCGGCTGGGCCTTTGGCCCAGTCGGCGCGGGCGTTTTTTTTTTTAAAAATAAGTTCCGCGAAGAAAAATGCGTAGAAAAATAAATATAGATCAGAAAAATATGAAATAAATTTTCCCCGTCTAGTTAGAAAATCTATAATAGGGTGAACATTTTTAAAATCACAAATAAATATTTTGAAAACATGCATATTTTTAAATGCAATAAAAATTACAAATAAAATCCAAATAAATTTCAAATAATGATTTTAACATTTTTCCTCTAGTATTTCAATATTTTGGAGAAGTTATATTTTCTCCTCTCATTTATTTTAAGAATGAAATATTTTTCCGGAGAGAAAATAATTAAAACCAAAATCCTCGTCTTATTATTTGATAAAAATCAAATATGAAAATTTAAGAAAAATCCCCAACTCTCTCCGAGGGTCCTTGAGTTGCTTAGGATTTATCGAGGATTTGTCAAAATGCAATAAAACATGATATGCAATTATGATCTATGTATAACATACCAAATTGGAAATCAATATGCCTCCTGAAGTATTAACTTCCTGATCTTTGCATTATTGGGCACATATACACGGTCCTCGAACCATAAGGTGTCGTGCTCATCCTTAGGAAAACCCTTGGCCTTTCCTTTGCTCATCCTCTCTTTTACCTCATCAATCTCTTTGTCATCCTTCTGAGCTTCACGGATCTTTCCCAAGAATGTAGACTGAAGTTCCCTTGCTGCAACAAAACCTTTGGGAACAATCTCCAACCGAAGTTCCCTGAGATCCTCGGCTAACTCCTTTGGTAATCCTCCGATTATGAGGGTATTCGTCCTTGTTTTCTTTACGGTTGTGTCCTATTTCTCCACAAAGCTTGTATGCACAAGGTTTCTTCATATCCTTTCCATAAGGCCTCAATTTCTGGGACACAAGCCAAGACTTTAACAAAGTCCACTTAAATTCCTTCGAAGTGGTTACTCCTTTCCATCCATTCATGGTTTGGCACATCCTCTACCAGGTAGTGGCACCTCTTTCAAAGCACTCAAGAGCATGCTGGGTCATATCCTTTTCGGCTATATGTTATTCTCCATGTGATCCTCCATGTTCTGAATCCATCGGTCCGTCTCCAATTGACTTATCGGTCCCAGAACTGTGAGTTCATCTCCATTCATCCTCTATTGGGTCCATGGGTTTGATGTGAGTTAAGAGAGATAGAGAGGATTGCACACAATACAAACAAAAGTTTTAAAAAGTCAGATTTTATTAGTGGCTGTCGGAAAAACATCAAACAATTGACAGCTCACAATCGTCGCATCTAACGTAAGTATATAACAGGGGTTTGGTCTTCTAAGGGTCAACGTCGCCAAACTCTTCAAGCCTTGTTCATGTCTTCGATGGCTTCTTCCAATCGTGTTTGTCATTCTCAAGTTCTTTTGCCAGATCATCTCTGTTGTCGCAAAGTCTCTCGTGACGTCCTTAAATGTTCTGGAGTTGCATTCCAAACTTCTGGGTTTTAACAACCTCGACATGAGCCATGATCCTACTATCCTTCAGTTCCTGACAACTCTCCGGTATCTCGAGGTTTTGCTCCTCCAGATTGGCTACTTTCAGATTCCGGGTCCTGAGTTCTTCACGAACGCTTCCTTATCAAATACTGCTTCCTGCAGGTCCATCTTAACTTCTTGATGTAACACTCCAGATCCTGGCGATACACTAGCTAAGGTTAAAACTTCGTCTTGCTGATAGGTGCTCCATCAGCTTTCTTGTCATCCAATCCTTCCAAAGAAATACATGCTTAACTTAGCACGGTGGCAATAGCATAAGCGGGCGTTAAAATCATGGATAGCCATGTGTCTGCTCTTGTCATTTCCATGAGCTATCATTCCATAGTTGATATCTCCTGTCTTAGGGTTCTCTTGACAAAAACTTTTGAGTTCTAATGCTCCATGCTCCGGTCTTTCTCCGATACAGCTTGATCTCGGGTAGTGACAGCTTCTATAGTCTACCAAGTTCCATAAGGGGTAGCCTTCCTAGGTCATACAAATCTGGGAATTCTTCAGAGCCTTCAAATTCTCCTAGTCTTCGGAGTTTTCAACCGTTGAGGTTTCCATTATTCTAATGCATGGTAAAATCTTCTTCATTCCAAAGTGGTCTTAGCTGTCCAATATCTTGTACTTCTTAGAGTGGTCTCATCCGTCGAATCCTCGTGTGGTCAAATGGGGAAAGGGGTATAGTCCCACTAAAAAGGGAATTTTTGAATAAGCTCAGAAGAGAAGAGAGGTAAAAGATCCTTTTGAAAAAAAAATGAAGTTGTAGAGAAAAGTCTTTCCTATGGGCTTGCCAGTTTCTAGGGTCACGTCGTACAGTCAACCTGGCTCTGATACCATCTTGTAGCGACCCGACCTCAGACAGTCAAGTCTCTGTGCTTAAGTGTCATCCCTGGATCGGTATGCTGACACACACAGTACTCGAGGATTTATAACAGAGGTAAATCACATGTACAAAATAACGTAAATACTATTACCTCAATCCAAATAGCGGAAGTAAGAAGGTTGTGGATTCCCATCAACACCAACGGCAAAGTTGAGTGTAGAAATCGTAACCCTAACGTATCACTTACTCGTCGTAAGATTCCTGCAACATGAGACGTTGCAGCCACAAAGGGTCAGTACATTGAATGTACTGGAAAATTCACACCATAGGATAATGATGAATAATAACAATCACTATATGCATATTTGGCTGGTGGAAAAGCTCTATGGTTAACATGTTTTTGCGAAAAGCCAATTTTTCCCTACAACAAAGGAATAAATTTTATTTAACTATCATGGTGGTTGTTAAACATTAAGAAGGTACCTCCAACTCAATCCCAATTAAGAATGTAATTAAACCCAATCAAAGTTAAATTAAAGTAACACGATGAGATACACATGATAATCCAGGAACTAGATACTCAAGATGTCCATAACTAGGGACACGGCTAATCATGATTAGTTTGTACACTCTGGAGAGGTTTGCGCACTTTTCCCCACAAGACTTGATCTCCTCCGTTGGATTTCTCGCACTACTTAGTGTTTGAGAAACGGATGATCGAGACACAATCTTTCAAAAGCATTTACTCTCTACTCCGGGCAGACCGTTACACCTACAATCCCCCTATATCTGCTAGTCCACCTCTTTAAGAGCTCACAAAATTTACTCAACTATGCCAGAGCCCATAATGGCTTGTGGCTGCACACGGAAGTTTCTAGCATGAATAATCTTATGATCCCTTTGAGTCTGCGTGGCGGTCCATATGATGATCACATGGGTACTCCAAGATATCCAAAAATACAGGCAACACTGGGTTCTCCAGGTGCCTCAATCCACCCAGATGTGAATTAAAGTAGCCACCTTAAGTTGAACCATTAATTAACAATCTCACATCTGTCATGAATACTCTCAAACCCAATCCACGTCTACGAGCATAGCATAGCAGTATAAGCATAACGTAATAGTAACTCCCAAGGTTTGAATGCAGGGCAATAGGTTCCTACCTCATCAACTACTTCCCAATACCCAAATGTTATCAATCCTACTCATGCAATGTTTGAGGGTGAAACTAATGCATGAAAACTGGGTATGGAAGGGATATGATCAAAGTGTGAACTTTCCTGCAATGTTGACGAAGATGACTTGCACTCATAACTCCTGATAGTTCTACTCGTCACACTCCGTCAATCTATCGTAAGCAAGCAATAGTAACCACACATAAGCAATCACTCAAAAGATCGGAGAAAACATCTCGGGAAACTTTGAAAGCAAGCAAACAACTCTTGCAACATAAAACAATTTCTAACAGTACCAAAATTATGTCAATTTGGCATTATCAGAAATTTTAGGTCAAGATCTTTAATTTGCGAAAAGAATCAATTAAATCGGAGTTATAAAACTCAAGTTACGATCAAACGAACTTCAAATACAAATCTGTTTGAATTCAAAATTTAAAAATTTCAAAAATAAGTTTGAGTTGGATTACTGGATAGAGGGGATTATAACGAAGAAGTGGGCGTTGGTTTCATTGGATTTGGATAAGCGAGTAAAAAGTAGTGATCGTTTGAAAATCAGGGACTGAACTGTGTATAAAATATTCACGGATGGGTCCCTGGCCGAAACCTAAAATAAAAAGAAAAATCCTATCGAACGAAAGTTCGCTACAGAATGCTAACGAACGAAAACCATTCACTACAGAACCCTAACTAACGAACGCTCGCAAAATAATAAAAACCTAAATAACAAACCGATCTAAAAGAATAAAACCGATCTATATAAAAAGCCGAAGAAAAACCGGGGCGGTTTAAATTGGTTTATACCGGTTCGAGGGAAATAAACCGAAGGCGGCGGTTACTCCCGCGAGGCAACGGCTCCGGCGAGTGCGAGCGTCAGCGGCTGTGCGAGGCGGCGGGGCGGATGGCGACGGCGGGGTGCGGCAAGGCGGCGCGGGTAGCGGCGCGATGCGGCGGTGGCGAGGTGCGGTGCTGCGAGGAGCGGCAAAGTGCGGCGGCGGTGGCGTGACGCGAGGGCGGCGGCGCGGCTCGGAAAGAGGAGCGGGCGGGGCGGCTCGCGGGGTATTTAAGGAGAGGCGAGGCGTGGAGGAGGGGGCGGGGCAAGGCGGCGGCGGGGCGTAGCCGAGCCGGACTCGGCGGCGTGCGGCGGCGGGAGTCGTCCCGTGCTGGGGGACGAGGTGGACGAGCAGCGTGGGCTGGGCCGTGGCCGGGCCTGGGAGCTGGGCCGGCCCAGTCGGCGAAGAGAGAGTTTTTTTTAACATTTTTTTAAACAAAGAGAAAAAAGAAAGAAAATGAAAATAAAGTAAAATATTATATAGGCATATAATATATCAAAATTTTCAGAAAAAGATTTTCTACAACTTGAACATTTTTGTCAAGTCAAATAAAATTGATAAAAATTCAAATAATTCAAAGAGTGCTACTGCCCTACTAAAATCCAATAAAAATCATTCTAAAAATACCAAAATGATTTCAAATTTATTTATCTCCAATTTTTCTGATGTAGGGAATCATGTTACCCTATTTTCCATATATTTTTATTTTGGAGAAAAATAATTTGAATAAAACCCAAATAACTCCAAATTGAAAATAATTTCAATAGGACTTTGAATTTGATCCTTTGAAACTCCCAACTCATATTTCATATAATTTGAAGAAGTCATTTTATCTTCTCTCGTGAAAATCATTGAGTTGCATAAAGTTTCGGAATTGGAAATATTTTCAAATGAAATTCAAATATTTTCAACACCCCTTGTCATTTAAATAAATGGTTTTGTGTTGAAAAGCATTTAAATTCATGGAGATCATAAAAGCAAAATGAATGTTTGGGAAAGTCCTTTTATTCCCTCTCATTTAACTTTCAAAAAGTTTCGAATTTCACTCAACTTCACACAATCAATCATATCTATCTATTTATTATAACATTCCAAAATTTAGAATTTTGGGATGTTACAGGTGGACGACGACGAGGCCTAGGAAGGGGACGACACGGAGCCGGGGAAGATGCGGCAGTGGATGCCCACGTGGAGAGGAGTACGAGGGTTCACTGTTTTGGCTGTGGTGTGAGGCTGCCGTCCCCGCAGGGCCTGGCTAGCGATGGGAGTAGTAGGGGGTGGTGAGGCTTCCGTGGCAGCACAGCCGGCCACGGGAGGCAGGAGCAGGCGGTCTCGCCGCGCTGGTTTGGGCGGCTGGTGCAAGAAGATCATCGATTGAAGAAGCAGCAGGACCGTTCGATTCAAATCCAACGGTCACTGCTGCTAGAATTGTTTGTTGAATAAGTTGACAAGCCCTACGTACGTGTCAACTTAGTAGGCCGACAGGTCAGCCTCCCAACTGGTGCGCCCCAGATGTCAGTGGGAGGAATCATTTTTTTCTCGTAATAAGGAGGCAGTTGATTGCGTGCGACCAGGCCAGCGGAGGGAGTAGGGTGGGCCGGTGAAGCCTGCGCGGCATCACAGTGGGCCACAAGAGGTGGGAGCAGGCAGTCCCGCCGGCGCTAGTTTAGGCGGCTGGAGCAGGAAGATCAGAGATTGAAGAAGCACGTCGGTTGTTGGATGGACATCCAACAGTCACTACTGCTAGAATCGTGTGTTTGTTTTGCGGGGTGCTAGAATTGTGTGTTGACTGACAAAGCCTTGCGTAAACAAGTCAGCCTCGAAATCTATGGCGTGTACAGACCATTTGCTATTATTTTTATAATTTTACTTGTTTTCTAATTCATATGGAATTTATTGCAGCCCATTTTCCATTTTTAGAATTGCTGCCCATTCACTGGTCAGTACTAGGGTTAAAAAATTGAAATAAATATGTGCGAAATTTTGAAAATTCGCAAATTTTTGCTTGGGAACAAAATATTCTTAATCGAAAAATTAGTAGCCATACTAAAACAAATTTAAAAATAAAGTAGTACTATGTCATGTTAAATCCAATGAAATATAAAATATCAGTGAAGAACAAAAACAAAAAAAGAACCTAATTTCCCATTTGCTATAATTTTTTGGAATTTTCAACCCCTTTGATATTACTTTTAATAGTCACTGACCATACTCTTTGGCCAGGCCGGAATGCATCCCTCCTCGTATTGAAAGATTTGCAGCCCAGTAAGTCGGAGAAAACAAATAGGCCTAGTTTGGGTATTCTTCAAAAAGAAATACTGGGCTACCTATTTTCCCAAAGAAAAAACTGTTGGGCTGGTCATGTTGTTAGACGGGCCGCAGAGACCGCACAACCCAGTTTATAGCCTGCTCCTCCGAATTAATACTGAATAAAAGTTGTGCAATTCGGTCGTTAATTGACTAAACATTGAAAATGATGTGGGTCCCAGATATCAGCAGGGTGGATTAGAGTAAAAAAATGAGGGGTGCATCTGAGTAGTAAAAGAGGCGCTTGCTTGTGTTCGGGAGTGGACCTGGTGGGTCCGTACTGTCATACTCACAACTACAGTCCTCTCCCGATTCACTATGTTGACAGGGCTCGACGGCGGCGCCGCGGCGAGCGCACCAAGGCGGAGGATAAAGTGCTGTCGCCAATGTGTTGGGCTGGGTTGGACATTCTTATTGAAAAATAAAAATGGACCGAAACTATTTACGACGTTGACTACGATTTGCATGGGTCCGCTAGTTGCAGGAAGAAAATGGTGGGAGAAAGAAGACTGGTTGCTATCTTTGCCCAAGAATAATATCGACTGAATGTAACGACACTATCATAGGAAATAATATCCTCCTGTTAAATCGTGAATTTAAAGAGCTGGTGCATGAGCATTTAGCTTTATTTATTTATTTACTTATTTATGTCTAGGGGAACATGAGCATGTACCTGGGCCGGATTCATGTGTGAGCCTCCCTTCCACTTAATTATGGGCTCCTCTATTGGGCCTTCATCAGTGGGCTGCATGTTATCAACAAGTGGAAAATGTGTTCCGTACCAAAAATAGTATGTGCTACGTACGGTACGGGGCACTAAAGGATCGGATTGTGTAACGACTTCCAAAACATTATGTTTGTCATTCTAACGACACATTTATTCAACCAACAGACGAAATATACTACTGATTGTACATTGAAAACAGCAGCAGCAGCAACCAGGGCTGGGGGTGCAACAAAAGCAGTAAGCAGGCCACAAGAGTAAAGATGCAGCTCTCTCTTCCAAACCAAACATCTGCCATCATTACAAAAGGGCAACCAAGAAAGAACAAGTGTATGGATCAAACTAAATAAATATCCTACTACACAAAGTGTACACATCTAACTAACTGGCTCAGTGAGACGTTACTATTTATTAAGCTGTGGAGATTGGCTGACGGCTTGAACCAGATGGGTGCTTGACGGGGGAAACTCCAGCCAGCAGGTTGAAGTCTGATACTTGCGACCCTCTCTCCTACTTTGGGCTGTAGAGCGTGGTGGCACATATAAGGGTATGGTGCATGCAGAGACGCATGGTATGCTATGTACACACAGTTTTGCCTGATGAATGAAACCGCGCTGCCATCATGATCTTTGCCATCGGTTATCTCCTGGTTAATCGGATAATTCAGTCCGAGAAATAGAGAGCGTGTACCAAGGCTACTTACAAGCCTCCAGTCAAAAATTCCTGAAGGCCCAAAGAAGCTAGGATCCTGCTCAAAGACCTTGCACTGGCTGTGATTATATTCCGTGAAACAACATGTCCGGTACGAGCGAACGATCATCAATCGTTCGCCATCGTCTGATCGAGCCAGGAACCACCTGCAACTGCCATTCCGCTTTTCTTTGAAAGGTTCTGGGATTAGGAAGGGTAGGGACACCAGGCGGCCTACAACATCATATCAAGTTGGAGTCAATTAAAAAAGGGCTCTTAATGTAGTCAATCTTAAGAATAGCATGTTATGAGCATGAATATTTTTCAGTAAATGTTGACAGTAATATAAGCAAGCCATCATGATATCATAGGAAAGTAACATACTGCTGTAACGGCCGTTTGTAGCGATGACTGGAGTAGGCCAGCAATATGTCCAGCCATAGAAGGAGTCGACAGCGTAAATGAAGCCCTTGTGTTCAATGGAATCAGTGAACCATGGAGGATGTATGATCCTGCGATGGACGTGCAGATTTATCCACTTACCGATGTGACCTGTCAGATAGGCGACACCGCGGTTGAAGAACGCAATTAGCCTGAAGTCTTTATAATTCGCAGATCTTGTGGGCACTTGGCAGATTACAACCTTGAGCAAATCAAACTTGGTATCATGTTGGCTACTATAAGATTTCGAGTATTCTGGGCCGCGGTGCCAAAGCAGTGCGGTGTTAATCGAAGGAAGGGGGATCAATCGCCGGGTGTAGACCTCCACGAGCATCCAACTGCCGCGACCGTCGACGAGCACCATCCAAGATGTGTTCATGCCGACCCATTACATACCGTTAATGTAGTTGATCGTGAAGGGGATCAAATCGCAGTCAAGGGGGTAGATGCTCGCCACCCTACGATCGTTATGCTGCGTGACACGCCGTTTCTGAATATCAGGCGGCATCAGCAAGCAAGGAGCTGGCTTAAAAAGCTCCGGCCTGAGGCCTTTGAGTAAATGGTACTGCCCCGACGAGCACGCGGCGAGCGGCATGGTACTGAGATTGTCCACACGCGAAACAATGAGCTTGATTACCTTTGTGGGGAGTGAATTCCAGCCACTCTTTTGGCGGACGCTGCTCGGTTCTGCCATTGTTAGTGCTTGGGTTTCGGACAAGGGGTGAGGCGCCTTAGTGGGGATGGAAGATTGGACGAGATTATGTGCAGACAAAGATGGAGAAGCGAATATGTGCGGCGGGAAGTGGACAGGTGATGATGACTACAACACGCCGCTTGAGTTACGAGACACATACCAGCAGCCTAGGGTCATATCGATGCCAGACAACTTGCTTGAGTGATCATAGTACTGGTACTCCCTACAGTACCTACTAGTATGCCCTAACTTGCTTGAGTAGAGTAGTAGTGGAGTACGACTGGAGGAGTACTATATTCTAATCTAAAATAGTTACAAAGTTCAATGCCCGAGTGTGGAACGACTACGAGCCGCCATCGGTGCTAACTCCAATCCCGAGCAAACGTTCGCTGGGAGACATGGCAGGTGCAAACGCCCACGACGCAGTTACAGTACATGTGTAAGGGTGGCGGTTTTGTCAAATACTATGGCTTAAAAACAGGGCACCGTTGGATGGAAATCTCACGGTTACGTGGGATTTGCCAGGATTGAGCTCGTGGCGAACAATCGCCAGATATCATTACTAAAAAAAAGGTTAAAACACCCGGGGCTAGAACTTGCACCGGCTGACCACTAACAATGATACTAACATAGTTGTAAAATTGTCAAAGACCGTGTCTACGTGGTGTTTGGAATTATATGCAGAAAAATTAGCAAGATGCCCGTGCATTGCACGGAACATGAAGATGCATTTTTTTACAAAACACCTGTCGTGATAGACCCATGCAGGAGTAATCCCATGTGTAAAAACTAATGATATCTTGAGAATTTTATCGGAAAATGGTATGTCGACCATTTCATCGAAATAATGATATCTCGAGAAAGATGATAGATAAGGTGAGGAGGAGTCGGGCGTGGTGGTGACTGGTAGTCGGACTGGGCGGAGGCATGGGGATGGACGGCATCAGCAGCAGCCACCATGCCAGATTGTTCCAGAGACTTCCTTTTTTAATTGCTCAACAATGAGTTTTCGGGAGATAAGGATGAACGAGGCAAGGCCTCATCTGTAAAATGTGGTGAGAGGCGCGGGTATCTTTTGTAAATTGTCATTGTTTGTTTTCTATCCGTTAGATATAGATCGAACAGTCTATATTATAAGATGGCAGGCACACCATCATCACCAACTCAGTTTTTTCTCTACTCCTACTCCTATAAAAGACTCAGTTGGTGATGATGGTGTGTCTGCCATCCGCCATTTCCGACCATTAGATCTGCATCTAACAGCTGTGATGTAAGTTGTGGACTTTTGCAACAATTCCCACTTCTCTGCTCCAGTTTACACAAAACCCCTTAGTATCTTGAAACCAACCACATTCCTCCCTTACTTCGTCAAAACAGCCCAAAGAATATATTTGGAGTGAAACATAAGATATTTTTAGTGATATGTATATCAAAACTAAATTGTTTTCTTTCAAATTTTGTATTATGTTTTATTCTAATTTGGATCCGTTGCAACGGACGGGCTCATTGTTGTAAAGGTTTATCTCTTGCATTGTCCGCAATGAACACCTAGTGTACTGGTCCGGGCCGGATGGTCGCGCGCGATGACCTGAGTTCGAATTCTGTCCTAAACTTTAGCTTTTTATATATTTTTTTAATATATACTTCGTTCGCTACTGTACTGGTAGTGGAACCTATAGAGTACTTAGAATACAAATTAAGGATGGATTTGTTTCGTTTTAACTTGCTGTACGAATCTGTAGCCAGCCTGCAAGTCATGTACACTGTACTGACAGTGGAACCCACAGAGTACTTAGAATACAAGATTAAGGATGGATTAACTTTTTATAGAGGGAGAATTATACATGCAATTAACTCAAATGGATTGGACGTGACTCTATTATTCTCCAACGAAAACCGGCAAATTTCCTGCCGCGGGCCGGAGTAGGTTTCTCGGTTTGCATGCGGGTTTAACGGAGGGGTTTGATGAAGGCGAGGAGGCATCTTCAGCCGGGCGTGCAGCGGAGGGCGCGGTACTATTCGATTTGACAGCTACAACTACTATATTATAAAAAACAAAGAAGAGTAGTAGAGATAGAGATAAGAGTAGAGACTAGGGAGAAGCACCATCTACTACTTCGTGGGCTACTCTTGCGCTCCATTCGGCGGCCGCAACGTCCCCTACAACCACTCCCTCCTGCGCTCCATTCTGCGGGCGCTGTTGAAATTTGGGGAGTGCACTCTCGCGACTGCTGTCAGCGATGACTTCACCGACGATGACTTGTTCCCCGACCTCGGCAACCTCTTCCTCATCGACATGGGTGACAACCTCAACGCCAATGGTGCTGCTCCCGTTGCACCGTATGTGTTTCTGTCCTTCCTATTCGAAATCATGGTAGAATTCATGTTTCTAGTCTGTGTCCTAGATTCAATCTGTTCATCTACTATGCTAGTCCACATGATTAGTTTAATCTCTGTTATAGCCGGCATGATTTATTTTGTGCTTATTCGGACTAAATCTCGTAGTACCTTGCTCATCTATTCAACTGGCGGAACATCCCCTACATCCACTCCCGTTTCATGGACGGCCTGATCGATGCCTCCAAGGAGCCCTTCGTCTACTCCTATGAGTGTCCGATGCCGTTTTGGGCTCGCCGGCGGACATCGTGCATCACCTCATGCAGGCGTGCGGCGATCACTACTGGCCCTTGGCAGATAACATCAAGTACGAGACGTGCTACCCGTTCACCATGGCGGAGTCGCTGGAGGATCACCACCGCCTGTTAGTCTCGAAGGAGGACGACAGCGTCTTCCTCTTGATCGCGGGCACCGGCGAGGCCCGCATAGGCCGCCGCCCCGTCTCTGTAGTGGGCGTCAGGGGCGACGCCGCTGACGGTGTCCTGGACTAGGGGGTACTCACCACATCATCTCCCGTTCAGTTGGATTGGGACGAGGACCCCATGGCCGTTTACTCATGGGCCAGTTCGAACAGCCGAAGACATATACGAGGAAGATTCCACAAGACTTGGTGATCAAGACAAGGACTCCTCTCCACCGACGTATTCGACAAGGACTCTTGTTATCCTTGGCCTCTGGTATGTTATATAAGCCGAGGCCAGGCTAGTCAATAGATGATTATGACATTATTCATTATACCTCTAGGGTTTGGACCACAACATATGGTCTCGAGGTAGATCAACTCTTGTAACCCTATATTCATCAAGATCAATCAAGCAGGAAGTAGGGTATTACCTCGATAGAGAGGGCCCGAACCTGGGTAAACATCGTGTCCCCTGTCTGCTATTACCCATCGATCCATGACACATAGCTTGGGACCCCCTACCCGAGATCTTCCGGTTTTGACACCGACAATGGTGCTTTCATTGAGAGTTCCGTTGTGTGATCGGCAAACGATCGATGGCTCGTCCGCAGATCAACTGCGACGCCGGCATCTTCGTTGCCGGCTCGACTGGTCACCTTGGCTTGACCGAGGACCGCGCTCCATCTCCGATCGTCATGTTCGGACGGGGGCCTTCATCAACATAAACTCCGATCTATATCAAGATCATGGAGGAATCATCCACGGAGCTCGGAGGATCAACGTCAACATTGCCCTCGGGCGACCATGCTGTTCTTCCGAACAGCGAACTTGTATCCGCTACCACCACCTCCTCGAGCATCACTTTTACGATTCCTTTGGTGGAATTGTGCGGAATCGAGTCTACAACAACCATGCAAAATTTCGTCGAGTTCCGATGGAGGAATCTCCGGCAATCTACTATATACCGGAGCCCTGTCAAATCTGGACGGGAATCTGGACGAGTTTAGGGCGTGGCCTCCAGCACCTAGTTCGGACGTCCTTTGGAAGATCCAACCGTTGATCGGCTGCAGAATTTCTATATCTACTACCCCACAAAATTTCAGCTCGATCCGACCGTCCAAACTCCGGGAACCTTCCGATTAGTGCATCACTTTTCGGATCTGTTTTCTGCGCGAATACGGATCCGACCAGAATTCATGTTTCTTTATGAACGTGATATTGGACAACCTTTTTAAAGGAATTTTCTTCTATGGTATTGTGCGTTGTTTTTAACACGTGCCCATAAAATTTTAAGCCTTCTTTGATGCACTCTTCACCATCGCGCTGGTGTCACACCAGTCCGGTAACATTGCTCCACGTCTGCCGACCTGCGCTAGACGGATCGTTGCTTCATCGAGCCGAGCCTAACCTTATCGGATCATCAGCTCGGCAAGCCGAACAAGAGTTTGGCATCGCGAAGGATAAATCATCACCAACACCATCGCCCCACGGATTTCACGGGTGAGGCGCGCTGACATCGCCGCTCGGTCACTTCATCAATCCGGCATTGACCGCGTCACAAGTTATGACCAGCGTCGTCATGGCCGCACTATTGCTTTTTCAAAGCCGATGTCCATCACGTCGAACTGCTTCAACACCTCGGCTGACATGGCAGCTGCAACGTCTCCTTACTGGCCCGCTCCGTCATCTCGGTAGACCAAGGACTTTGCTATTTCTTCATCAACATGCTCCGGTGACTTCGGCATCACCAGCCGACCAACTTCGTCACGTTAGCTGGACCGGGGGCTTTGCCTCGGCGAGCCCACCTTTGCCAGCATCGCCATGCCATCGCTTTATCGCCCATCAGGCAATGGGTGTGCGGATCGAGTCCCAATGTTGGGAGTAACATTTCTTTAGATCGCTACAACAGATAAACCAGGTGCTATTAATCCTAGTATATTTTCTTGCTTGGGTTTATTTTTCCCAAGGAATTATTACTCTGGTTTGTTTCATCATCTGTACACAGGTCTATCAAATGGTGGCCGCATTAATAACAGTCGCGTGGTGGTTCGGTCAGTTCCCGTATACAGTTCGGCGAATTCCGCATCTGGAACTCAGACCGACCTGCGAATTCAGGCTTGGCCACGCCTACACCGCGTCACGCCGACGCCCTGCATCGACATGACTTCGGCGCCAGGCCACGTCTCTTTCAATAAATTATTTTTGTGAAAAGCAATTATCTTTTTTGGACCGCACTATTTTATGCGTGTAGGTGATCGACTTCGACTGCGTCATGCGGTCACTTTGGCAAGCCAACGTTGTTGTCCCAATCGGCTCGCGTGATCACCTAGTTGGTCGAATCGCCATACCAACATGTTCGGTTGTCTCGGGGACTTCGGCATCGCTGAGAGAGCTCTACCTCATCGAGTGTTCGACACACGGGCCATATTTCTTTTATTACTCACTTTGCGTAAATTATTAATTATGCAACAATTTTTTTATTATTCCTATTATCTCCGGCTTGCATGATTTTCTGTGCACAGGTAAAGGATCCGGGTCGGGCAGCACTGTCACCTCGGCGTACCGACGTACCACGTCACCTCGACTGGACCGAGGGCTTCGTCATTACTTCATTAAGCCACGCCGGGGACTTCGGCATCACACTGTCGGCCTGCATTGGCCGTACTATGTCGCCACTTCGGAGTGCCGAGCTCTTCGCTCCGCCACCTCGGGACCGGCATGGGGGTTGGGACCTTGTCCCGCCATAAGCTCGGGCCGTGCATCGACGCTGAGCACATTAACCAGCTAAGTCGCTTCCATGCTTAAAAACCTTTAGTTTTAAATTTCGTTCGGTTCGACCAAGCATTATGCTTTTTTGATAAAAAGTCAGTTGCGAAAAACTTTCTTTGTCAAAACCTTGTTTGTTGCAAGCAATTCAAATACCCCGTTTACTTGGGGGCTTCCTTTATGAAGCCTTTCCTCTCGCATATGATTATACTTGTACGGCTTCGTTCCTTGTTCGTGTATTACGCCACAATATGCACCATGTTGACTTAAGTGTTTCGCAAGCTGGGTTGCCTGGCTCCTGTGCTTACCCCTACGTTCCCGATTGTACGGCCAGGCGGTAAAGGGATCACCTCTGCGATTGTTACTACCGGGTCATCCGATTTAGTACCTCAGACTGGGTGAAGCCGAAAGCTAGCGCTCTTATTGTTTTCAATAATGGTCGGCACACAACGGAACTCATGAGTACAAAAAATCTATTGCACAAGTCACATAGTAACAATGAGCAACCGAAGAAAGGTATCGGTGGAGGTACTATTTTCTTCGAAGATGCTTCTTACACTTCGTCAGTAATATAGCATAAGTTCCCTGAGCGCGCCTTGACTGTTACAGCCTTATGGCCGAATTGCCTGGTTATCGGAAACACCGTCGATGCTTTCGATAGGTGGAGTACATGACACTTTTCGGTCCTTGACCGAAGAGGGAGAAGCCGACGGTCGGTTAAGATGCGTTTAAAGTTCGGGTGAACACAGATATGATATAAGTACATCGATACATACAATCATTATACATAAAATTCTTTCACCCAAGTCACTTGAGGGCTCTTAAAATTTATATGAGCTGTTTTATAGTAAATGTGTTTTCTTCTTGGTCGTTGCAACGTCTTTTTCTACCACTCCTTTTTTGACTCGAGTGTATGGTTAATAGCCGGATAGCCTGTCTTCTCTCTAAAAAGCCGCTCGAGTTTAGTTCGCTAAACTGGCCTCGAAGAAGTACTCCGCCTTTGGGATAAGGAGCTCGAAGCCGTAGGCTGGCCCGTTTGAAGTGTTGAGATCAGGTGTGTTATGTTAAAGCACGACAGAAGCACAATTTTTTCTTTTTTCCAATTTCCGGATTGGCACCAAACACTTGATCTTGTTCGGACGTCGAGTTTTTACTGATAATTTTTTGTTTTCCAAGCTTATGGCACTTTTCAACTATTTGTGTGTTTTCAGCACAAGACTCGCAGTGCAACGCCGGACACCTTTAGAGATTCGGCAAAAACATTCTCGGATATTACTAAATATGCATCGGTTTCGAATTGTGTCTTCGGTCAATAGTTGGGTTGCCCGGCTCCTGCGCTTTCCTCCTATGTTCCGCTTTGTTCGGCTAGGTGTGCAAAGGGAGAACCACTGCAATTGTGCTTCCAGCTCACATGGTTAAGCACCTCAGTGGAGAAAGACGAACACTGACTGTCACAATATGCGTAAACTGGTCAGCGATCTGATGACTGTTAAATGACGGGCCGTTCATAACATTGGCCGAAGTGTTTACGGCTTGACCTCGGATGTCGCCGAACACTAATCGGGAGCTCATAGCTAGCTTCCCCAGTTTAAAGATCCTATGACTAAGTGAAATTTATAAAGCCTGCATATCTGATTGCCTCGTTTCCGCTAACACAACCGCCTTCGGGCACCGAGACATCGACTAAGGGTTGTCTTGTTATTGCGGAGACACCCTGCGTAGTATCTACAAAGGGGTAGAAGCCGACGATGGGCCACTTTCAACTGATAAACGGTCACAATGGAGTCAAAATAAACATATCATCATCATTTGTATTTAATATACAAGGGCTGCCTTCCATAATCATTGTTATAAAGCCATACATATGCATCAATTTGACTTAAGATTTTGGCCAAGCTGGGTTGCCTGGCTCCTGTGCTTACCCCTACGTTCCCGGTTGTTCGGCTAGGTGGTAAGGGGAGCACCTCTGCGATTGTTACTACCGGGTCATCCGAGTTAGTGCCTCAGACTAGGTGAAGCCGAAAGCTAGCAATCTTAAAGGGTCAAATTGGTCGGCAACGACGAAAGTAAAAATTTTGGTTCATTAATACCATAGAGTTCGGGAACTTTCGCCGAACTAAATCCTCAATATTTTCCTCCCACATTGATCGGAGGTGAGTTTTCATGATCATGATAAGCATGACGACCCAAAGAAAGGAACAGATAGCGGGACTATTTTCTTTGGAAGTTGTTTCTTACGTTAAAACGTAATATAACATATCTCTCCGTGTACCTTTGTTTATAAAACCGTATGACCGGATTGCCTTGTTTACCGTAAAACTTTGCCCTTGTAAAGGCTTTATAAAGTAGGAAAAACACTCCCCAGCTACTGGCCGAGGAGGTTTAAGCCGATGGTCGGTAAACAAAGTTTTGTACAATGCGGATCTGAGCATTAATGATGTAAAGGACTTGGATACATAGAATCATTACTCATAAAAACTGCGAGTAAAATCCATTTACTGCACTCCATCTTTTAAACCCCTTGGGGCCTACCTTGGCGAGCTTGGATTTCGACCAGCTCTAAGCTGTTTTAAGAGATCTTTATTCTCTTTCTGAGAAGCTTGTATTAAGCACAACAAAATTTTCTGTCAAACGGACTTCGATCCTTAATTCGGCTACCCGTGCCCACATTAAGGCTCGGGGGCTACTGGGCTTTGCGATCATTATTTACATATATTAAAGGGGCACATCGATCCCCTGATCTGGTGTTGCCACCCGACAAGTGGCTCGGGGGCTACTGCATTGCCTATTCAATGCAGAAAATTCAAAGTGCTCAGTGTTCGGCATAACCGAACTATGACAAGTACGTCTTCAGACGACAATAAGTACCATATGGGAATTATCCGGCATCAAGTTGATATATCACCGCGACTTCTCACGACCCTCTCTAAGGGGCCCGTCAACCGATCACTATTACCTCTAATATATTACACTGCGTTTCTATTCCTATGTATGCTGCCGAGCTAGGAGTTGATCCTCAAGCCGATTTCACGACCTGAGTCTCAGAAGCTACTAAGATCAGCGGTTTCATATTTTCCTTCAGGTGCATCTCGGATTTTAGGCCAACAGACACCTTGAGGGCTACTGGCAATACATGATGACAGCGAATAAATTGCACCAATCAAAAATATTAACGAAAAATTGGCCCACAGTCGGGGTGGTGGACCACCTCGGAAGCAGTCCGGCATAAAGCTCGGGCGCCAGTAGCTGGCTCCATAGAGGGCATTTCCGGCATTAAGCTCGGCTAAACTCCTTCAACTTTTTTGAACCAAGGTGATCTATGACACCTCAGATATAGTCCAGCATTGGAGCTTGGACATAGTCCGGCGTTGGAGCTCGGATACAGTCCGGCGCTGGAGCTCGGCTGTAACAATACTCTCCGGATACGGTCCGGCGTTGGAGCTCGGATACATTTCGGCGTTGGATCTCGGACGCAAGAGGACACTCCCGCCTGGGAACAACTTCAAACCCGAGGTGTGGCATAAAAATAACAAGGCATTGATAAAGGCCGAAGACTTAAAGGGCTCCTCCGATACCCGACGTGTAAACTTTTCGGATTCACTTCGGTGATCCTCAAGATTAAAGATGAGAAGATTTGTTGAACCAGTTTTCAAGACCGACGACCGAAGACGAAGAACATTTCGGAAGAACCGAGGAGCGTCCCCAACTTGAAGACCGGTTCAGGGGGCTACTGACGGTGTCCTGGACTAGGGGGTACTCACCACATCGTCTCCCGATCAGTTGGATTGGGCCGAGGACCCCCATGGCCGTTTACTCATGGGCCAGTTTGGACAGCGGAAGACATATACGAGGAAGATTCCACAAGACTTGGTGATCAAGAAAATGACTCCTCCCCACCGACGTATTCGACTAGGACTCTTGTTATCCTAGGCCTCTGGTATGTTATATAAGCCGAGGCCAGGCTAGTCAATAGATGATTATGACATTATTCATTATACCTCTAGGGTTTAGACCACAACATATGATCTCGAGGTAGATCAACTCTTGTAACCCTATGTTCATCAAGATCAATCAGGCATGAAGTAGGGTATTACCTCAATAGAGAGGGCCCGAACCTGGGTAAACATCGTGTCCCCTGTCTCCTGTTACCCATCAATCCATGACACATAGCTTGGGACCCCCTACCCGAGATCTGCCGGTTTTGACACCGACAGCCGTTGACGCTGACACTGACACGAGGCTGATGTACGGGTGCGTTCTCACTATTACTACCCCTTGGAGGTACATGGGCGGCGACACTGGCTACGTCGAGCTGACTAGGACTGTGCCGAGCTGGGACCTTCCCGCCGATGTGGACATGGAAGACGCATGGCATGATTTGACCCCCAACAATCTGCACGGGGACTCCAAGGAGGTTCACCTGGACATATGCATTACCAAGTTAAATGTTGATCATTAGTCTTCGCTCAATGTAATCTGATGTCTAAGCATGTGGAGACTTCCATGCATGATACTATTGCTCTATTGGAGTATCGTGCATGAATAAAAGTGTATCCATTTATGGTTTAGTCTAGAATCTTCCATGTATGAAATTTTTACTACAGTACTGGTGAAAGACTTATGATGAAGCATTTCTTACATCTCCTCTGCCCCCTTCCAAGTTGATTTAATGCCTTCGTCTAGGTGTATAAGGGCATGGTTAATACTTAATAGTATAGCCAACTGTTGACTATAAGAAAGTACCATGTCATCTATAGCCAACATGTGTAACAATCGATACTCAAAAACTAATTCTTAAAGAGCATTTCTTGCAAAGGACAATAAGTGTTATTTCTTCACAAGTTTTGGATGCAGGTTGAACTGTTGAATGCTTTTGTTTGCAAATGATACTTTTTTATCTATTTCACCTTGATGTTTGTGAGCTCTAGAGATGAAATAATAACCAAAGAAACCTATCGATACCCGTTAGACATGAGATGACCCCCACATCCTTTGTCAAAATAAACAACTCCCTGATCAATGCATTTCACTGTTCTGTGCAACGCAGGGGCACCTTACTATAGATTGGTACGACAAAAAATTGAACTAACATTATATATTGTACGATAAATGCTGATGCATGTCACCTAAAATTAGATCATTGAAAACTATGTTCAAATACGAATCCAACGATATAGTTTTTGTTGACATGCACTAACAATTTGTCAGTTAAATCTTCAGTCAAATTAAATGGGGGACTAATAAACCACGACCGATGTAGTACTAGTGTAGAGGGCGGCGCTGCACGCGAGTCTCACCCCGCTCGTGGCGCGGCAGTAAAGCCGTCATATCACAAAACCCAACTACTCCTAGTAATAAGTGGCCTGGTAAAATAAACGGACAAGCAACCATCACATCCCCCTGTCTTTTTTGCATTTCATCTCTCTGCATTTACTTTCTCCGGTTCATCTCGCACACTCGATCCCTAGCTACCACTCCTAGTATCCCTAGCTACTACTCCTAGGGCCAGTTCTTTTGGTGGCTTAAAAAATAAATCGTCTCTTCCCCGGCTTTTCCCATAAGACTAGTCACAGTGGAGAATAACATTAAGGCCATGTTTGGTTCATAAGTCCTTGGACTTTTTCAAGTCCCAACTAAAAAGTCCCTCCATGTTTGTTTCCAGGGACTAGAAAGTCCCTAGTCCCTCCCTGGAGGTTATTAAATGACCATGTTACCCCTAGTATACAGAAAAATAACAACCAAACAACACCATGGGCCGGCGGGGCAATGGGTGCAGGGAGGGGCATTGTTGGAAAAGTCTCAAAAAGTCCCAAATAAGACTCTCCTTGAGAGTCTTCTTCATTTAGTCCCAAAATGCAACTTTTAGTCACTAGTAGTCCCTCCTGTTTGGTTAAAAAGTCTCTAAGAGGGACTTTTTCTAGTCCCTACACCAAAAAGTCCCTGGAAACAAACACCCCCTAAGGCGCCTCACTCATTTATTTAGGCCTCTAAACTACTACTAGTACCTCCGTCCTGGTTTATTCGTCACCATTGTAATTTGCACTAAATTTTGACCAAAGGTTTAACAGATAAAATGTTAGTGCATGTGACATGCACTAAGAATTCATTAGTTAAAATTATGATCAAAATTTGACACAGATTACAATGGGGACCAATAAACCAGGACGGAGGTAGTAGTTATGGGATTACTAATCTAGAAGCCTAAAAGAACTGGCCCCTAGTACTCTTAATAGTAGTAGTACTCAAGTTGGAATTCCAATTGCACGGCACAACTTGTTAGGCAAAAAATTCGATACAGGGTGTAGGAAGCGGTTCGGGAATTTGCATGCCTTTCCGACCAGTGAGATACTCCGTACAAAGTACGACAGAGAAATAACCACAGAGAAGGAAGCTAAAAGTAAACAATCAAATGAGCATTTTTGCATTTGTTTTGCATTGAATCATTTCACCAGCTTGACTAGTGTTGTTTTTCTAATTTTACAAAAACCACATCGTAATGTTAAAACGTGCATTTGCACGTACATAAGTAATACCAGTACTCCCTCCGCCTAGGTGTATAAGTCTTCCCTCCTTCTTGGTCATGGTGCACAACTAAAGTTGACTTATTCACCTGGACGGAGGGAGTAGCACAGTCTGCAAGCATATATATAGAGAGAGACGTGTAGTGCGATAGTATATAGGAGTCGTAAAGTTTGTGCTATATGCACGTACTTACAAAATGCGTACGGATACAGAAGGTTTCCAAACTTTCCCTTTTACATACTCAATTAAGGACGCTAATAATTCCTGAACGTTCGGGATTTATCATTTGCGTCCCAAAACTAATGAGATCGCCTTACGAAATTAAATTATACTCCTACTAAAGGCCATGACGCTCGCAGGAGCGCTTGCGGCGCGCCACGAGTGCCCTGGTGCGCGGCCGTTTCCCAGCGCGCCGACACAACACCTCTTCCTCAGCCTCACAACTCGCGAGGTGCTGATTTGTGGCTTGCTGGCGGGCGAGCGCGATCTCACCGGTGTGGTGATCCGGGACCATTAGGTACTCCTCCTCGCTGGAAGCGTGCACCCAGTCCACGTACCGCCATGTGTAGATGAGGCGCTTGGGCCAGACTGCACACAGGGCTATGGCACGGGCGTCCTCCGCCACCCTCACGGCCCTCGCACGAGCCTTTTGCCAAAGTGCCAATTGCCTGACTCTCTCGGACGCGACATAGGCCTGCCAGGCAGCTTGTCCCGCGGCGCGCTTCTCTTCCTCGACCTTCTTCTCCGCCTCTATTTTGGCGCGCTCTGCCAGAGGCGAAGCCTCCCACAAGGCGACATCCATTTCTTTCCAAAGCTCCTCAAGGCTGGGGGGGCTCGGCGGGCGGCGCGGCGTTCTCCTCATAGCGGGGAGCCGACGCATCCTCCGATGTGCGTGCTGGCGAGATTGGGAACGCCGACGCGTCCACCTTGACGCGTCGCGGCAAGGAGCGTAACACCGACGCGTCCTCCTCGACTAGTGGTAGCGAGGAATGGAACGTCGACGGGTGACCGTCTGCGCGGTGCAGCGAGGGGCGCCTAGGTCTTGGGAGGGGCGATGCCGTGGTGATCGACATGAGAGGGAGGGGGAGGAGATAGCGATGAACGTGAGCGTTCTTCCGAATGTCGTGGTAGGCGCAGTATTTATAGCGATTAATGGCACACCTACGTAAGATATGGACTGAGCTGCACTAACTTAACTGCAGGTCCAGTTGCGTCACTGACATGTGGGCCAGACCCCTGTTGGGCCCATATGTTAGTGACCCAATGCACCTGCAGTTAAGTAACTAAAGCCCTAGGCGAAAATTACTTTTTTTAAGAACGACAACATTAGTTGAGTACTTTTGCATACTACAAAAACTATTCCACCGCCTCTATCTTTGTAAGAGTAGGTGAAACTTTTGAATCGAGCCCTTTAAAGTAGAAGGGAGGTAGTAGTACTCTAATAGCTAACGTTGTTGTGATGACTAGATAGGACATGGCACGCACCTAGACGGAGGAACTAGTCTACATTGTGCAATGTACCTCTACTTTGACCAAACTTATAGAAAAATGTATCAACATTCACAATGTCAAATCAATATTTTTATACTCATTATGAAACGTAGTTCTTATACTCATTATAATCAGTATTGTAGATATTGATATTTTTGGTATAAATTTGGTCAAACACTTTGCAAACGGTTGAAGGGAGTAAAAAGGACCAGAGGGAGTATGATGCATGCGGACTAGGCAAAAAAATGCTCATTTATAGCCGGTCGAAGTCTCAAAGGGCGCGACCACGCGAGGGAGGCGAAGGTCGTGGGAGGTGCGACGGTTGACGGAATTACTCCCTCCGTTCCATAATGTAGTGCCTATAGATTTTTGGAAAAGTCAAACCTTACAAACTTTGACCAGGTTTATGGAGAAAAACATTTACATTTAGAGTGCCAAACATATATTATTAGATTCATCGTAAGATGTATTTTCATATTTTATATATTTGAAATTCTATATATAAATAGTTTTATCTATAAACTTGGTCAAAGTTTGTAAAGTTTGACTTTATAAAAAATCTATAGGCACTACATTATGGAACGGAGGGAGTAAGTGAAGTTACATCCACGCGCCGGCATGGCGTGCGAATAGGCAGAAGCTATACCGCCAGGCCTATGATATGGGTCTAGTAGACATGACATCTAGTGGGTCCCGCATAGTACTCGAGAACTCTTTGGGGGCTTGCAGTCGTTTATCCACCGAGCAAGCCAACAACCCCACACCGTTCGCACGCCCTACTCATTCCCGTCTTCTACTACTACCTTACAATAGTTCGCTCCCAGTCGTCCCGTCCTTTCACATTACGCCAGTTCAACTTCTCCTAACCCTCCTCCAAAATCCATGGCCTCCCAAATCTCCATGGTCGCCGCTGAGTACCAGGTTAGAACAATCACCGGCGATGAGTTCATCGTCATCTACACACGTGGATCTGCGACGCTGAAAGCATGCCTTGCTCGCTTCCTACGCATGTTCAACAGTTCAAAGGATGAGTGGGTCGCTGGGCTAGATGTTGAGTACAACACAGTCCTGGAAAGAGAGAAGATTCTAAAGGAGGCAGAGAAGAAGAAGCCCGCCGTGATCCGGGCTTGCGTAGATAACGTGTGCTTGGTCTACCACATATGCCATGCCGACGTTGAGTGCCAGGATTTAGGACGAAAGAGTGAAATTCGTTACTGTGGACTTTAAGAATGATAGGGATGTCCTGGGTCGGATAGGCCTTGTTGTAGGCCAGCCCTTCGATCTCTAAAAGGCAATCCTGGTGTCCTCCTCTCAGCCATCAATGCTGACCCTGGCAGCATCCATGATTGATCATTCGTATGCTAAACTGAAGAAACCTCACCACGAGTTTCATCATGCATGGGAGTCGATGACATTAGATGAAGATCACATCATGTACGCAGCAATGGATGCCTACCTTTGTTTAAATATCTACAAGGGTTGGATGAAGAAGCAGAGCCCACTATCTGGTTCAAGCAAAGAAGCATCGGCGAAGAGGAAGAGGAAGAGGGACGAGGACGAAGTCGAGGATGTGGAATCGAACTCGGACTCCGAGTAAGGTGGCAGTGCCGTCGCTCATGCTAGTTCTACTGCAGTATCAAGCGGACTTGTTGCTTAGTTTTATTTCAGGGGTGTGTTGTGCTGAGCCCCCAGCAGAACTATGTTTATGTTCTTTCTTGTTATTTGAACTTTATGTTCTTTCTCGTTATTTGAACTCTTTAGTATGTACAGTAGTACTAGTACTAGTATGTCCTACTACTATTCTTCTTGCAGTTGGTACTACTGCTCGTATCTTCGTGTTCCTGCTGTACTTAATACGTCCGTACTAGTAGTATAATTTGGGTAAGTCGATTTGTGAAAGAAGTTCGACGATGCGAAGGAAAATGACCGCAGAGAAGCTACCCTAGTATCTATATTATGGTGGCCGGGTGCCCATAATCTATCTTATGAGTGTTGTGTGTGGAATGTTGTTCGCCAGAAAAAATGGATCGTGCCCAGGGTTAAACGGATGGCGGGGGTGGGGGGAGCATGGCGGTGGCAGGCGGTTCAGGGGAGGGTGGGGCGGCAGCGATAGGAGGTTAGGCGTGTGGCGGGCTGAGAAGATGAACAGTGCATCAGTTTGGAAGGTTGAAGAAGCCCTTCTAGCCATCCATGTTGCATCCAACGGCTCACAAGAGTCGACTGACCCAAATTGTTCCTTCAGATTGCAGGATCCACGTGGCATTCAAGGTCTCGAAGGTAGATTCCGCGTCCGCACCCGGTTTTCGGGCTCGACGCGGGCGCGACCGGCTTCCGCCGCGACAACCACCATGTGCGCCTCCTCCGTGCGGGCGGAGAAGACAATGACACGCTAGTTCCTCCTCGCCGGTATGCTGGAGCACGCGCTCGTCCTCCTCTTCATACGCTGCGTGCATAGACGCGGCTGCACCAGCTGCTCGCGTGCTTGGCTGCGCAGCGGCATCGCAAGGAGGGACTGCAGACGACGTGAGCGGGCGAGCCTTCGGCTTCATGGCAAAGGGATGGTGGCGACACGGCGGTAATGGGCTAGAAATTGTTGGCCGGAGCAGGCGGGCGGCGGCATATTGATGAGTGCCCGTATGGGAGCTTAGTTTAGTTTTATATAGGATTGGTCAAACTTAAAAGAAAACCGTATTAGTACACGTAAACATTAGACTTAGGCAGCGCTTATATTAGTTACCACAGCCATGATACGGAATCCTGTGGAAGCGCGTGAACCGCGGCCGCGCGGTCGATCGAACAGTGCGTCACCGTGTTGCGCTCAAAGGACATCCACCGAACCTTTTTGTGTGTGTGAAAACAAACCCCGAATATTACTCAACTTTTTTTTCCTAGAAAAGTTCTTAACGCTACAATATTTCCATATATTTGAATTTAGCTCCAGTTCGTGTTTATTTGGATTTGGATGTTTTGGGTGCGCCCTAGTTTTTTTTTAATATTGATTTTGTGTGTGTGACTAAGAGAGAACGTGTGTATGTGTCCATATGTGTGTTGTAGCGGAAGGGCAATGTGGAGACGGCGTGCGTGTGATAGAGACATAGAGAGGTGTGAATGTGCAAATGATCGTGCATGGGTGAGACATAGACAAATGCTGATACGTTGTGTATAGATGAGAGAATGGTCTTCTATTTTACTTGTGTGTGTGTGTGTGAGAGAGAGAGAGAGAGGAGCATCCGTAACACAACAGCCATCTCTCTTGACTCGTCCGTCCCTCGCACGATCGCATGTAACACGTGCATCAACGCACACATTTTGACACCTTCACCGGGCCCCTGCCCACCTCAAGGCCCGCACGTCGCTCTCTATCTCGCACGCACAATCTCTTCGTCAAAACCTTATTTAGCATGTAGCTTTCCGTCACATACACACACATTTCTCTCAATAGGTTTGATTTCTCTCAATATCTGACACACACACTCATACACACACACACAAACACCGCACACACACACACCCTCCCCCGAGCACACAATTCATCCCCATCCAAGGTTATATGGCGACCACTCTCGCTTGTGCTTCTCTGCACCCCAGCATGCACAACACCTCAATGTTCAAAGAGGGCATCGAGGAGATCGAAGACGGCGACCACACTGCACTAGAGAATGTAGGGCCATTTGGAAGCAGGATGATGTGACGACGGCTAACTGACTCCTCCCCCCCTCTTCCTCTCGCACAAAATTACCAATCCCTCTCTCCCCCGCACAAAATGATCAATCCCTTAACCCACGAGATCCTTCCCCTCTCGTCCATGTTTTTCCAGCTCTCTCATCAAACCTATTGTCTCTTCTCCTTCCACGTGTACAGAATCCTGATGCACATGCGTCTAACGTATATTACATGTCTCCATCTTTCTCACAGACCTAACTTTTTCCTCTCTCTATCTCTCTCTCTGTCTCATTAGGTTTGTCTCCTACTCTCTCGTCCACATACATACAATCTTTCCCGCCCTATCTGCTTCATCTTCGCAAGCTCTCTCTACATGTTTCATTCCCACATTGGGATGTGTTCAAAATTTTGCTTTTATAATGGATGATGTAGAGTTATGGTTGGTTTTCTTGCATCCTACAAAGTAATAACTATGAAATGCATTTAGATTCTCATTTGACTGGGATTATGTGAGTTTGAGCATATTATGAAGTACTATAGACCCCGTATACATCTTGGTATTCAACAATGATTGCAACTATTGAATTATATAGAGCATTACATCGAACTCAGTAGCCTAATATATTTATTTCACAATTACAACAAATGATTAATTCAGTACAAACTAAGAAAACAAATGTGTACTCCCTTCGTTTTTATTTAAGTCCGTGTATTAGAATTGGTCAAAGTCAAGTTTTGTAAACTCTCAGAAAGTTTATAACAAAAAATATTAACATATACAATACAGTAACAAATAAATACCATTAGATTCATTATTGAATGTACTTTCACATCATACATATTTTTTATGGTAAATGTTTATATTTTTCTATAAACTTCGTCAAACTTTAGGAAGTTTGACTTCGGTCAAACCTAATATGCAAAGTTAATAAAAACGGAGGGAGTACTAGTAGTTACTAGTACTACTCGCTAGTTGCTTAGCCCAATCACCCAGCATGCCACACGGGGAGTTCATTGTCACAAAATTTTGAGGTTGGCAGGAAAATCTCCCGCGACCCTGATTCGAGCAGTGCGAAGTTACCATAATAGCCATCGGAACAGGCCTACGGATGACGATTGGTAGGGGGTTGTTTTCGTAACCTCAGGTTCACCCTACCCAGCCAACCCCACCCGCGCACCCAGAGTAGTACACCTGAATACTCCCCATTTTCTATACCCACCGCAAAATAGACTTCTCCACGGCATCGCAGCCTTCGTGCTCCTCCCCTTCTACATCGGCGCACTCGTCCACTGTGGTGCATCTGCCTCATCGACGACCTCGTATGCCGCACTGGAGCCGGTCCACCGTCGTCGTCGTACACGGAGCCTCTTCCCCTACACCGTCTTCCACGATCTCGGATCTGCTTCCCGGAAGCCGACACCAAGCGCAGAAGCACCACCGTCGTGGGAAATGAACCGACTCCCGTTGCCGACCATGATGCACTGAGGCCGCCGCGACCATCGTTCTCCTCCTCGATTGGTAATGTGTGTATTGAATAACTTAGCAGTACATGTGCAGTTCCAATTTTGTTCATACCTACCCTTCAAATTTCCTGGTTGCTATTATTCCCATAAAAGTAATTGGTTAGCCTCCATTGTCCAACAGAATATCAGCTTGTAATTGTGTGTCGCTCCTGTATCGCGCTGTGCTTGGGTAGGTTCTTCATCTGCAACCAGTAGTGTGGCAAATGATGAAAAAGGTATTTAGAACTAGCAAGATGCCCATGCGTTGCACGCATCAATACGCATTTGTATGAGTAGTTTATCTTGTGGGAGAAATGGATGAACGAGGGAAGGCCTTATTTGCAAATCTGGAGAGGGGTGTGGGTATCTTTCTGCAAAATTGCCATAGTTTCCTTCCTATCCGTCAGATATAAATCGGACGGCCTATATTGCAGGAAGGCAGGAACACCATCATCACCAACTCTGTTTTTTAAAAGAAAAAATAGAGTAGGGAGTAGAGAAGTAGAGATAAATATTAAATATTAAATAAATATAACAGTAGAGAAGAGAGTAGAGATAGCAGGGACGTCGGGAAAGGATCGCGCGGGCGCGAGAAAAATCGGCCGGAGACGCGCTAGTTTTGGCACGCGGCGTCCAGCGCCCTTTATAAAATCCAACGCCCTCCCACCGCTCTGTCCCTTGCCACCGCTCTCTCCCCGCTCTGTGCCTTCCCACCGCTCTCTCCCCGCTCTTTCTCGCCTCGCCGCCGCCGCGCCACCATGCCATCGCGTTGCACGCGCCCCTCCGGCGAGATCCGGTTCCGCGGGATGCGCCACGGCCTCGGCAATTTCAACACCGGCAACGAGGTTGCTCGCGCGTACGACGCAGCGGCGTGGTGCCTCCGTTGGCCTCATAGAACATTGAACTTCCCCAACGTGCCGACGAGTATCGTCGCGACAACCGGAGGCGGGAGCACCGTCTCGGCATCGCCGAGATGGACGAGGAAGCCATGGCGTTGTGGCGCCAACGCTTCCCGTAGGACATCATCAACGAGTGCGATTTCTACGTGCAAAGGAGGGCGGAGAGGAAGAAGAGGAGGGTGGAGTGAGCCGCCTATCGTGAGGACAAGCGTACGCAAAAAGAGGACGCTCAATTCAACACGAGGCTAGGAGCAGTGTCGCCCTGGGAATCCGACGATGATTGGTATCTTCACGCCTACATTGAGATGTCAGAGGACGACATCACCGAGGAGGAGTGGGACGACAAGGAGTAGTTGAACTATCTATTTTTTATCTATCTATGCTATATCTATGCTGAGAACTATCCTCTACTCTCTAGTCTCTACTCTCTATCTCTACTTCTCGAGCTCAGCACTGTAAACACTTTTTTAAAGCGCCGCGCATTGCGCTTCTGTTGCAGATGCTCTAACATGGCAGACGAGTGCTTTAATGTTGCCCACAAGATGTGTGAGTATTACTAGTAGTATATTTTTCTTGCCATGTTGATATTTTAAAACCATGAGTGCGAACATGCAGAGGAGCAATGAAGACCAAACACGGGATATTGGGGACATCTTCAAGGAGCGTGGCAAGTTAAAGAGGAGCTGCACCGAACCTGTAAAACAAGCTTTGGTAAGTAACACCCTTTCAATTACTTTCATTTAGCCTCGTGTTCTTCGATGTGTATATGTTGTAGTTTCTGTTTCTCTTATCCTCGTGTTCTTCGATGTGTAATAGGAGATTCTTAATCGTCCTAATGCTTTCATTTTTAGCTTGATGTAGGAAGTGGGTGTTCTCACCTTGTAGTCTGTTTTTATATTTTTCGTTTTGAATTCACTTCTGCGAGTCCTGTTTATCTGGCTTCTACTAAATGGATCTGGGTTTCTTTCAGTATTGGTAAAAAAAGAAGTAACTTCAAGTTAGGATGCAGTTCCTGCGAGGAGGGAAGTATGGTCAACCTCAAGATCATGTTTCCAAAATGAGGCTGGATTACACACAAGGTGCTTGTTCCCTAATGATGCTGGATTAGACACAAGGTGCAAATACCCAGATGATGCTGGATTACACACAAGCCAGGTGGAGTCGTCAGCTGTTCTTGTCCTCGTGGCTCTAGTAAAGGCTAAAAGAAAGCGTGCAGCTGCCCTTGAGAATGTAGCTGAGTTCCTGAATAAGCGAAAAGAGCAATCAGATGCTCTCTTCACCCAAGCCAAAGAAGAGATGGAAGAAGCCATAAATAAGCTAGCAGAGGCAGAGCAGGCTAGGCGTCTCCTGCTATCTAAAACTGTTGTCAATACAATATTTCCTTCATAATAGCTAGGTTCAAATGTTTATCCAGTCATCATGCCTGTTGTGATGTCCGTGCATCTGCTGATGTGGCACAAAATAATTTTTTTCGGGTCATGTAATAACAACAATTACTTTCCAAACAATAACAGACGAAGCATTGGACATGGTATAGTTCACGCGCAAGCCCGGCATTCCAAGTTCAACTTCCACATCAAACTCATGTTCACAGATATCTGCACATTCATAGATAATGTCCACAACCATGATTCACTTCAAAGCCAAAAAAATGTGAGGAGAGTTATAATTAAAGAAAAACCTCTAGTTCCTGCTACCACTGCGAGCACAACAAGTCAAGACCATGCGTAATTAATTATATTTTGGTCATTTTTTGTGTTCTAAAATGCCGGCCGGCTCGTGGAAGGACGTGTTGCCAGCACACGTGCAGATTCAATGGAGGCAGGCCGGGCAGTCTAAAGCCGGTTGCATGCGGCGAGGAGGCGTGTTCAGCCGGGCCTGCAGCAAGTGGGGCCCTCTTCGCCGGTGCACCGGTTCAATGCCTGCGCTATGGGAGGTCGCGTCTGTATCAGAGCAATCACTCCCTCTAGTCCTTTTTTGTTTGGGTATAACAAAATTTCGTTTTCCATTCACATTTTACAAGTAAAATTTGTGGACAAACTTTGACCCAAACTACGATGAGGACTAGTAAACTGGAACGGAGGTAGTAGTTTTTTTAATCAAAGAAGTGTTTCCCCCTTCCGATTTTCATTACTGAAAACCAACATCTAAACCATAGTATTTTCCCTAGAACTACCAGGTTCAACATCTCGCAACATAAACCCATACAACCATACGCCAAGGAGGTGGTAGTTATGAATTCCATTTTCGCTCCATACCAATCATTCTAAAAAATACGTAGTACTTATAACGCGCCATTGAATATCGAAACTCTTACCCCGCTAAAAAAATGATATTTAAACATGGCTACTCGATCTATGGCAACTAGCGAGCCACCGCCTCCAGGTCGTTCACCTGTGGCCCCGACCATCAATTCCTACGGATCAATTATCACGCGAGCTGACTATTCCTACAAAGGTGCGCTCCACCACGTAGCCGGTACCCGCGCATGCAGCAATCGTGCACCTAGGGTTTTAGGGTTTATTTGTTAACGGTGGCTTTACGTAACTCTCATGTGTGTGAGAAAGCGAGAGACCGACTGCGTGCGTGCTCCTCTTCTCTTTGTATATGTACTCCACCATTTGTCTAGTGTCCAAAAAATTATACAGTAGTAATAACTAGCAATGTGTCAATGCGTTGCCACACGATCAAAGTAGATTAATACATATTCACCGATTTGATAAAAAAATACTCTAGTTTTGAAATACGTATATCACTAAAAATGTGTTATGTTTCACTCAAAATATATTCCTTTGGCGGTTTTGATGAGATAAGGGAGGAATGTGGTTGGCTTGAAGATTCGAGAAGTGGTATATCTCTAATTTCTACTCTTATAAAAACGAAGCTGGTGATGATCGTGTGCCTGCCATCCTGCAATATAGGCTGTCCAATTTATATCTGACGGATAGGAAGGAAACTATGGCAATTTTGCCAAAAGATACCCACACGCCTCTCCACATTTGCAAATAAGGCCTTCCCTCGTTCATCCTTTTCTCCCACAAGATAAACTACTCATACAAATGCATCTTGATGTTCCGTGCAATGCATGGACATCTTGCTAGTTGTTGCAAAAAGCCCATGTGTGTGTGAGAGAGAGGGAGAGAGGAGGAGGACGGAGTGCATGTGTGACAAAGACATAAAGAGTGTGTGTGCGAGAGGTATCAGCTTAAAATGGGGCGATAGTGTGTGTGTGCACGATCGAGAGGGCGTGTCTCAAGAAGGGAAGAAAAATCTACATAGATACAAGGAGCGCAAGAGAGACATGTATGCGATAGTGGAAGCACGAGTGTGCGGGTGTATAAACCAAACTAGAGGCTAGTCGATAAATGTTTGTGAGAGAAATACGAGTCGGGGGTGCGAAAGTGGGAGTTTTGTGTGTGAGAGAGAGACAGTAGTCGGGAAGGGGAGTGGAAGCAGAAGTTGTGTGTGTGTGAGATAGAGAGGGGGGAGTTTGTCTGATTGGTAAACAAATGAATAATGTCAGTTTTATAACTGGGATGGAGACGAAAAGGAGACCGCAACAAATGTTGTGTCTGCAGGAGAGAGTAATTTTAGTGGTATGAGTCATATCTAGAAACATATAGGGTGTGTGAGAGAACCCATAGAGAGAAAGACAAAGTGAAAGACGAGTGAGACTGTGTGTGTGGCGGTGAAAAAGAAAGCTTAGGTACCTAGTGATACCAGAGAACGGTAGAAACGTGAGAGATAATGAAAACCGTGTAATGTATAACGATAGGGAGAGGTGACACTTCTCTAGGGAGACGTCGAGAGACCATGTTTGCGAAGATAGGAGAAACCAAAATTGATCTATCAAACATGCATACTCATATGAATTCATGCGCATCTATGTTATTTAATATGTAGATATTACTGATCCATACATTTTAGTAGAACATAATTTGGTTTAAATTTTTTGAATTCAACCTTATGATTTTGAGATCATTGTATTTGTAAATCATATTATACATATAAAGGAGCAGAATTCTTTGCTGTGCCTTTGAAAGTATATATATATATATAAATGATGTATATAGAATTTTATTCCGATCGAAAATGGATCCTGCCCAAACAAAAATAGAATACAAACTGGATTCGAATTGAGTTGGCACGGTAAACATGCACTCTCTTGCTCTACGAAAATTTGAACAGAGCGGGGAAGGTCGCAGTAACCACCCGAAACCAAAATCTGCGAGATGGAAATTACTGCCTATCCCTGCCACGCAAAGCCTATCGACTCGATTTCTATATGTTTCGATAGGAGTAGGTTTGTAATTTCACTCAAACATGACATAACCACCTCTCACCCGGATTCATACACGGTGGGCGCCAAAACACAGTGTCTCCTCGGCCGAAATTGACTCCCTCCTTGATTCATACTCGGTGGGCGCCAAAACACAGTGTCTCCTCGGCCGAAATCGACTCCCTCCTTGATTCATACTCGGTGGGCGCCAAAAACAAACTCTCGTCGGCAAATATTCGGTGTATGCGAGATTACCGTCCTATCCCCAACCGACTAATATTGTTGTGATGTAGGAAATTTTAAATGGGGGCTAAGTTTGTAAATTTCCTCGCATTTGAGACAAGCGCGCCCTGAAGACATGGTTCCCCCCTTCCTCTCTCCCTCCATTTCCCCATTCGTACTCCGTGGGCGCCAAAACACCCTCTCCACCCTAGCCTCCTCCGTCTGCCACCCCATCCACCGCTGTCCTCCTCCACCATGCCGGAGCTGATACCCCGACGCCGTCGGCCATTACAAGAGATCGACCTCTCTCATCCATGGCTTCGGACCGGTATCCTTGCATCCCATCCTCTCACTTCATCCGCGCCGTCTTCCACCTTGCCGACGCCGCTCCCACGACCGTCTCGTCCACCGCGCTCTGCCGCCACTGTCTACCCTCCTAGATCTGCTTCCATGCCGCCGACAGCCATCGCTACCACAGCACCGTCAAATTCTCTGCAGATGCATACACGGCGCCGCACCAGAGGCGGTACTCTTTCGTATCTTCTCAACTTATTTATCGCAGCAAGAAAATAGATCGCCACTGCTTTACTCCGATATCTTGTCGATCGGTTACTTGTTAGTTGAAAGCAAACATTGGTTGCGAAGTTGCCTTTGTCTGGTTTGCACCTTCAGATCCGCCATGGCACGCTCAACACTATACTCGCAATGCTTATGGTTTCCCCCTTTTATATTCCACACTAGTTAAATGACAGTAGACTAAATTTCAAAATTGGTTCAGTCGATTTTTGAGAGCTCGCCAGAGTTCGCCGGTGCGAAGGAAGGGGCTCGGGCATGGATGGTGGTTGTGGGGGCGGTGGTGGGGCCTCGCCGAACGAAGAAAACCCGACGCGGGTGGGGGCAGGGCTGGGGTGGGGTGGCTGAGGAACACAGGCGGTGGGGGCCGGTGGTTTGGCCGGTGGCCCGTGTGGTGTTCTGTATGGGAAGAATCAGAGACGAGGAAGAAGAAGGGTTAGGAGACATAGGATCTTCATCCAACCGCCTAAAATGGTCGACTGACCCAAATGACAAAAGTGACGCGACTTGCATGCAGACATGCCTTTATATTCAGTACCATCATCCTACCTGCTTAGCACTGCTCCTGAATCCATCAAGCTAAATAATGTGCCACTCATAATTCCAAACTTGTTGCTCAAATACGAATCTGATATGATGCTGATATTACTAAAACAGATAATGTTTAATTGGTCAGGTAATGTTCCTACTTTACTTTCGAAAAGCACGTGCACCACATATAGAGAGACAGCAGGGAGTTGCATTCTTAATGCGCTCTGGTTCATCATGTGTGGGCACTGCGCAACGAACATTTTATTATCCAAAATCTGCTTGCTCTTCTTTAGCATGTTCCTCTTCTGTTCTTCTTTAATAAGTACTCTCTCCGTTCCTAAATACAAGTCTTTGTATAGATTCCACCATGGACTACATATGGAGCAAAATGAGTGAATCTACACTCTAAAATGTATCTGTATACATCTGTATGTGATCCATAGTGGAAATCTCTACAAAGACTTATATTTTGGAATGGAGGGAGTATGATAGTAGTATAGTATGTCCCTTGTAGTGAAGATGAGCAGGGACATTTGCAGTGTAGAAGTGTATATGGTCGGTTGTGATGGACACTTTGAACTCTTTGAGCCTCTTTGATTCGTTGTAAACATAGGAATAGGAATTGTAGTGGCTTTCCCACTTGAATCCTATAATATTAGGAAGGAAATGCGGGGAGCTGTGTCTCCTTTGAGAGTTACATGGATATTAACAGTACCGCACCTTCAGTTGAAGAGAGCTAGTATCCGAAGCCTTTCTAGCCAGACCGGAAATACTAGCACATATATTCCAGCAAGTTCCACTTTGCTGATTTTACTTGTGATGCTTATGGTTTTCCCTTTATATCTACACTATGATCTGTGTAGCTGCTTTGTGTCGCACTAGCAGCAGTCCACTCTTGAAGGTAAACAACACACCAATCATAAGTCCAAAGCTTACTTCTTCAACTACGAATGGTGATATGATACTGATATTAGTTAACAGACACACATTTAATTTGTCAGGTAATGCTCCCACTTGATTTTCCAAATGCATGTGGCCACGTATAGAGAGACAGCATGGAATTGCATTTCTTTGGGCGCTGTGATTATCATGAGTGGGGAACCAACACTATATGCAATGAAGCGGAACCTCAAGAATATGCTTCCTCTTCTGTTATTTAACATGTTACTCTTTTGTTATTCTGTATTTAGTACGTACAGTATGTTCCTTGTCAGGAAGGGGAGCAGGGACATCTGTAGTCAACGACTGATAGAGCTGGCCTGTACGTGATTGATAGGATTTCAATTAGTAGCGGCAATACAACACCGTAATTTCCAGCCAGTTCCACTTTCCCGATTTGTATATCCTGGGTATGGTGTATACATTTTATGTAAACTATGATCTGCCTAGTTGTTGTGTGCTCTTGTTATCATGGTTTGACAATAAACACTCTATATAGTATATTATGAACCTATCATCTGCCAACTATCCTTACTTCCGGATCCTTTTTTTGTACTTGTGCCAGATTATATTGATGCACGCACCATATTACAGCACACATGGGCTCTCTCATCAGAATCCAGTGATAGCACACAAGGGTTTACAGGGGCGCCCCTATATTAGAATATCCTCTGCATTACAAAGATAATCTCACTACTATTTATGTTTTCATGCTTCTCAGATATTATACGTAATCACAGTGAATATAAGAATCCACGCATCAGAAGAATATTGTGGAACACTGCAACGACTTACAAAATTGGCACCAAGGCATTGAGTGCCATTCTAGATGCAATGAAACTCATACACTCCCCACCTATAGATTCTTGTTCAGAATATGATCCTAATGACTATTCTGACCTCGAGGAGTCAAAGGCAGATGGCCTGTCCTGTTCAACCATCAAGGTGCCTGTTCTAATTTGGCAAGGTTTTATTGATTGCGCATATCTTGCATAAGTTGTCTTGAATTTCTTCTACTTTGTAGCACCGCCATTTGCTTAGTTTACTCATCATATATGTCAAGATACCATGCCCATCCATTATCAATACATATTCCATCTGTCATCATACCATGTTTTTCCACTCAAATGTTGTTCTTCTGCATCAGACATCAGAAAAGGAAGAGGGTGATTGCCGAACCTGAAGGAGCACCAGCAAAGTCCTTGAAAAACGTGGTGGTGCCGGAGAAATCACACAGCACCCCACTTATATTGGCTCTACAACCAGTGACACAAAACGTAGGACCGACTCCAGCAGACTGTAGTCAAGATGGCAACGGGGACGAAACCCATCGTGTTTTGCTTGCCCAAACCCAACCCCACGAGAAAATCGCAAACCCGTCCCCGTCCCCATCAACGTGTGCGGGGTTAAAATTTTGCCCGTCCCCTAAACCCGTCGGGTTTTCTAAACCCACGGGGAACTCGTCTCCCCGAGCAGTCAATGATGACAACAAAATTTAAAAGAAAAGTAGGAACATATTACAGCAGCAGACGACGGCTGGGGGACCTAGGTTTAGGTTTAGGTGTTGTGTTGCCAGGAGAGAGAGGCCCGAAGAGCGAGCGACACTGCAGCGACCAAGCAAGGGGTTGGTTTCTACTCCAGGGCCTCGACGATGGGGGGCTCGGCTGCTCGGGCGTTGTGGCTTTGAGCCACTTGAGTCAAGATGGATCAATGCATACTAAAATACGTATTTTGACGGGTATTATCGGGTTTCGGGTCCGGGTAGTACTCAAACGGGTTTAAACCCGTGAAACATGCCGGGTTTTATAATGCACCCACGAGCAGCCCCGCGGGGATAGAAAGTCACCCATCCCCGTCCCCTAATAGGGTAAAAACCCGCGAGGACGCGGGTTTCGGGGCCCTATTGCCATCTTGAGACTGTACCCATACTTCACTGGCCACACCACTAGCCCCACCACACAGGACCTGCACTCCAGCAAAAGGTATGCCGATTTCAGTTGCCGTAGCACCAGCCATACCACAGAAAAATCCCACTCCAGCAATAAGTACAGCAAGTCCACCGGCCGAAGACCTATCCCAACTGCAGAGACGGCAAATTCCTGCAGACTGGAACCCCATTCCAGTTATTCCCAATTTAAAATAGAATGCTTTCAATGTTGTTAGGGACTACGTGCATATATTCCCATCATGGGAAGGTTATAGTGAAGACAAACACCATTTTCACATCTTCCTGTCCCACTTATGTGTACGTGTTATTATTCATGGTGATTATTTTCCTGTTTTCTGCTGATTGAACACATCAATGATTTACATTATATTGTTGTAAGTAGGTGAGGGTCAATCTAGATAGTCATGACGAGCAAAGATTGCTTGCGCTTTTCAAGGAAGCATTGCAGCAGTATCGATGTTACCTGAGGAAATCACACTTTGATGGCAAGTCTATAAACGAATTTCCGGTGAAGTCTCCTATGCTAAATTTAGAAGACATTGAATGGAAAAACCTTGTTATGCACTGGTCTTGTTCCCAGGATGAGGTACTATCTATGATATCACATGACAATTTGAACTTCTACTTTTCCGCATGTGCCTTACGGATCTTTTTGCAGGAAATCTGCTCAAAGAAGAATTCTGGTTTGAAAAGGACGACAGGATATCGCAAATATGCTGCCCGCTACATTGCTCTTGTTAGTACATGTTGTCATGTATCACTTTAGTTGCATACAAACCTGGTTCATTATGTGACAGCTTGCTTATTAATTGTTCGCTCCAAATTATCTGATCTGTATGAATGGTTACATTAGTGTAGAATATATCCAATGCCAATGAATTTTTTTAGCTCTGCATTGTCCTTGTAAGTACCTGCTGTCCTTTATCAGTCTACTTATATTGACAGCTAGTTGTACATGTACTATCACTCTGCAGCTTATTTTCCTTTGCCCTCCATTTTCTACACATCAGATCTGTATTTACTCTTACCATAAGGTTGGATAACACCGATGGTACTGAAGAAGTTTAGCTCTGCATTGCTGTTGGCTGTACCTTTTGCCTGTATCGTTGTACTTACATTTATAGCTACTTGGTTTTGTAGCATCACTCTTCATCTTATCTTAAATATTCTCCATTTTTTCTTATATTATCACATCTATATTTACTCTTAACAAAATGTAGAATAAAGGCAATGCTTATGATGAAGATTGTATGGTAAACTTCCTGAATTGCCCCCCATCAGCATGGACAAGGGCTTTATAGAGCCTGTCCTCACCAATAATGTAATTTTGTCCTTCTCAAGCCTTCAAACTTTGTTGTGTATATTTGGTTAGGCATGACTGCAACAGCTATTTATTTTTGGTGTTTGCATCAATTTGCATGTTTAAAGTTTATTATGTAGTTCATAAACAAAAGTTTGTCCTTCTCAATTTAAGTTTTCAGTTGTACAACCAAGTTCCTTCTTCATACCATGTAAATTAAACTATACAAAGCAAGTGATCTTCTTTTGCACTGCATGTATGCTTCTGTTCTTGATCCGTAATCCAGTGGCTTCGTGAACCAACCCACTATAGCACAATGTCATATTCTGCAATGTCTTAACTATGAACAATGTCATATCATTAATTCTACTATTATTTAAACCGTCTCTTTATTTGCCAATCTGAAATGGCATAAAGTGACAACACACTAACCATTGATACTTATGAGTTCTTGATCTGTAATCCAGTGGTGTCGTGAAGCTGCCTACTACTTCACAATGTCATTTCCTATCATGGCTTGACCTGAACAATACCATATTGTGTTAATGCTATTTTAAACTGTGTCACTTTATTCGTTAGTAAGAAATGTGATGAACTGTTCGCACTCATACTTATATGTGCAAAACCTGTCATTTGTTTGCTTGTTTATCTTTCAGAGTAAGGAGGATATAAGTGTCAAACAAGCGTAGTCTCATCAGCTTGCTCAGCTGCTTGTGCTGCAGCTCCCGAGTAGGGCTAACCTTTCTTGAACTCTATTTAAGTGCTGCCGGTTTTGTATTTTATTTTTTTGGCATGTTTATTTGCACTAGTGGCGATCTTTGATGCCCAGTGTATGTAATCTGCTGTCTGCTTGTGCTTTATTATCATAGTGGCGAACTTTGATGCCCAGTGGATGTAATATGTCGTAATTTATTTATTGTGTAGTCTAGGTTTTTCTTATTCATGATGCTGCGGTTATTTCTGTATATATATATATCCTGTCTTCGCAGTAAACTGGACAAACCGTAAAATTACGGTACATAATCGAGCCGTCATGCAAATCACTATATATGATCCACATCATGGGCCCAGTCATCTTGGTCCGTTAACAGGCCTAAATGTAAACTGGTCCACAAGTAGATTCGGGCCTTTAATAGGCCGAGTAAACTGCCGGCCCTATTTTCGCAAGAAAGCTCAATGGGCTTTTAGGAGGCTGAAAAGTAGGTTGGGCCTGAAATGTGCCGAACAGCTCACGGGCTGGCGGCTGGCCAAAATAGGCCCCGGCCCATGATTGTGCCCATCACATCACGGGTCATTAATAGGCCAAAATTGTCTTGGTCCTTGTTTGGCCCAATCAGATTATCGGTTGTGACCAGGCCGGATGCAAACCGGGCCGTAGTTAGGCCCAACTATATGACGGGCTTTTAACAGGCCGAAATAAATATAGGGACGAAATGTTAAACGGGCCTTTAATAGGCCGAAACTAATATCAGGCCTAATTACTAAATGGGCCTTTAGCAAGTGGGCCCAAAAGAATAGCGTCCAGTTGACGAGCCGAATCTGATATGGGCCATAATTTGGCCCAAAGCCTCTTAAAGGGCCGGATCTTATATGGGCCGTAATTTAGCCCAGAACATGGTAGGCTTTTAACGGGTCGGATCTCATATGGGCCTTTATTAGGCCTAGAACGTGGCAGGTTGTTAATGGACCGGATCAAATATGCCGACATTTGGCCCAAAACATGGCAGCCTATGAATGGGCCGGCCCACTAGTGTTCTGAAAATCTTGTGGGCCTTTAGCTGGGCCGGCCCATTATGGTCGGCAAAATCTTGTGGGCCTTTAGCTGGGCCGGCCAATTATGGTCCGCAAAATCTTGTTGGCCTTTAGGTGGGCCGACCCATTATGGTCCGCAAAATCTTGTGGGCCTTTAGTTGGGTCGGCCCATTATGGTCCGCAAAATCTTGTGGGCCTTTAGTTGGGCCGGCCCGTTTAACCTATATGGGCCTCTGTTGGGCCCTGCCACGTGTCGACGTATCATAGGCTTGTCTCCTCCAATGGACGGGCGACATCTGGCCCACCGAGGAGCAAACACGTGTTTCCTCCAGCCAATGAGAAATTTACACATGGAAAATCGCCATTGGTCCGGACTGTTAATGGGTTATCGGATCCAAAACCGGACCTGATAGCTTAACGGCGAGCCGTTACGGTGGATGCCACGTGTCGGTCACCCTTGACGAAAGCACTTCTATGACACGCGATTTATCGTCATGGAAGTTGACACTTCCGTGATGATAATTTTGGTAATGTCATGGAACACTTCTACGACAGCACATGTATGACTATCTTGATTCTGTCATAAAATTGTCATGGATGTACATGCATGACAGAGAACGTGACCTACTGTGACAAACACGTATCATCACGGAAGTGTATTTTTTTGGTAGTGCTCCCCAAGCCTCTCCCGAAGCCCTGAGCCCCTCCCTGACCCCCACCATCGCCATGGCCGCTACCTCGGGCTCTGCTCGATTCCAGCGATGCCACGCTCCTCTCGCCGTCCCTTCACCACCACTTCAAACCTCAGGGCCCGACGAGTCTTCCCATAGCCTCAGCCCCTCCTCCCCACCATCGTAGCTCGATGCTCTCTAGTGACCAAAGCCCCTCCCCGCCGTGGGCGATGCTGCTCCACATCCCGAGCTCCTCGCTGGCAACAAAGACTACCTCTGGATGCGCCTCTCCCTCCTGCGCATCTGGGTAGGTCTCTAGTCAAGAATGGTGGCCGGAGTCGCCGACGAGCGACGTCGGGGCGGCTGCCTCCCTCGGCCAGGCGCGCACCCATGCTGGAGGAAGAAGAAGCCAGGCCGGTCAGGCCCCACCCCCATGCGGGCCCCGCAAGTCAGCCACTCAGGGGTTGACCCGGCTAGCTGACCTGGCGTAAGTGGAGACGCCCCGTGAGAATACGTTTTCGTCTTTCGAAAGCGTACTTCGCCCTGCCTTCAGACAGAAATACGTTTTCGTTTTCTAAAAACGTACTTTGTGTCGCCTTCGGTCAGTAATGCGCTTTCCTTTCTCTGAAAATGTATTTCCTTAGTGCGCTTTCTGTTTTAACCGACAAGGGCTTGTTAGTGAATATTTATTTTACAAATTAGTCCCTATCCTCTAAACGGCCGTATCTTTGCAACCGTAACTCCAATCGAGGTGATTCCAGCGCTCACGTTCTCTATTCATCGAGCTCTTTCCGTTGGTATCATTTTCATTATGTTTTCACACAGTGAAAATGACCACTTTGCCTTTGCCCGTAAACAGCCCCTTCCTAGAGAGAACTGTTTCCGGCAACTCTTTCCGTGATCGTTTCGCACGTCTTCCTGAAATATATGTCGACCCCCAAGCAAGCCAACCTCTTATCATGAGCCCCGAACTTGCGTGTTGACTTTGCTGGTACGTCGTGTGTGTGTTTAGTTGCAGTTGTCCTCGTCTGTTTCGTCTGCCATGATTTCAATTGTGCTTTATGTTAGTACTTCTTGCCACGTCATGCTTGCCTTTCATGATAGGACTTGCCATGCTAGTTATAGTGTTGTTCATATCATACTTGTGTTTGGTTAGTTTTATGCCTGTAGTATTTATGCTATGATGATTTTGGTTACGCCGTCTATAAGCTAGTACCCAGTATTGTCATGTTTCATATGCTATACCTGTTCGCTTGAAAAATCCTGATATTTGTTAATGCATTTGTTTGTTGCATGTTCATTGTTGCATCCTTGTTAAATATGCACATAATATTAATGATAACATGACTTAATAGTAAACCTCCTCTGTCATCGATGGGAACGAGTCATAGTGCCACCCAAATCGAGCTTTCTCCAGTGCAACCACATTTACCTTTATGGGAGGTCCTAGCTGGGTCTATTGTCATGCCTCTCGCCGGTGCCTCCAACGAGGGAAGGTTATGGGCGCGCCCTACATTGATAAGGTAGGCGGACATAAGCCTTGTGTGCCCAGGTTTGTTTTTGAGCTCATGTCCCGGTTTGGGACCGTTATTGATTTGCCACGACGGTGGCCGTTGGTGCCTTTGGTAGGCACAGGGCCACCCAGGACTGAACCCAAAAGGGGTGTTGGTCGGAGTGGCCGGGAGCGTGTCATGGTAGTAGGTCGGTTTTGTCGGAACACCGTTGGTCCACCCGAATGGGAGTGCGAGGCCATGGGTTCCGTGGTGTGGGTAAAGTGCGCTACCTCTGCAGAGTGTATTCAATCTATCTATAGCCGCGTCCGAGGTCATGGGCACAGTTCGTAGTATGTCACACTATCGGGTCTTGGTCGAAATGGAGGATAAATCTGCTAATAACTAATGTGATAACTAAGATGTGATAAATAATGTGGTGACTTGGATTATGAGAGAATCGCGAGAAGTCATGATGATGTGCTGATATGAGTCTCGAGACGAGGTCTCGGCAAGTCATGAGTGTGCTCCGAGGAGCCGCGACAGAGTAAGTGATTTTTGCATGAGCTTAATACAACATGTCTTCACAGGAGGTAACTGGTAATTTTTTTCCAGCATAGTTGCATTAGGCCATTGCCATGTTTTGATATGCTATGTTTTTGCTGTTGCTATGTTATAAGTACGTTCGAAACGTCCTGTTTTTGGCATACTAGTAGATGCTATGATGTTGTTCATGCTTAGTTTGAGTTATGATTCTAGTTAATATGATGCCATGCTTAGAAGTGGTGTAGAAGTAGACTGTTGCATATGCTTGGTTCTTGCTTTGTCACCTGCTTGTTTGGATGCTATGTATTTGGTTGTGTTGCAAGTACATTCAATGTACTAACCTAGCGTGTCATGCCAGTTGTAACATCCCAAATTTTTAATTTGGAATGTTATACATAGGTCATCATATGCATATCATATTTTTTTTGCTTTTTGCTTTGCGATCCTCGAAATTCTAAGCAACTCAAGGACCCACGGAGAGAGTTGGGGATGTCACCGTTTTCATATTTGAATTTTATCAAATATCAAAACAAGGATCATTTAGGTTTTAATTATTTTTCTCTCCAAAAATATTTCATATTAAAATATATGAGAGGAGATAATATGATTGCTCCAAAATAAATGAAATATTGGAGGAAAATGTTAAAATCAAATAAATAATTTTATTTGGATTTTATTGCTATTTTATTTGAATTAGAAAAATATGCATTTTTCAAAAATTGCATTTTAGGCCAAGAAAATGTTCACTAAGTTCTAAATATTTTATTTAGACGGTGAAAATTGTTTTTGGAATTTTTAGATTTTTATTTTTATGTATTTAGGATTTTCTTGGCGGATTTTTTTAGTCTTCGCCCGACTGGGCCGAAGGCCCAGCCGAGCCGGGCCGCATCCCGCCTCGCCGCCGCCTTCCTCCCGAGCGGGAGGAATCCCGCCGCCGCACGCCGCCGAGGGAGTCCGAGCCGGATTCCCCTCGCTGCCCCCTGCCGCACGTCGCCCCCCTCGAGCGTTTATAAGGCGCCGCCCCACCCCGAGCCCGCAGCCCCGCCGCCTCAGTCGCCGCGCCACCGCCCGTCGCCGCTGCCCCGCGCTGCGTCGTTGCTCGCCGCCCCTACCCCGCGCCGCGCCGCCGTCACCCGCAATCGCGCCCCGCCACCCCGGAGCCGCCGCCGTTGACCCGCGTTTGACCGGTCGGTTTTTCTCGGTTAAACCCTGGTTTTTTTTTAGTTTTCCGATTTAATTTCATACATTGGTTTTCGTCTGTTTATTTTATTTAGCGTCCGTTCGTTCGTTTTAACGAAAATTGTTCGCCGGTTAGGTTCAGACAGCGAACGTTCGTCTCGATTATTTTATTTTCGGCTAGGGACCTATTCGCGATTATTTTTTATCATAGATTAGCCCCTGATTTTCAAACCCTCGCCGTTTCTAAACCGTTTGTCCAAATCCAGTGAAACCAATGCCAAAATCTTTGTCTCGAGCCTCTCCTTCTGTTTAATCAGCTTGAACAAGGTTTTGACAATTTAAAATTTGGTTTCAAGCAGATTTGATTTCGAAGTTCTTTTGGCCGTAGTTTCAGTTCCGTAGCTCCGATTCGATTGACTCTATTTGAAGATCGAATCTCTTCAGTTGAACTTTCAGATTTGATCTTCTTATTTGAGTTTTACCCATGCATCTTTGCTTGATTGCTTATGTATGCTATTGTTTGTTTGCGATAGAATTCCCGGAGTGCGAAGCGTGCTACTACGAGTCTCTAGGGTTTGCAGATCGTCAGCAAGGCAAGTAACACATTGATCATACCCTTTTATTACCCAGTTTTTATGCATTAGTTCAACCCCTCAAACATTGCATGAGTAGGATCTCTTAGCATGTGGGTTTGGGTAGTAGATGATGAGTTAGAACCTATTGCCCTTTTATTATCAAACCCTTGGGAGTTACTTCTACATTATGCTTATAATGTCATGCTATGCTCGTAGACGTGGATTGGGTTTGAGTGTATCCATGACAGATGTGAGATTGTTAATTAATGGTTAACTTAAGGTGGCTAATTAAATACACATCTGGGTGGATTGGTTGCGAGCACCTGGAGAATCCAGTGTTTTCCTAGGATATCCCGGGGTACCCGTGCGATCATCCTATGGTTCGCCACCCAGGCTCAAAGGGATCGTAAGATTATTCATGCTAGAAAATTCCGTGTGCAGCCACAAGCTATTATGGGCTCTAGCATAGTTGAGTATGTTGCATGACCTCTTCCAGTGGTACGCTAGCAGATGTAGGGGATGTAGGTTGGTACTGTCTACCCAGGGTTAGAGTTAAGGCTTCTAAAAGACTGTGTCTCGGTCATCCGTTTCTCAAACACCATGTAGTGCGAGAAATCCAACGGAGGAGATCGAGTCTTGTGGGGAAAAGTGCACAAACCTCTGCAGAATGTACAAACTAATCATGGTTAGTCGTGTCCCCGGTTATGGACAACTTCAGTATGTGGTTTTTGGATTATCATGTTGATCTCATCACTCTAAATTAATTTTGTTGGGTTGTTAATTACTTTTAATTGGGATTGAGTTGGAGGAACCTTCTCAATGTTTCAACTACCATGATAGTTAAACAAAAAAAATATTCCTTTGTTGTAGGGAAAAATTGGAGTAAATTGCATAGAAGTACCACAATTGGGGCATTGGAAGCAGATTGATACCAAGATTGGTAATTTTTACGTGTCAGTACCAACTTTGGGGCGAGGCGTTGCAAAAGAGGCTAAAACAGCTGTTTACACGTATTGACACGGAAACTGACCGGTTGGGCCCGCCTGTCAGGTGCTGACGTGGCATGTTTTTTGCAGAAAACTGCCTGGAATCTCCTCTCTCTCCCCCGAACGCTCTCCCCCTCCTCTGTCTCGATCTCTCACACACAGTTGACGTCTGCCTGTCGCCGTTCGTGCCCGACGCCGAGCTGCGGCTGCTCCCGGCGTGCCGGCACGCGTTCCACGCCGCCTGCGTCGACGCGTGGCTCCGCAACACGTCGTCGTGCCCGCTCTGCAGCGCCGCCATCTCGCTGCCGCACCCGCCTCTCCCCACCGCCTACACCGCCGCCGCGCAGCAGGAGCCGTTGGACGCGAGGAGCAGCAGCAATGCGTCCAGGAGCTTCCGCGTCGAGATCGGCAGCGTGAGCAACCGACGCTCGTCCGCCGCGGGGGACGACCGCCGCACATACTCCCTCGGCTCCTTCGACTACCGCGTGGACGAGGAGGTGGAGGCCATGGTCGCGCGCATCACGGGCCCCGCGGCGGCGGCCAAGTCGGCGGTGGCCGGGCAGCGCGCCGCGCCGCAGGGCCCGGGCGAGGTGCTGGCGGAGGCGGCGGGGTCGCGCGGGTGGCTCCGGGAGTACGTGGACCGGCTGGCCTCCTCGGCGTCGTCCCTCTCCGGGCGGTGGAGCGCGCGGTGGAGCCAGAGCCACCACAGCCACCGGCAGGAGGACTCGTGGCGGTGGGACCCCGAGGCGGCGGCCATGGCGGCGCCGCGGGCGGCGGACGAGGACGAGGCGGGCCTCATGGGCCTGTACCGCTGGATCGTAGGCGTATAATAGGAGGAGGGGGAGAGATCGAGACAGAGGAGGGGGAGAGCGTTCGGGGGAGAGAGAGGAGATTCCAGGGAGTTTTCTGCAAAAAACATGCCACGTCAGCACCTGACAGGCGGGCCAAACCGGTCAGTTTCCGTGTCAATACGTATAAACAGCTGTTTTAGCCTCTTTTGCAACGCCTCGCCCCAAAGTTGGTACTGACACGTAAAAATTACCAATCTTGGTATCAATCTGCTCCCAATGCCCCAATTGTGGTACTTCTATGCAATTTACTCAAAAAATTGGCTTTTCACAAAACATTGTAACCATAGACCCTCCACCAGCCATATATGCATGTAGTGTAGCTATTATTCTGTTCATTGCTCTATTGTGTTACATTGCCAGCATATTCCATGTGCTGACCCGTTTTGGGCTGCAACATGTCATGTGGCAGACTTTTCAGATGAAGAGTAAGGTGCGCTAGGTCGTTGTCGTGCAGTCAGCTTTGCCGTTGGAGTTGATGGACTCACTTTATCTTCCAAGCCTTCCGCTGTTATCTTATTTTAGATGGCCTTAAGCCACATTTATTGTAATAAGTTCTCTCTTGAGACTATCGATGTAATAAGTGTGTGATTGCTACTCTGTTATAAATCCTTCGAGTATTGTGTGTGTCAGCATTACCGATCCAGGGATGACACTTATGCACAGAGATTTGACCGTCTGAGGTCGGATCGCTACAAGATGGTATCAGAGCACACGCTGAATGTAGGACACGGCCACTAAGATAAGCCATAGGTCACTCTTCTCTACTCATTTCTCACTCTTCTCCATTTTCTACTCTATAGGATGGCTGACTCAAGGAACAGGTTTGCACAACCGGATGAAGACACACCTTTTGGGAGACACTTGAAGGAAGTCACTTGGTACCTAAACATCGGGATACCAAGTTTCACCGGGACCTACACCTCGACTTTACCAGAAGAGGAGCGATGGATGATGCGAGTTCAAGTTCCAGGACGGACATTCACGCCAGTCACTGAGCCCATAGAGTTTTCCTTTGATGCACCAACCTGGAGTCTAGGTAAGAGCATGGCAGCCCACATCGCCATGGGGCGCATTGGTGAAGTTTATCACCAGGATCTTAAGGACACCATCTACCAGATATGTGGGCGCCGAGATGAGCAATGGGAGATGATCAGCACCAGGAGGGACAGGTCCATTGCATCTTTCATCCAAGAGTTAAACCAGCACATTCGTCGATAGGAGAACCAGATGTGTGCAAGCATGATAGACCTGAAGAAGGTGATGACCAGGAACATGGAGCTAGAAGAGGAACTCAAGTCTACACGCGACGGCTACAAGGAGGAAATCGCAATACTAGTGGAGAAGAATGACGACCTGACAAGGAAGCTAGGAGTATTCATGGAGACCCCGCGCCAGGAGGAGATGACGACCATCGCAACGACATCCGTTCTGGAGACTACATCATCATCGACGACACCGACTCCGACCCCGATAGTAGTGATGATGAATATGAAGACGAAGCTAGAGCAGATATCATGGAGTCTTCCACCAATCAAAACTTCTAAACGACCACCATATTATCAGTAGTATACCCCCATGTATATAGTAGTAGTCCGAGCACTGTAACGATAGTTAGATCGATTGTATGCCCTTGCTTGAATTGATTTTGGTGTGATATGAATGTGTTTGTCTCATGTGCATATGGGTAGTGCCTTCTCATTAGACCTCATTCTATTCTAATCTCTCCCCTCTAAACCCATCAGATGCCTCCGAGACGTGACCCTGGATTTGTCTTCCCACCGGAGCACACCCGGTTTATCCAACAGCAGAATGCCTTGATGCAGCTACTAGTCCAGAACCAAGGCAACAACAACAACAACAACAACAACAACAACAACCACCCACTGCCACCACCTCCAGTCGAGAACTTAGCCCGTTTTCTAAGGTTGCAGTCGGTGGTGTTTTCCACTAGCACCGAGCCAATAGTTGATGATGACTGGCTACGCAGGATTGGAAGGGAGTTGACCACCGCAGGTTGCACAAATGCTGAGAAGGTGCGTTTTGCCGCACATCAATTGGATGGACCCGCAGCCTCATGGTGGGAGAATTACACAGCCACTTTACCTATAGCCAATGTCACTTGGGAGCAGTTTCAGCAAGCATTCCGCACTGCCCATGTCTCAACTAGAGCTATGAGCATGAAGAAGCGTGAGTTTCGCAACTTGCGCCAAGGAAACCGTACTGTGGGGCAGTACGTGGATGAGTTCAGTAAGTTAGCACGCTATGCCCCGGATGATGTGGCCACACATGCCGCAAAGCAGGAGAAGTTTATGGAAGGGTTGAATGATGAGATGAGCATGCAGTTAATTGTGGCAACATTTAACAACTACCAGGAGTTGGTAGATAAGGCTCTTATGATTGAAGGAAAGCAGCAGCAGATTGAGAGTCAAAAAAGGAAGTATGGACAAGGGAAGTACAATTCAGGAGCTCAGCAGAAGCCTCGTTTTACCCCGAACTCGGGAGGATATACCCATAACCATGTAGGCCATACCCACAATGGAGGAAGTTCGCATAACCACAGTGGCCCCAAGAATGAAAACGGGAATGGAGCAAGCAGCAATCAGAACTGCTCTAACCCCGCAACGCCCGCCAAGAAGGATCTAAGCCACATTACTTGTTTCAAGTGCGGGAAGACTGGACACTACGCCACTGAGTGCCCTGAGCCAAAGAATGGAAATGGCAATGGCAGCTCTGGGAAGAAGCCCAACCCTTTCCACAGGGGACAAGTGAACCACGTGAACGTGGAGGAGGTTGAAGAGTAGCCAGATGTAGTTATCGGTAAGTTTTTGGTTAAGTCATTTACCGTTCTTGTTCTTTTTGATACTGGTGCATCGCATTCATACATTTCAAGGGGATTTGTGGACAAGTTTAAGTTACCCACCTTAGCACTTAGGACACCCTTGTTAGTAAGCTCACCAGGTGCGGAGTACATGGCCAGCCGATGGTGCGATTGGTTACCCTTAACCATTGGTAGCCCTGTTTTCCCCTCAGACCTAATAATTTTGGAGTCACAAGGATTGGATGTGATACTAGGAATGGACTAGCTATCAAAGTATGGAAGAAACATTGAATGTGCTAGTAGGTCAATTCTGCTCACCTCCCCGGAGGGAAAAAGGATTATGTATCCAGGCATGCACCAAGGAGGACCCAAGTAAATTCCCTCTCAGTAGTTGTTCAGGAGGAAGTGCCTGTAGTGAAGGATTACCCGGATGTATTTCCAGAGGAGTTACCAGGCATGCCGCCAGATCGAGACACTGAGTTTTCGATAGAGTTGTTGCCAGGCACCGGACCAATATCGAAGAGACCATACCGGATGCCCGCGAATGACCTGGAGGAGATCAAAAAGCAGATTAAGGAGTTATTGGAGAAAGGTTACATTCGAGGAAGTTCGTCACCGTGGGGAGCCCAGTGCTCTTGGTTGAGAAGAAGGATGGATCCTTGAGAATGGTTGTTGATTATCGGACATTGAATGAAGTGACGATCAAGAACAAGTACCCACTGCCGATGATCAATCATTTGTTTGACCAGTTGCAAGGAGCAAAAGTGTTTTCAAAGATCGACCTGCGATCAGGATACCACGAGCTGAAGATTCGAGAACAGGATATACCTAAGACAGCTTTCACCACAAGGTACGGGCTATATGAGTACACGGTTATGTCATTCTGATTGACTAATGCCCCTATCTATTTCATGAGTATGATGAATAAGGTGTTCATGGAGTTCTTGGATAAGTTTGTTGTGGTGTTCATTGATGATATCTTGGTATACTCGAAGAATGAAGAGAAACACAAGGAGCACTTGCGTTTGGTTCTCGAGAAGCTCAGGGAACATCAGTTATATGCCAAGTTCAGCAAATGCGAGTTTTGGTTGAAGGAAAGGATTTCTTGGACATGTTATATCAGGAGAAGGTATAGCGGTAGACCCTACCAAGGTTAAGTCAGTCACTGATTGGCTATCACCCACCACTGTTGGAGAGATCCGCGGTTTTCTTCGACTCGCGGGATACTACCAGAGATTCATTGAGAATTTCTCTAAGATTGCGAAGCCCATGACAGAGTTGTTGAAGAAGGACACCAAGTTCAAATGGACAGATGAATGTGAGGCAAGTTTCCAGGAGCTGAAGAAACATTTGCTTACAGCCCCAGTGCTGATTCTCCCAGACATACGCAAGCATTTCCAAGTGTATTGCGACGCTTCTCGCTTAGGACTTGGAGGTGTACTTATGCAAGACGGAAGAGTTGTTTCACACGCCTCGCGTCAACTTCGACCGCATGAGTTGAATTATGCCACGCATGATTTGGAGTTAGCAGCAGTAGTGCATGCACTCAAGACCTGGATACATTTTTGTTATTGGAAACCGTTGTGATGTGTACACGGATCATAAGAGTTTGAAGTACATTTTCACACAGAAGGAGTTGAATCTCAAGCAAAGGAGATGGTTGGAGCTTATAAAGGATTATGATATGAAGCTGCACTATCATCCAGGCAAGGGCAATGTCGTAGCAGACGCTTTGAGCTGAAAGAGTTATGCCAATACCCTCGTAAGCGGAGGTTTACCAAAGGAGTTAGCCAAAGATCTCAGGGAGCTTCGTTTGGAGATAGTCCCTAGAGGTTTCGTTGCAGCATTGGAGGTTCAGTCAACATTATTGGGAAAGATTCGAGAAGCTCAGAAGGAGGATAAGGAAATTGCCGAGATAAAGGAGAGAATGAGCAAAGGAAAAGCCAAAGGTTTTCGTGAGGATGAGCACTACACCTTGTGGTTTGAGGACCGTGTTTATGTGCCCAATAATGCCGAGATCGGGAAATTGATACGATAGGAAGCTCATGACTCGCCATACTCGATACACCCCGGAAACACCAAGATGTATTTGCATTTTGTCACATCCCTCGAATAATGCTTGTAATTAGTGGCATTGCATCCATGCATCATGTGTAAATTTTGTTAAACTTGAAATGGGGAATGTTCAAACCCCAGCACTTTGAAATTCAATTAGGTCTAGCTAAAAAATTGCATTCAATGAACTCAAAATGCTCTTCCTTGATGATTGATATTTTTGGCAATGGTTTTGATCCAAACAAAAAATACGGATCATTTCTAAGGAATATTTTGGGCACTCAATTTAAATCATTACTGTATTTGCACTTGGAATTATATTCATAATATATAAGAATATATTTTCAAAAGCTCTGAAATATTTTATGTGCATCTGGAAATGACCAATGTGCACATAAAATTATTTAGAGGAATCTTTGGCACTAGTTGAAGTAATTTTGATTTTCAAACAGTGTCAAATAAAAAAAACAGAAGATAATTAAAACAGAGCAGAAGAACTTACCTGACCTCACCTGTGCAGCCCACCAGAGAGGCCCAGCCCACCAAGGGCAGCGATGTCTTCTTCCTCCTGCCAGGAGGAGAAGCAGCTGCGTGCGGCGCGCACAGCCACCCGTGGCCACCTCCTGTCTCCCTACTGGCCTCCCCGGCACCCTGGAGACGCCACGCCCAACACCCTGGCTCACTATCCCACTCTCTCCGTGCTCCTCCCCCTCCTCTGTCTCTCTCCCTCACATGCGCCGAGCGCAGCCGTTGCCGCCGCTCGCTGCCGCCGTGGCCACCGTCGCTGTCTCGCCTCACCACCGCGTCCTAGAGCTCCGCCACCGTCGCCTACGCCTCCTAGAAGTCCCACGGGATGCTGGACGTACCGCACAAAGCTCATGCCGTCGTCTTCAACCTCTCGGCCGCCGAGATCGCCGGCGACCGCACGCCGTCACCAACCCTTCCCCGAGCCCTCCGAGCTTCTCTACGTGACTGCTATGAGCTACCATTTCAAACCCCTCTCTTCCCCGCCTCGATTGCGCCTTGTAGCCCTCGTTCTCACCGGAGCCGAAGCTCGCCGCCGCCGCGCCATGTTGCTGTCGTGGCAATAGCCACTGGAGCTTCCACCTGAGTTCACCACCGTGCTCACAATGACCCCACGAGACAGTAGCCACCAACATATCACCCTCTCGTGCACCGCAACCCCAAACCCGCAACCCACCATGCTCCGGCCACCGCTATTTTGGTCGCCGCCGTTGTCTCCGTCCACCCCCGCTCGAACCACGGCCACCCACGGATGCGTCTCGCTCCCCTCTTTCAAACGCGCCCTTCCGCGTGTCGAACGGTGACCCGTAGAGCAAACCCGACGCGGGCACCGCCGCGATCTGTCGTCGCCGGCGGTTAAACGCCGGTGGCTGACGTGGCATATATGTTTAGGTGCTAACCGTGTTTAGTTAATATCCCGTGTCGATGACATGTGGGCCCTGCAACTGACAGAATTAGTTTAGGATTAATCTAATGTCAAATAACCCTGTGTAACCTCCTGTGTCACTGACGTGCGGGTCCCAGCCATTAGGTTTGACCTGGACCTGGCGTGTTGACCTGCTAATGTCACACTGATGTCATGCCAACGCAATAAGCTATTTTCTGGATTTAATTCAATTCAGGAAATTTCAGAAAATGTCCTAAACTTCTAAAAATCATAAAAATTCAACCGTAGCTCAGAATGAAATAAGTTATACATGACAAATTATCAGAAAAATCTAATCTATCCATTGGTACAGGTTTCATGCATGATAAAGAAACTTAACCTTGCTGTATAGATCAAAACATGTTAATGCACTTTGGAAATTCATAGTTTGAATTTGAATTTGAACATTTGGTTCAAATCAACTCAAACCCTTCTGTTGCTGGCTGATCATAGCGTATTGCCATGTCATGATCATGCATCATATTGTGCATTGCATTGATTGTGTTCTTTCTCTGTTGCCGGTGTTTGTCCCCTCTCAGTAGACGTGGTTCCGACGATGAGATCGATGACACCGATGAAGAATTATACTATCTTCAGAAGTGCCAGGCAAGCAAAACCCCCCTTGTTCATTCTGATACAATCCCACTCTCTCGCTTCTGCTCTCTTGTACTGCATTAGGACAACAACGCTTCAGCTGTTACATGTTGCGGTAGTTGAACCCCTTTCCTCTGCATGACCTGTCATTGCCACAGTAAATAGATGAAACCCACTAGCATGAGTAGGAGTTGTTTGAGCCCTGATGTGCCTACTCATTCGTGCTTGTTTGTCATACCTGCTACTACTTAGAGTTCAGTCAGGTCTGATTCATCGGTGATGAATTGGAATGGTGTGAACATGTCCTACTGTTGAGAGCTAAGTGTGTGAACACGATTTGATAAAGGTAGCGGTGAGAGGCCATGTGGGAGTACATGGTGGGTTGTCTCATTGAAACCGTCCTCAGGAACTGAGTTTTGTGTTTGTGACCCATGAACAGCTACTACCACGCATTGGAATGCTTAAGTGCCCCTCTCGACTTATTAATCGCCTTGATCTCTGTTTAGGAGTTACAACTAGTTTCTTGTGTTTGTAGGATATGTGTTCGGGGCCGTGCGTAGCGCTGACCCTAGGGGTGGGCTATGATGCGGTAGACACACGAGGCACGGTGTACCGGGACGCCCGTTTGGTGCCTCGGGAACCCTGCTCTCATCGTTTGGGGCCGTGAGCGACACCCCGGCCGGATCTCCTTGCGGATGGAACCCGAATAGGTGATAAACATGGACTAGAGACTTGTGTGGTTAGTCAGGTGATATCTACTATGCAACCTTCTTCTTGTAGACGTTGTTGGGCCTCCAAGTGCAGAGGTTTGTAGGACAGTAGCAAATTTCCCTCAAGTGGATGACCTAAGGTTTATCAATCCATGGGAGGCGTAGGATGAAGATGGTCTCTCTCAAGCAACCCTGCAACCAAATAACAAAGAGTCTCTTGTGTCCCCAACACACCCAATACAATGGTAAATTGTATAGGTGCACTAGTTCGGCGAATAGATGGTGATACAAGTGCAATATGGATGGTAGATATAGGTTTTTGTAATCTGAAAATATAAAAACAGCAAGGTAGCAAGCGATAAAAGTGAGCGTAAACGGTATTGCAATGCATTGAAACAAGGCCTAGGGTTCCTACTTTCACTAGTGCAAGTTCTCTCAACAATAATAACATAATTGGATCATATAACTATCCCTCAACATGCAACAAAGAGTCACTCCAAACTCACTAATCGCGGAGAACAAACGAAGAGATTATGGTAGGGTACGAAACCACCTCAAAGTTATTCTTTCCGATCAATCCATTGGGCCATTCCTATAAGTGTCACAAACAGCCCTAGAGTTCGTAGTAAAATAACACCTTAAGACACACATCAACCAAAACCCTAATGTCACTTAGATACTCCAATGTCACCTCAAGTATCCGTGGGTATGATTATACAATATGCATCACACAATCTCAGATTCATCTATTCAACCAACAGATAGAAACTCAAAGAGTGCCCCAAAGTTTCTACCGGAGAGTCAAGACGAAAACGTGTGCCAACCCCTATGCATAGGGTCATGGGCGTAACCCGCAAGTTGATCACCAAAACATACATCAGGTGAATCAATAGAATAACCCATTGTCACCACGGTTATCCCACGCAAGACATACATCAAGTGTTCTCAAATCATTAAAGACTCAATCCGATAAGATAACTTCGAAGGGAAAACTCAATCCATTACAAGAGAGTAGAGGGGGAGAAACATCATAAGATCCAACTATAATAGCAAAGCTCGCGATACATCAAGATCGTATTACCTCAAGAACACGAGAGAGAGAGAGAGATCAAACACATAGCTATTGGTACATACCCTCAACCCCGAGGGTGAACTACTCCCTCCTCGTCATGGAGAGCGCCGGGATGATGAAGATGGCCACCGGTGAGGGTTCCCCCCTCTGGCAGGGTGCTGGAACAGGGTCCCGATTGGTTTTTGGTGGCTACAGAGGCTTGCGGCGTCGGATCTCCCTATCTATTCTGTCCCCCAAATGTTTTAGGGTATATTGGTATATATAGGTGAAAGAAGTATGTCAGGGGAGCCACGAGGGGCCCACGAGGGTGGAGGGCGCGCCCGAGGGGTGGGCGCGCCCCCTGCCTCGTGCCTTCCTCGTTTATTCCCTGACGTGCAGTCCAAGTCCCCTGGATTGCTTCCGTTCCAAAAATCACGTTCCCGCAGGTTTCATTCCGTTTGGACTCTATTTGATATTCCTTTTCTGCGAAACACTGAAACAAGGGAAAAAACTGGAACAGGCACTGGCTCTGGGTTAATAGGTTAGTCCCAAAAGTAATATAAAAGTGTATAATAAAGCCCATAAATATCCAAAACAGATAATATAATAGCATGGAACAATCAAAATTTATAGATACGTTGGAGACGTATCAGCATCCCCAAGCTTAATTCCTGCTCGTCCTCGAGTAGGTAAATGATAAAAACACAATTTTTGATGTGGAATGCTACTTGGCATAATTTCAATGTAATTCTTCTTAATTGTGGTATGAACATTGAGATCCGAAAGATTCAAGATAAAAGTTCATATTGACATAAAAGTAATAATACTTCAAGCATACTAACTAAGCAATTATGTCCTCTCAAAATAACATGGCCAAAGAAAGTTCATCCCTAAAAAATCATATAGTTTGGCCATGCTCCATTTTCGTCACACAAGAATGCGCTCATCATGCACAACCCCGATGACAAGCCAAGCAATTGTTTCATACTTTAGTAATCCCAAACTTTTTCAACCTTCACGCAATACATGAGCGTGAGCCATGGACATAGCACTTTGGGTGGAATAGAATATGATGATGGGGGTTATGCGGAGAAGACAAAAAAGGAGAAGGTCTCACATCAACGAGGCTAATCAATGAGCTATGGAGATGCCCATCGATTGATGTTAATGCGAGGATTAGGGATTGCCATCCAACGGATGCACTAGGGCTATAAATATATGAAAGCTCAACAAAAGAAACTAAGTGGGTGCGCATCCAACTTGCTTGCTCACGAAGACCTAGGGCACTTGAGGAGGCCCATTGTTGGAATATACAAGCCAAGTTCTATAATGAAAAATTCCCACTAGTATATGAAAGTGACAAAACAAGAGACTCCCTATTATGAAGATCATGGTGCTACTTTGAAGCACAAGTGTGGTAAAAGGATAGTAACATTGTCCCTTCTCTCTTTTTCTCTCATTTTTTTGGGCCTTCTCTTTTTTTATGGCCGTTCTCTTTTTTTATTCCTCACTTGGGACAATGCTCTAGAAAATGATGATCATCACACTTCTATTTATTTACAACTCAATGATTACAACTCGATACTAGAACAAAGTATGACTCTATATGAATGCCTCCGGTCGTGTACCGGGATATGCAATGAATCAAGAGTGACATGTATGAAAGAATTATGAATGGTGGCTTTGCCACAAATACTATGTAAACTACATGATCATGCAAAGCAATATGACAATGATGAACGTGTCATGATAAACTGAATGGTGGAAAGTTGCATGGCAATATATCTCGGAATGGCTATGGAAATGCCATAATAGGTAGGTATGGTGGCTGTTTTGAGCAAGATATAAGGAGGTTTATGTGTGAAAGAGCGTATCATATCACGGGGTTTGGATGAACCGGCGAAGTTTGCACCAACTCTCAATGTGAGAAAGGGCAATGCACGGTACCGAAGAGGCTAGCAATGGTGGAAAGGTGAGAGTGTGTATAATCCACGGACTCAACATTAGTCATAAAGAACTCACATACTTATTGCAAAAATCTACAAGTTATCAAAAACCAAGCACTACGCGCATGCTCCTAGGGGGATAGATTGGTAGGAAAAGACCATCGCTCGTCCCCGGCCGCCACTCATAAGGAGGACAATCAAAGAACACCTCATGTTTCAAATTTGTTACATAACGTTTACCATACATGCATGCTACGGGACTTGCAAACTTCAACACAAGTATTTCTCAAATTCACAACTACTCAACTAGCACAACTTTAATATCACTACCTCCATATCTCAAAACAATCATCAAGCATCAAACTTCTCTTAGTATTCAACACACTCATAAGAAAGTTTTTACTAATCTTGAATAGCTAGCATATTAGGATTAAGAAAATTACCATGTTGTTTAAGACTCTCAATATAATATAAGTGAAGCATGAGAGTTCATCTATTTCTTCAAAATAAAACCACCATTGTGCTCTAAAAGATATAAGTGAAGCACTAGAGCAAACAACAAACTATTCCAAAAAGATATGAGTGAAGATCAATGAGTAGTTAATTAATTATGTAGCCATGTCAAGACTCTCTCTCATTTAAGAATTTCAGATATTGGTATTTTATTCAAACAGCAAGCAAATCTAAAGAAAATAAAATGACACTCCAAGCAAAACACATATCATGTGGTGAATAAAAATATAGCTCCAAGTAAAGTTACCGATGGAAGTCGACGAAAGAGGGGATGCCTTCCGGGGCATCCCCAAGCTTAGGCTCTTGGTTATCCTTGAATATTACCTTGGGGTGCCTTGGGCATCCCCAAGATTAGGCTCTTCCCACTCCTCATTCCATAGTCCATCGAATCTTTACCCAAAACTTGAAAAGTTCACAACACAAAACTTAACAGAAAACTCGTAAGCTCCGTTAGCGAAAGATGACAAAACACCACTTCATGTTACTGTAATGAACTCATTCTTTATTTATATTGGTGTTAAACCTACTGTATTCCAACGTCTCTATGGTTTATAAACTATTTTACTCGCCATAGAGTCATCAAAATAAGCAAACAACACACGAAAAACAGAATCTGTAAAAAACAGAACTGTCTGTAGTAATCTGTAACTAATGCAAACTTATGGAACTCCAAAAATTCTAAAATAAATTGGTAGACCTGAGGAATTTGTCTAATAATCATATGCAAAAAGAATCAACTAAATATAACTCTCCAGTAAAATGTTTTAGCTAATCTTGTGAGCGCTAAAGTTTCTGTTTTTTACAGCATGATCATAAAGACCTCACCGAAGTCTTCCCAAAGGTTCTACTTGGCACAAACACTAATTAAAACACAAAACCACATCTAAACAGAAGCTAGTTGGATTATTTATTCCTAAACAGAACCAAAAAGCAAGAAACTAAAATAAAATTGGGTTGCCTCCCAACAAGCGCTAACGTTTAACGCCCCTAGCTAGGCATGATGATTTCAATGATGCTCACAAAAAGATAAGAATTGAAACATAAAGAGAGCATCATGAAGAATATGACTAGCACATTTAAGTCTAACTCACATCCTATGCATAGGGATTTTGTAAGCAAACAATTTACGGGAACAAGAATCAACTTGCATAGGAAGGTAAAACAAGCATAACTTTAAAACTTTAAGCACATAGAGAGGAAACTTGATATTATTGCAACTCCTACAAGCATATGTTCCTCCCTCATAATAATTTTCAGTAGCATCATGAATAAATTCAACAATATAACCAGCACCTAAAACATTCTTTTCATGATCTACTTGCATAAAAATTTACTACTCTCCACATAAGAAAAATTCTTCTCATTCGGAATAGTGGGAGTATCATAAGAGACTTGAATACTATAAATTGTTTCCACATTAAAATGGTAATGTTCAGAAAAAGGGTAATCATAATCATGACAAGTTTTATAAGTATAATCATCACTACTTTTTATAGCATAAGTTTCATCACAATAATCGTCATAAGTAGCAACTTTGTTCTCATAATAATCAATTGAAACCTCTTCCGAAATAGTGGATACATCACTAAATAAAGTCATGACCTCTCCAAATCCACTTTCATAAATATTATAAGATTCAACATCCTCCAAAATATTGGGATCATTACTTCCTGAAGTTGACACTCTTCCAAACCCACTTTCATCAATATAATCATCATAGGTAGAAGGCATGCTATCATCATTATAAATTTGCATATCAAAACTTGGGAGACTAAAAATATCATCTTCATTAAACGTAGCCTCCCCAAGCTTGGGAAAACATTAATTGCAGCAAATATATTCTCAAAAACATCATCTTCATTAAACATAGCATCCCCAAGCTTGGGCCTTTTCATATCATAAGCATAATCACTCTCATTATTAATAGTATGGATAACACCAATAGTATAGCAATTATCATATCCTTCCAAGCAAGTGCCAAAAAGAATTTCAAGATCATAAGAAGTATCATTATCTTCCCAATCATAATCATCACAACAAGCAATAGGCATAACGAGATCATCATCAAGTGCATCATCTTCCACAATTATTTTTGATTCATTTTCATGAGGCACAACAATAATAGGAGCAACATTATTTGGGAGAGATATCTTTTTACCTCTCTTCCTTTTTCTTTTCTTCTTCTTCACCACATCATGTGTAGGTTCAATCCTCTTTTTGGAGCTCCTTATTAATGAGATTGGTTGAACAGAAGGCTCCTCCTCGTTACCTGATTCATCAAATGAAATAATAGGAGGATATTGGGAAGTCTCTTCCCTTTCATTAGTATTTTCTTCATCTTCTATTTGTTTTCTTTTCTTTATGTAGTTGGCAATATAAGCATTTTCAATGCAATTCACCGCACAATACATATAAATTTCTTCTAGATCAAAATGAAGAACTCTATCAAGGGCAAATTCTGGAATGACCTTAGTTATACGTTTCATTTCTTCATAACCCAAGAGCAAAGTAAGTTCATTATGATGTGCAAGGGAAATCAAGTCATCGAATTTTTGGACACGATACGATCATGAAACAATTTGCATTGGGTACTGAAATGATCATGTTCATTGCAAAGTTCACAAGTACGGCTAAGAAAATTTAAATTTTTAGCACAAACATCTAGCCTTTCTTGCAACAATTTAGTTTCTAAATGCTTATGCCTCCTGCAATATCTATCTTCCCAATTTGGTGTGTACTTGCAAACCCAATGCACTCCACAAAAGTTGACATGTTTATAGGAGACATTTTCATCATAACTAGTGCAATCATCATTAGTACTATGCATATTCAAGTAGTTCATACTAACAACATTGCAATCATGCTTATCATTCAAATATTTAGTGCCAAACATTTTAATGCATTCTTCTTCTAGCACTTGGGCACAATTTTCCTTCCCATCATTCTCACGAAAGATATTAAAAAGATGAAGCGTATGAGGCAAACTCAATTCCATTTTTTTAGTTTTCTTTTATAAACTAAACTAGTGCTAAAACAAGAAACAAAAAGATTCGATTGCAAGATCAAAAGATATACCTTCAAGCACTCACCTCTCCGGCAACGGCGCCCGAAACTGCTTCATGTCTACTACGCAACCTTCTTCTTGTAGACGTTGTTGGGCCTCCCAATGCAGAGGTTTGTAGGACAGTAGCAAATTTCCCTCAAGTGGATGACCTAAGGTTTATCAATCTGTGGGAGGCGTAGGATGAAGATGGTCTCTCTCAAGCAACCCTGCAACCAAATAACAAAGAGTCTCTTGTGTCACCAACACACCCAATACAATGGTAAATTGTATAGGTGCACTAGTTCGGCAAAGAGATGGTGATACAAGTGCAATATGGATGGTAGATATAGGTTTTTGTAATCTGAAAATATAAAAACAGCAAGGTAGCAAGCGATAAAAGTGAGCGTAAACGGTATTGCAATGCGTTGAAACAAGGCCTAGGGTTCATACTTTCACTAGTGCAAGTTCTCTCAACAATAATAACATAATTGGATCATATAACTATCCCTCAACATGTGACAAAGAGTCACTCCAAAGTCAATAATAGCGGAGAACAAACGAAGAGATTATGGTAGGGTACGAAACCACCTCAAAGTTATTCTTTCCGATCAATCCATTGGGCTATTCCTATAAGTGTCACAAAGAGCCCTAGAGTTCATAGTAAAATAACACCTTAAGACACACATCAACCAAAACCCTAATGTCACCTAGATACTCCAATGTCACCTCAAGTATCCGTGGGTATGATTATACGATATGCATCACACAATCTCAGATTCATCTATTCAACCAACACATAGAACCTCAAAGAGTGCCCCAAAGTTTCAACCGGAGAGTCAAGACGAAAACGTGTGCCAACCCCTATGCATAGGTTCATGGGAAAATCCCGCAAGTTGATCACCAAAACATACATCAAGTGAATCAATAGAATAACCCATTGTCACCATGGTTATCCCAAGCAAGACATACATCAAGTGTTCTCAAATCATTAAAGACTCAATCCGATAAGATAACTTCAAAGGGAAAACTCAATCCATTACAAGAGAGTAGAGGGGGAGAAACATCAGAAGATCCAACTATAATAGCAAAGCTCGCGATACATCAAGATCGTATCACCTCAAGAACACGAGAGAGAGAGAGAGAGAGAGAGAGAGAGATCAAACACATAGCTACTGGTACATACCCTCAGCCCCGAGGGTGAACTACTCCCTCCTCGTCATGGAGTGCGTCGGGATGATGAAGATGGCCACCGGTGAGGGTTCCCCCCTCCGGCAGGGTGCCGGAACAGGGTCCCGATTGGTTTTTCGTGGCTACAGAGGCTTGCGGCGGCGGAACTCCCAATCTATTCTGTCCCCCGAAGGTTTTAGGGTATATAGGTATATATAGTTGAAAGAAGTACGTCAGGGGAGCCACGAGGGACCCACGAGTGTGGAGGGCGCGCCCAAGGGGGGTGGGCGCGCACCCCTGCCTCATGCCTTCCTCGTTTATTCCCTGACGTGCACTCCAAGTCCCCTGGATTGCTTCCGTTCCAAAAATCACGTTCCCGCAGGTTTCAATCCGTTTGGACTCCGTTTGACATTACTTTTCTGCAAAACACTGAAACAAGGGAAAAACAGGAACTGGCACTGGGCTCTGGGTTAATAGGTTAGTCCCAAAAGTAATATAAAAGTGTATAATAAAGCCCATAAACATCCAAAACAGATAATATAATAGCATGGAACAATCAAAAATTATAGATACGTTGGAGACGTATCATCAGGTCGTGGCCGACTCCCTGGCCAGGCTTCCGCTTGAAGGTTGCCGAGATACACGACGTGTACATGGTGGTAAGTGACGGGAGAGTGTGTGAAGAAGTACACCCCTACAGGGTTAACATGATCTATTCAAATAGCCGCGTCCGTGGTAAAGGACCTCTGGGTTGCCTATACAGTTCATAGACAAGTGAAAGTGGATACTCTAAAATGAGCAAGATAAGCGTGAGTGCTATGGATGGCGTTCTCGTATGGAGACGGGAGTGGATCCATAGTGGTGTATTGATATGGTGAATATGTGGACTCGTGTGCGCCACCTCAAAAGAGTTACTTGCAGTCATAATTTAGGATAGCCATCGAGCCAAAGCTGGCTTGTTGCAGTTAAACTCCACCACCCCCTTTGTTGATACCGATGCATATGTAGTTAGTTCTGATGTAAGTCTTGCTGGGTACATTTGTGCTCACGTTTGCTTAATTTATGTTTTTTGCAGAGAGACTTCAGTCTCGCTAGTAGTTCCGCGTGGACTTCGACGTTTAGCTTGTTACCTCAGCTATGATCTTGTACCCTCGGCAGGGTCTTATAGATAGTCTGGCTTCTCAGCCTTTTTCATTTGCAGTTGTCTGTACTCAGACAAGTTAAGCTTCCGCATGTGCTTGCTTGTATGCTATGTATGTTGGGTTATGAGACCCATGTTTGTAATACTTGCCTCCTCGGCGCCTAATGAATAAATACTTTGAGTCATAGAGTTATGTTGTGATGCCATGTTGTATTTGTACATATCAAGCATATTGTGTGTATGTTATTGAAATGCTTGGTATGTGTGGGATCCGACAACCTAGTTGTTTATCCTTGGTAGCCTCTCTTACCGGGAAATGTCTCCTAGTGCTTCCACTGAGCCATGGAAGCTTGCTACTGCTCCAGAACACTTAGGTTGGCCGGCATGTGTCCTTCTTCATTCCTGTGTCTGTCCCTTCGGGGAAATGTCACGCGGTGTCGACCGGAGTGTGACAGCCTGGTTTTTGCCCTTTCTTATTTGCTTGAAATTTCATTTGAAAGTTTTTGAAACTTGGAGTTTCTGAATCTTTTCATTTGGACTTAAACACTTGGGCATCCTTGGCTTTCACCCAAGTGTTCACTTCTCTCCAAAACCATCACTTCACTTCTGATCCACCACAAAATAACCTTTGGAATATTTTTCTTAAATGAATAATATTCATTTTCTCTCAAAAACCCTAAGCCAGATCTGTTTGCTTCAAGGCAACCCTAATTTTTATTTCTCAGAAAATTCTAAGATAATTCACAAATATTCTAGGGACCCTAGGGCACCTCCCTGAGCAAAAATATTTCATCACTTTTTGGAATATTTTTGCTACAGAAAATCTTTTCTGTTCTGGACAGAAATGGTGGTTTCTACAGCAACTACCATTTTACTTGCTCCATTTGACCTGAACTTTCTTGTTCATCTTTACCTTAGTAACTTATTACTGGCCTCCAAAGCACAGCCCCAAACTCCCAGCCATTTGACCACAGTAACATCACAAAGTTACTGACCAGAAACTTACCTGGCTTGTAAAATCTTCTCTACTGCACCTGGATCCAAACCAAACCGTGGTGAACTTCAAAACTACCATGAACAACATGCCAGACATGAATTTTGGACGAAGGCTGGCTTGAGGAGAGAGTTCGCGCGGTGACCACGCGTGTCCATGATGCCAGGCATGTGTGTCGACGCGCTCTAGGTGCCGCCGAACGCTCTGTTCGCACGTGCTTGCTTCCCCCGCCTGCCCAACCATGCCAAACCTCGCCACCATCATCGTCTCGACGTCCTTAACTCCACCCTAGCACTCGCCGACGCCGGAGCTCGCCGTAGCGAGCACGGGCAAGGTCCGGCCAGCCCAACAGTGCGGGCGCACTGTGCTCGTCGTCACCCCCATTGATCTTGTGCTCGTCTCCGCTCGCCCACAGTTGCCGCGTGACCTCCGTCGCATTCTCCCCCTCTCACTGACGCCGCTCGTCGCCGGGCGCCATGGACAGGTGTCCACCGGCGGAGCCCGAAGCACCCTCGCCACTCGCCTATAAATAGAGCCACCCCCAGCCTCCTCGAGCACCATCCAGCACTCACACACACCCCATGATCGAGTAGGAAGCCATAGCCCGGCCGGGCAGGCCTCAGGCTGCCATCCCCGAGCTCGAGAACGCCGGCGATCCCCTCGGGTCGCCGCGGTAGCTCCAGCCCCTCCCAGGCCTGGGCGACCCCTCCAAGGCATCCGCCTCTCTCCGGTGAGCCCCTGGAGCAGCCTCTGCTTGCCGTCTTCCTCAACTCCGACGACCTCCTCGTTCTGCCTCCGCTCGCGAGCTAGATTCCGACGTCGTCCGACCACCCCTAGCCACGCTACGGGTACGGGCAGGTGCGCCTCGAGCTCCTCTTGCCATCCCTCCCTCTCGTTTCGGCCAAGGAGCCCTCATCGCCGGCGAGAGCTCCGGCGAAGCCACGGCCCTCTCTGTTTCTCTCTCCCTCTTCCCCCACCAGACTAGCAGGGCCCGCTAGTCAGCCACTCAGTACACGCGCGAAGCGGTATGAGTGGTGGCGCCCCTAGGCTTTACGCCTTCGACGTCATCCCCCCCAGCTGTTTCTTTTATTCTAATTCATTTATATTCCAGAGAGCTTCAAACAATTTTAACATTTTAACCATAAGTCCAAATGAGATGATTCTTTTTGCATTGTGTTCTTTGAAAGGAAATCTAACAGCTCACCAAAGATGAGATTTTTCTGAGCTATTTAGAATTTCTGGTGAATTTCAGAAGTGTTCTTGATATTCTCTTTTTGTGATTAAAATTATTTTCAGAAGGTGAGGCTTGTCTTGAGGATCACCAGGAGGCTTGTGAACCTCATCTGTACTAAGGCAAGCCACAGCAACATTTTTATGATGCCATTTCAATATTTGTAATTTTCTCACTTAAATGCAATGATTAACCCATGCATTTAAATAATTATTGAATTATTTGTATTCTGTTAAGTATTGGTCAGTTGTTATGCTTGATTTACAGAATAGTTGAAACTAGTTTAAGTGGGTAAAGCAAGTTAAAATTTATTTAAGGTGATGTTAGAAATAATTTTGTTATGCATGTTAGTAATTATGTAAAGCTTTGTGTTTGCATTCTTAAATTGATAAAAATTTGTTAGAAAATATTCTGTTAAATACTTGTTTAATCATATTATTTGTCTTACAGAATGTTTGAACCCAACTTAGTGATAAAGAAATTAAGGGTGGTGATATTGATATCTTTTGGTCAAGCATATGAAAGATTTATCGGAGTAACTTTCTTGCGTAGGAAATTAATAGAACTTGTTGCAAAAATATTTTGGTTAAGTTGTGAGTCATTTTGAGCAAATAGAGTAATATGAGTTGTTGACGTTTATGCTTGGTGTGCATATGGATGACGTCGGTCATTTTTATCAATATGTGATGCATGTGTTGTTTTGCATTTCATGGCATGCTATGACACCGGTCATTTTTTGTTTAAAGATTAATCTTGAATATAATTCAACTTGAATATACCGTTGACTGGGTCATGGTGCCGTTGAATCGAGTTTCTTTCCAGTGCAACCACATTTGCCTTGTGGGAGGCCTTGATTCGGTCCATTGACATGGCCTCTGGTCGGTGCCTCCATCTAGGGAAGATTATGTCGTGCTTGCCCTGGCCCGGTAAGCACACATAATCTTGTGTGCTCGTTGATGAGATTATGGTACCGAGTCCCCGAGTGGGAGTGTTTTGACCACGACGGTGGTCGGGGTGTCTTTGGTAGACACGGGGCCACCCAGGACCAGCCCGTTGGGGATTTGGGTCGGAGTGGCCGGGAGAGTGCTGTGGCAATGGAGGGGTTTTGTCGGAATGCCGTTGGTCCACCTGAATGGGAATGTGAGGCCATGGGTTCCGTGGTGTGGGTACAGTGTGCTACCTCTGCAGAGTGTATAATCTATCAATAGCCGAGTCCACGGTCACGGACACCTCATACTAGGTCCCACCATGAGTCAACGTTTAATAAAAATTGCACACTAAGCTATGAACTTTGCATTGTCAATGGATGCAAAAAGGCCATCGAGGTATTTGGGACCAAATGATGGTCGTGGTTGTGATCGCCGTAAGGATCACGAGTTGTTCTCTAGAAAGACCACTATGGTGGTGTGTTTGTGGTCCAGAGATGATCACAGTTGGTAAGCTGTCCTGAGGGACGTTCGGGCTTGATCACAGCATGTTGACATAAAATGTTGCATTATTAATAATTGGTTAAATATCATGATATTGTTTGTCATTATGATTATGTTTGTTGTGAGCTTGCAAGTACATTCAATGTACTGACCTGGCGTGTCATGCCAGATTTCAAGAAAGTCTTGTTGGAAAGGAGCGTTGTTCGAGTCTAGATCGTGTTCACATCAGTGTCCCTGTGATATGGAGCTTCCGCTACGACGTTATTCCGCTGCCACGTAGTTTTTCGAGTCGAGGCCCTTTTATGTTCACTAAATAATGTACATATTGTTCGGCCGCACCGAGTGTGCCGCTTGGCCTCGACCACTGTTGGAATATGAACTCTGTTCCGCTAGAATGAATAAAGCGGTTGTTTTCTGTACCAATATGTTGTGTGTTGCCAGAAGACATGATCTCTGGGCTGGCAATGCAGGGTAAACCGGTCGCTCTGAGTCGGGTGCCACACGGAGTCCTGTTAGCCCAGCTGCTACAACCCGGATTCACTCGTTGATGACCGACACGTTCGTTGCTGGGTCATGTATGCCTGTCCCTGTAAGTTAGTGCCACTTTGGGTTTACGACTAGTCATGTCGGCCCGTGTTCTCTGTCATATGGATGCTAGCAGCACTATCATATACGTGAGCCAAAAGGCACAAACGGTCTCGGGCCAGGTAATGTGGCACCCGTGGGAATACCGTGCGTGAGGCCGCAAAGTGATATGATGTATTACATGCTAGATCGGTGTGACTTAGGATTGGGGTCCTGACAGCTTTGGTATCAGAGCCTGACTGCCTGTAGGATTACCAAGCCAAACTGATCGAAGCTGAGTCTAGAAATGCTTTAGTTATATAAGGGAATTGATTGTGGAAGGGAACGTAAGGCTCTTTTTACTCCTTTACCTTATGCCCTTCTGATCCGAGTCATACTATCTTTCCTATGGGGTTAAGGAACTAGGCTTTCTCTTCTTTCTATCAAGATCACGTGTTACTAATCCATAGACTTATAGGAATGATGGATTTAATTCTCAGTTCAGTTCCTACTATTTTCGTGTGTTGACAATTGATCTCGGAACCTTGATATAGTGATGTTGAGTGGTTATGCCACCATTTGCAGGATGTCTCAAATCTTTTGAGCATTTATAGCCGTTATGTTGTCTGGGTCATCCCAGGTTTCTAAATAGTCTGATGCACTTGCAATTCATTACTCCATGTTCCCGATGTTCCTTTGGGCCAGATTAACCACACTAACTGGTGCGTTGAGGTACTCTATTGCCTCAACATATATGTTGGAGCTATTATTATGACCCTAGGTGTCTTAGGGAGTCACCTAGTAATCTAGCAATGCTTTCTATCCCTAGTGTGATGATTCTGGACATTATTCTCGAAAGCATCCTGTGATGCCATTTAGTTGGTAGGCATTCTATTTCTGGGTTCTTGAACCCAAGATTCACTCCACTTACCTCTTGTTGATAGTGTTTGCTCGTTCCTTTATGATATTAGTAACCTTTGTGATAGTCCTCGAGATCCGTGGTATTTCCTTCTTCCGAATACCATGAACTGTTTATGGCAGAAGTTCTTTGTTGAACCAAAAGATCACGATCAGAGTGCTCTGGATGAGTTGTCCGTTCTACATTGTGAATCTGCTAGTCCTACCTTCTGCATGGGTTATCCGGAAGAAACATGTTGAACTTTGCTCGACAAGCTAATCCATGCATCCACAACTCAGAAAAATATATGTTCCTTTGAGTTGTCCCTCTTCAGTGGTATTCCGACTTTAGTCCATCAGTTGATAGTCAGGAATAGTTGCGCATTTGTGTTCATTGATGCCTATTATTCCTATGGCCGTCGAGCCATTCTGTTTCAGAATGATTAGGAGAAACAAACTCCAGTACCTCATCTATTTCTTGGATTGGGTCGAAGCAGTTGTATTCCGCAGATCAAAATGCTAAACCAGCTTTTGTTCTATTCTACCTTGGAATATTACCCCCTTTATGTCAGGATTTTCATGAGAATTGCACCACCTCTTATGAATTTTTGACGCAGTGATACTTCTTGCCATCATTGTCCATTCCTCGGTTCCCGTGTTATTGTAACCAGAATGCCGACAAGTGAGTCATGATGTGTGAAATCAATACTCCTAGCAACTCCATTGCTTTGTAGTTAATGGACAATATTCTCATTCTTAGCGTGTTGGTTATTGAATCATCATCCTAAGATTGACCGTGCTACCTAGTCCTTATTTCTGGTGCACTCTTCGATCAATGAGTTAGGATTGTGTCAATCCCTCACTCTTTTGGTCATATCATCTTGCCCTGAAAAGCAAGGTTGTTCTCGAGCTTAGTAAGATATCGGTGGTTCGTGATTTTTCGAATATCTTCTCGGAAGTATTACCAGGTTGTCCCATGACCGTTATGTTGAGCTCGTGATCAAGTTGGTTTTCCTCTAAACCAGCCATTCTCCAAGAATCTGTGTTGGATACTCCTGAGCTAGTTGGTCAAGCTAAACAACAACTTGGAGAGTTGGAAGATAAAAGCTTTGCCTAACTTAGTTCAATTCAAGGGGATATATTTGTGTGTGTTGAACAAAGATGATATCTTCATCGATTGGTCCCGTGATCAATTGTTGGAGCTATTGTCTTATCCAGTCTTTGATTTGAGTACGGGCTATCGTCAAATCAAATCAGAACCAATGATGTTCGTAATGTTGTCTTACTCGTGGTTTTTTCCTCAAGCATACACCATTATATATCTCGGGTCTGACCAATGCTATCACCTTGTCCACATAATCATGGAATTCCATCTTCACGGAAATCTTGATGACTTGTTGTTGAGCCCAACAGCAGCATTTTATCTCCTCCATGATTCATGTTGAACATTAAGCTAGTGTTGGAAACTTTGTAAGCAATGCCTTTGTGTTCCGTTCATGAGGTATATGTTCGGATGAAAGAAGAGACATCCTCTAATTCACGTGCATTCAATGCAAGTTGCCACCGTGAATTCAAAAAAGTTTGGTTTGCTCCCTCCAGAATCATCCCAAGTCAGTCATGCACGTGCGAAGTATTCTATGGTTTGATAGACTGATCATCTTCATTCCATATGTATTTCCTAGCACACCAAGCCACTGATTGATTTGTTCAAGGAGAAGAAGTTCCTTCCTAAGAGCTAACCCGGGCTTATACAAGAACTTCGATATCCCCAATGATGGTTCCCCCTCTGAACTCAGTAGTGTTTTATTGTAAGACTACTATGTGGTCATGCTTGTCTGGGACATCATGTTCACATGTGTGTAGCAGAACCAGCTCATGATTTGGGGATTGCTATCGTAGTTCATTTCCCGAGAATCTCGCAACGCCATATCCTCGATTTGTGTTGCAAACTTTCATTTTTCTTTCTAGACTTGGTGAGTCTGGGATATCCTGACGCCAAGCAGATCTGAATCTCAGGCAGATATGATGGTTGGAACATTCCCAACAATTGCATTTTGTTCCCAGCCTGCACCCGCCATTGTGCCTTTTACTATGGTCCGGCTTCTCGGTAATTACTGCTCATGATTACCTTCAAAAGTGGGCTTACCATGGGTCCCATCCATTTCCGATGATAAGAAAAAAATCATCCATTGCGTTGTCTTCAACAAGGTAGTCCACATCAGCCATTCTAGTCTGGGTATGCCATTCTTTTGAATTCCTTCAAATGATCAATTGTGAATTGCCTCAGGGTGGTATGAAGAGTTCCAATGATCTACGAATCAAAAGTAATTCTTTTTCCCACTTAAGGGAATATTTCCACGAGCCACCTTCCCTAAGGTGTCCCATTATGGAATCATGGCAGTTATCTCCTCGCTACTTTGAAACCATGCACCATCCTACTCCAGCGTGGGATTGTTGCCTACCAAATTGAACCTCCGTCATCTATTTCTTCCATCCCTCCTGATGTGCGTTTTGTGTCTCAACTCGAGAGATGTTTCAATGTCTCACTCCATGAATTGATCCTGAGTTGCTAGATCTTTGAGAAGATCGATTCTTCTAGAGTTTTCCCTTTCTTCTCGTTGTCATGTTGGATGGAGTTCTCAGAGCAAGACGTCGATACAAAGTTGATGGTCGAATCAACGTTTTTATTAAGTGCATCCTGGATCGTGAAGATTCTGCTAGCTTCTGTTCCCTCCGTCTTCTTACCTCACGTCTTAAATCTCGGGACGAGATTCTTGTTTAGTGGGGGCGAGTTGTCACATCCCTAGAATAATGCTTGTAATTAGTGGCATTGCATCCATGCATCATGTGTAAATTTTGTTAAACTTGAAATGGGGAATGTTCAAACCCTAGCACTCTGAAATTCAATTAGGTCTAGCTAAAAAATTGCATTCAATGAACTCAAAATGCTCTTCCTTGATGATTGATATTTTTGGCAATGGTTTTGATCCAAACCAAAAATATGGAACATTTCTAAGGAATATTTTGGGCACTGAATTTAAATCATTACCGTATTTGCACTTGGAATTATATTCATAATATATAAGAATATATTTTCGAAAGCTTTGAAATATTTTATGTGCATCTGGAAATGACCAATGTGCACATAAAATTATTTAGAGGAATCTTTGGCACTAGTTGAAGTCATTTTGATTTTCAAACAATGTCAAATAAAAAAACAGAACATAATTAAAACAAAGCAGAAGACCTTACCTGACCTCACCTGTGCAGCCCACCAAAGAGGCCCAGCCCACCAAGGGCAGCAATGTCTTCTTCCTCCTGCCAGGAGGAGAAGCAGCTGCGTGCGGCGCGCACAGCCACCCGTGGCCACCTCCTGTCTCCCTACTGGCCTCCCCGGCGCCCTGGAGATGCCACGCCCAGCACCCTGGCTCACTCTCCCACTCTCTCCGTGCTCCTCCCCCTCCTCTGTCTCCATTGCCGCCGCTCGCTGCCGCCGTGGCCACCGTCGCTGCCTCGCCTCACCACCGCGTCCTAGAGCTCCGCCACCGTCGCCTACGCCTCCTAGAAGACCCGCAGGATGCTGGGCGTACCGCACAAAGCTCATGCCGTCGTCTTCAACCTCTCGGCCGCCGAGATCGCCGGCGACCGCACGCCGTCACCAACCCTTCCCCGATCCCTCCGAGCTTCTCTACGTGACCGCTATGAGCTACCATTTCAAACCCCTCTCTTCCCCGCCTCGATTGCGCCTTGTAGCCCTCGTTCTCAACGGAGCCGAAGCTCGCCGCCGCCGCGCCATGTTGCCGCCATGGCAATAGCCACTTGAGCTTCCACCTGAGTTCACCAACGTGCTCACAATGACCCCACGAGACCGTACCCACCAACATATCCCCCTCTCGTGCGCCGCAACCCCAAACCCGCAACCCACCATGCTCCGGCCGCCGCAATTTTGGTCGCCGCCGTTGACTCCGTCCACCCTCGCTCGAACCACGACCACCCACGGATGCATCTCGCTCCCCTCTTTCAAATGCGCCCTTCCGCGTGTCGAACAGTGATCCGTAGAGCAAACCCGACGCAGGCACCGCCGCGGTCTGTCATCGCCGGCGGTTAAACGTCGGTGGCTGACGTGCCATATTACTTAGGTGCTAACAGTGTTTAGTTAGTATCCCGTGTTGATGACATGTGGGCCCTGCAATTGACAGAATTAGTTTAGGATTAATCTAATGTCAAATAACCCTGTTTAACCTCCTGTGTCACTGACGTGCGGGTCCCAGCCGTCAGGTTTGACCTGGACCTGGCGTGTTGACCTGCTGATGTCACACTGATGTCATGCCGACTCAATAAGCTATTTTCCGGATTTAATTTAATTCAGGAAATGTCAGAAAATGTCCTAAACTTCTAAAAATCATAGAAATTCAACCGTAGCTCAGAATGAAATAAGTTATACATGAAAAATTATCAGAAAAATCTAATCTATCCACCAGTGCTGTTTTCATGCATGATAAAGCAACTTAACCTTGCTGTATAGATCAAAACATGTTAATGCACTTTGGAAATTCATAGTTTGAATTTGAATTTGAACCTTTGGTTCAAATCAACTCAAACCCTTCTGTTGCTAGCTGCATTAGCTCAAATTACGGCATATTGCCATGTCATGATCATGCATCATATTGTGCATTGCATTGATTGTGTTCTTTCTCTATTGCCGGTGTTTGTTCCCTCTCAGTAGACGTGGTTACGATGATGAGATCGATGACACCGATGAAGAACTATACTATCTTCAGAAGTGCCAGGCAGGCAAAACCCCCCTTGTTCATTCCGATACAATCCCACTATCTCTCTTCTGCTCTATATTACAGCATTAGGACAACAGCGCTTCATCTGTTACATGCTGCGGTAGTTGAACCCCTTTCCTCTGCATAACCTGTCATTGCCACAGTAAATATATGAAACCCACTGGCATGAGTAGGAGTTGTTTGAGCCCTGATGTGCCTACTCATTCGTGCTTGTTTGTCATGCCTGCTACTGCTTAGAGTTGAGTCAGGTCGGATTCATCGGTGATGAATTGGAATGGTGTGAACATGTCCTACTGTTGAGAGCAAAGTGTGTGAACACGATTTGGTAAAGGTAGCGGTGAGAGGCCATGTAGGACTACATGGCGGGTAGTCTCGTTGAAACCGTCCTCAGGAACTGAGTTCTGTGTTTGTGATCCATGAACAACTACTACCACGCATTGGAATGCTTAAGTGCCCCTGTCGACTTATTAATCGCCTTGATCTCTGTCCAGGAGTTGCAAATAGTTTCTGGTGTTTGTAGGATATGTGTTGGGGGCCGTGCGTTGCGCTGACCCTTGGGGTGGGCTATGATGTGGCAGAGACACGAGGCACGGTGTACCGGGACGCTCGTTTGGTGCCTCAGGAACCCTGCTCTCATCGTTTGGGGCCGTGAGCGACACCCCGGCCGGATCTCCTTGCGGATGGAACCCGAATAGGCGATAAACCTAGACTTGAGACTTGTGTGGTTAGTCAGGTGGCCGACTACCTCGCCAGGCTTCCGCTTGAAGGTTGCCGAGATACACGACGTGTACATGGTGGTAAGTGGCGGGAGCGTGTGTGAAGAAGTACACCCCTGCAGGGTTAACATGATCTATTCGAATAGCTGCGTCCGCGGTAAAGGACCTCTGGGTTGCCAATACAGTTCATAGACAAGTGCAAGTGGATACTCTAAAATGTGGAAGATAAGCATGAGTGCTATGGATGGCGTTCTCGTAGGGAGACGGGAGCGGATCCATAGTGGTGTATTGATATGGTGAATATGTGGACCCGTGTGCGCCACCTCAAAATAGTTACTTGCAGTCGTAATTTAGGATAGCCACCGAGTCAAAGCTGGCTTTCTGCAGTTAAACTCCACCACCCCCTTTGTTGATACCGACGCATATGTAGTTAGTTCTGATGTAAGTCTTGCTGGGTACATTTGTACTCATGTTTGCTTAATTTATGTTTTTTTGCAGAGAGACTTCAGTCTCGCTAGTAGTTCTGCGTGGACTTCCACGTTTAGCTTGTTACCTCAGCTACGATCTTGTACCCTCGGCAGAGTCTTGTAGATAGTCAGGCTTCTCGGCCTTTTTCATTTGTAGTTGTATGTACTAAGGCAAGTTAAGCTTCCGCTTGAAGTCTACACCCACGTCGGCTTTCACTTGAAGTCTGCCAAGCACATGTCGTGTGCAGATGCTAAGTGGTGGAAACATGTGTGAAGAAGTACACCCCTGCAAGGTTACAAATGATCTATTCGAATAGCCGCGTCCGCGATAAAAGACCTCTGGGTTGCCTATACAGTTCATACACAAGTGAAAGTGGATACTCTAAAATGCGCAAGATAAGCGTGAGTGCTATGGATGGCGTTCTTGTAGGGAGACGGGAGCAGATCCATAGTGGTGTATTGATTGGTGAATATGTGGACTCGTGGGCGCCACCCCAAAAGAGTTACTTGCAGTCACAGTATAGGATAGCCACTGAGTCAAAGCTGGCTTGCTGCATTTAAACTCCACCACCCCCTTTGTTGATACTCATGCATATGTAGCTAGTTCTGATGTTAGTCTTGCTGGGTACATTTGTAATCACGTTTGCTTAATTTATGTTTTGCAGAGAGCCTTTAGTTTCACTAGTAGTTCCGTGTGGACTTCGACGTTTAGCTTGTTACCTCAGTTACGGTCTTGTGCCCTCGGCAGTGTCTTGTAGATAGTCAGGCTTCTCAGCCTTTTTCATTTGTAGTTGTCTGTACTCAGACATGTTAAGCTTTCGCATGTGCTTATTGCTTGTATGACTTGAATGCTGGGTCATCAGTCCCATGTTTGTAATATCTGGCTCTTCGGAGCCTAATGAATAAATACTTGAGTTGTAGAGTTTTGTTATGATGCCATGTTGTATTTGCACATATCGAGCGTAGTGTGTGTATGATTTGAAATGCTTGGTATGTGTGGGATCCGACAACCTAGTTGTTTATCCTTGGTAGCCTCTCTTATCGGGAAATGTCTCCTAGTGCTTCCACTGAGCCAAGGTAGCTTGCTACTGCTCCGGAACACTTAGGTTGGCCGGCATGTGTCCTTCTTCGTTCCTATGTCTGTCCCTTTCGAGGAAATGTCACGCGGTGTCTACCGGAGTCCTGTTAGCCTGCTACAGCCCAGATTCTCCGAAGTCCTGTTAGTCTAGCTGCTACAGCCCGAATTCACTCGCTGATGACTGACATGTTTGTTGCTGGGTCATGTATGCCTGTTCGTGTAAGTTAGTGTCACTTAGGGTTTACAACTAGTCATGTTGGCCCGGGTTCTTTGTCATATGGATGCTAGCGACACGATCATGTACGTGAGCCAAAAGGCGCAAACGGTCCCGGGCTAGGTAAGGTGGCACCCGTGGGAATACCGTGCGTGAGGCCGCAAAGTGATATGATGTGTTACATGCTAGATCGGTGTGACCTGGGATCGGGGTCCTGACATACACTAAAAAGAACATGGACTTGTCCCGAGTCTCTAATAAAATGCGCACTGGTGTAGGTATATGTATAGCAGGATTACATATACCCACTAGCATTAAAACACTTTAGTATGATTTGTCTGATGTGCTTTTCCTTTGCATATTCATTGCATCTGTCTGTTTGCTAGTTTAGATTATACTGCATACTGCACACATACCCGGTTCACCCCCGAGTACATTCGGGTAGTACTCGGAGGAATTCAAAGTCATATATCCCTCTCTATCTGTGCATATCCCGTGTGCCGGATTTCTAGACCCAGAGCCTCGCAGAGGCATTCTTGTCTGGCAATTCCTCCTCTCTAATTGTTTTTCCCGATTTCATTTCCGGAGGAACACCGCCAAGTTTATTTCACTCGATCCAGTACATCTACCCCGATACAAATTCCAACTCCAATTCTACCTCGACACCTACTTTTTCGTGGAGCAATACACAACATTTTCCTCGTACACCAGTGTGATGATGCGCTGGCACAGCCACCTCACCTTCATCTGGACCCCACCATCACCATTTTCTCTGCCTTGCGTCGTGCAGGCATGTCGCCACCACCACTCCACCACCGCACGCGATTACTCCACTGGCGCAAAGCGACGGAGGATCAAGTGTGGCGGAGGACCACGCCGTGCACCATCTTCTCCCGCATCTCGAGCCATCGCACCTAGTCGCGCATTGTCCCGAACCCCATCATTCCTGATGAGAATCAGCAGGAGGATCGACGAGCCGATCAGCGTGCCCAGCAGCGTCGCAAGGAACAACTGTAACGCCGCCAAGAACATTTCCTCACCAAAGGAGGTCGGCTCGATCTCGTCCAAACCGAAGAGGTAGTAGAGTGGCATTGTGTTGGTGTGTTGGAAGAGAGCCGCGCTGCCATTTTTATAGCCCAACCCCGGTGTCCGGTGAGTGAGGTCCAGGAAAACCGCTCGTCGCCCGATCACCGGCGTCCAGGAGGCGAATCCGCGAGCAGTGTCGACAAGGTGTTGGCCCGCGACGTGGATGCTCGCTGCACCGGCGCCGTGCATGTTGTGCACTACGGCACTAGGGTCCTCATCGTCCTAGTAGCTAGATGCGCGCTGCGCCAAACCGCACGCGGAGCAGCAGCGTAGGAGCAGCAACTAGCCGGAAGTAGAAGAAGGAGGCTGCCAGTGAGCCCTGGACCCACATGTCCGTAGGTGAAACCACTGTTCATTGGGGTGCATCTAGCAATTTTTCGAGAGTTTGAGCTCGAGTGCCCTTAGTCGTGGATATAACCAGGTTTTCCTTATCCCTCTCCGGGTGTACCAATTATCGGTGCCCTCAACTCATTTGAATTTAACAAAAGGGTTAAAAAAATTAACCCCGAGGTTTTTCCCCGGAGTGGTTATCCTTTCATTTGTGTTGTAACCCTAGGAATCTCGAGGACGAGATTCTTTTTAAGGGGGGAAGAGTTGTAACAGCCCCAAAATCGGGTTATCAATTTTTGTGCTGTTATTCCTTCCTGGCAATCATTTTCAAAATCTTTCTCCTGAGTTTGATGGATGACTCTGAGGATTATTGTCATTTCCTACCTTTCAAAACCTTTCTCATGTCTTTGTCAGTGGGCAAGACCTCTTTTGCACCATCTCAAATCCTCTCAAACCCTAATCCCAAATTTTTGGAATTTGAATGTGGCCTTTGTGATTACAAAGGAGTCATAATTTTCCTTGATCGGTTGATCATCCCATCTGTTCCCAAAGACCCTTCTACCTTTCTGAACCCTGGATATGCAAAAATATTGCTAAGCCCTATGCAATATTTTTGATTTATGGTTTATTCCTTTTCTTGCCTTTCTGTGGAATAAAATCCTAAGGCATAGCTAGCCCTCTCCTAAATTCCTGTGAATTGGTGGAGTTGATGTTTATGCCTAATCCCAGCTCTGGCAAATATATTGGCCATAATTAAATAAGGAGAGTTGCCTTTTCTTATTTTATGCCAATATTCCAATCCTGCCATTTTCTAAAGGAACTATTATTTTAATAACAGAGAAAATTCCCACATAAATTGTGGATCTTGTCCTTGCTATATAATCACTAGTTCCATCCTTATCTCATGTTCCACACATCAAAAATTGGGCACATGATCGAATGCAAGTTTCTGCCCTCTCTGGAATTTTGCAAAGGAAGTGCTTTATTCCTAATTCCAATTGAGCTGAAATTTGGCAGGGTGATTAACATGGATAAATCACCCATGTATACCAAAGATCATCTCAATCCCTTTATCTTAGCTCCCTGTGCAATTTTTCAAAGTTTCTGACCAGGTTGCAACTTTATGAAGGAAGTACCTTCATAAATTTCCAAATGTGATGAAACTTGTCCATCTTCTCAAGTATCTCAGATCATCAGCCTCCACCTAAATTCAGTTCATTTAAGTGAACAGTGTGAGCACAGGAGCAATTCTTGTTTTCTGCCTGAATTTTCAATTTGTGAAGTAAGTATATTTTATCTTGCTCCCTTATGGCTGAAAATATTCCCAAGCCTTCTCCTATCCATATGATCCACCTCCACAAAACTTTGGCTCATTTCATCTAGCCAATATTTTCCTAGATTTTTGCCAAGTTTCTGGTCAGATGTGATGCTTGTGAAACAAGTACCAATTTGGCAAGTCCATTGGGTATGATCTTTTTGCAGCATCTACATATGACCAAATCATCAAGATTTGCCAAGTGGCAGCCCTATCCAACACTCCTAGTGAGTGCTCCTTCCTCATTTGTTTTATGGACTAATTTTAGCAGTTGCAAAGCAACTATGCTAAATCCTTGCCCAAATCCCCTCCAACTTCCCAGGACCATAGTCCTTGCCAGCTAAAACCTCCCAGACATCAAGTTTAGTCCTTAACCTCACTAGATTGATCACCGAGATGCGGTCAAGTTTGCTACAGCAAACTTGTGGAGCTTGTTTCCCTCTGTTCACTACACCTCTGCCCGTGCCATCACCTCGTCTTTAATAAGCCTTGGAAGGACTCCTCTGCTGACAAGGTTTGGCACTAAGTAGGAGGCCAGAACGTGCAGTGTCTGTGGTGATCACGAGGGATGCTGGCCCAAACGGTGGTCTGCGCACTGTTTGCCTCGGCGGAGCAGCTCCGGCTGGCTCTGGCTTGTCTTAGCATGTCCTACAGCTCAGCCTCGGCGTCGCCTCCCCCTGGAGCTCATTCCCCTTTGTTTGCATCCTCGTTGAGCCTTCGCCGTCGCCGAACAGTGAGCGCCCGTGTGCGCTGTCGTCTTCTCTGTCTTCTTCTTACCTGAGCCCCCTTGGCGTTGCGCAGCCCCGTGAGCTCGTCCGGATCCCCCTCGTCGCCTTGCCGCCCCTCCCCGTGACCTTTGGCTGCGCCTGCCAACACTGCGCCCATCGCCGGCGCACGGGCACGTTGCCTGCCGCGTGCCACCTCGCCCCCTCCCTCTAGAGCTCTCCCCCGCGGCTATAAGTAGCGTGCCGAGCTTCCTCGCAGTCCACACCCCCCTCCCCGAGCCTCTCCCCAAGCCCGGAGCCCCTCCCTGACCCCCACCATCGCCATGGCCGCCGCCTCGGGCTCTGCTCGATTCCGGCGATGCCGTGCTCCTCTCGTTGTCCCTTCTCCACCACTTCAAATCTCAGGGTCCGGCGAGTCTTCCCGTAGCCACAGCCCCTCCTCCCCACCACCGTAGCTCCATGCTCTCCGGTGACCGAAGCCCCTCCCCACCGTGGGTGATGCTGCTCCACATCCCGAGCTCCTCGCTGGCAACGGAGACTACCTCTGGATGCGCCTCTCCCTCCTGCACATCTGGGTAGGTCGCCTGTCCAGAATGGTGGCCGGAGTCGCCAGCGAGCGCCGTCGGGGCGGCTGCCTCCCTCGGCCAGGCGCGCGCCCGCGTTGGAGGAAGAAGAAGCCAGGCCAGGCGGGCCCCACCTCCATGCGGGCCCCGCAAGTTAGCCACTCAGGGGTTGACCTGGCTCGCTGACCTGGCGTACGTGGCGACGCCCCGTGAGAATACGTTTTCGTCTTTTGAAAGCGTACTTCACCGTGCCTTCAGACAGAAATACGTTTTCGTTTTCTAAAAATGTACTTTGTGTTGCCTTCGGTCAGTAATGCGCTTTCCTTTCTCTGAAAACGTATTTCCTTAGTGCGCTTTCTGTTTTAACCGACAAGGGCTTGTCTGTGAATATTTATTTTACAGATTAGTCCCTGTCCTCTAAACGTCTGTATCTTTGCAACCGTAACTCCGATCAAGGAGATTCCGGCGCTCATGTTCTCTATTCATCGAGCTCTTTCCATTGGTATCATTTTCATTATGTTTTTACACAGTGAAAATGACCACTTTGCCTTTGCCCGTAAACAGCCCCCTCCGAGAGAGAACTGTTTCCGGTAACTCTTTCCGCGATCGTTTCACACTTCTTCCCAAAGTATTTGTCGACCCCCAGGCAAGCCAACCTCTTATCATGAGCCCCGAACTTGCATGTTGACTTTGCTAGTACCTTGTGTGTGTGCATAGTTGCAGTAGTCCCCGTCTGTTTCGTCTGCCATGATTTCAATTGTGCTTAATTGTAGTACTTCTTGCCACGTCATGCTTACCTTTCATGATAGCACTTGCGATGCTAGTTATAGTGTTGTTCATATGATACTTGTGCTTGGTTAGTTTCATGGTATCATGGTAGTAGTATTTATGCTATGATGATTTTGGTTACGCCGTCGATAAGCTATTACCCGGTATTGTCATGTTTCATATGCTATACCTATTCGCTTGAAAAAGCCTGATATTTGTTAATGCATTTGTTTGCTGCATGTTCATTGTTGCATCCTTGTTAAATATGCTCATAATATTAATGATAACATGACTTAATAATAAACCTCCTCCGTCATCGATGGGATCAAGTCATAGTGCCACCCAAATCGAGCTTTCTCCAGTGCAACCACATTTACCTTTATGGGAGGTCCTAGCTGGGTCTATTGTCATGCCTCTCGCCGGTGCCTCCAATGAGGGAAAGTTATGGGCACGCGCTACCCTGATCAGGTAGGCGGACATAAGCCTTGTGTGCCCAGGTTTGTTTTTGAGCTCATGTCCCTGTTTGGGACCATTTTTGTTTTTCCACGACGGTGGCTATTGGTGCCTTTGGTAGGCACGGGGCCACCCAGGACTGAAACCAAAAGGGGTGTTAGTCGGAGTGGCCAGGAGTGTGTCATGGTAGTAGGTCGGTTTTGTCGGAACGTCGTTGGTCCACCCGAATGGGAGTGCGAGGCCATGGGTTCCATGGTGTGGGTTAAGTGCGCTACCTTTGCAGAGTGTATTCAATCTATCGATAGCCGCGCCCTCGGTCATGGGCACAGTTCGTAGTAGGTCACACTATCGGGTCTTGGTCAAAATGAAGGATAAATCTGCTAATAACTAATGTGATAACTAAGATGTGATAAATAATGTGGTGACTTGGTGTCGGTGTACAAAAAGAGGGGTGCGTTTTTGTACCCCTCTACCTGTGCACGGGCAGTCGGAGCCACGCCTACGGTCACGCTAAGAAGAACAGGGAGGTGAGCCAAGGTAAGACCGAAGCCCAAGATGATCAGATCAACACCAAGACCAAGACCACAAAGAGCAGAGGGACGAAGCAGGTTCCCCCGGCAAGACCCTTGCCGGGGGCAGCCTCAGCAGCCCCTGCAAGACCCTTGCCGGGCAGCTCGCCCCACACCAACAGAGCGAGCCACCCTTGAGCCCACGGTCCCCAACGCCATCATCCACGTGGGGCCAGGGCTCGGGAAGGCGCCTCTGTGGTGGCATGCAGATCTTTGTGAAGACATATTCAAGATCAGATGAGGACTAGAAGACGATGATTATCCTCGGCAAGATCCTTGCCGAGGAAGGCTACCAGACCCCCGGCAAGGCCCTTGCCGGGGACGACAGCGCGCCACGGCAAGACCCTTGTTGGGCCACCCGGCAAGGCCCTCACCAAGGACGCCAGCGGGACCACCACCAGGCCCGCACCAACCAAGCTTCCACCGCCGTTCCCAAGCAGCTGCCAGCCCAAGCAGCTGAGCGGCCACCTGCGTGGGAACATGCAGCTCCCAGGCCAACTCATCAAGCGCCTGCGTGGCGGCATGAAGATCTTCGTGAAGACTCCACCACCGTGCTACCTCAGCTGCTTGCCTGCCTACATGGCACCGCGCGCATCACTGGCCGGGGCGCGTGTCGAAGCGAGGAGGAGCGGCGACGGAGGGGACGGGCCTCGCCCCCGTCCCCGATAAAGCAAGGGGACACCTAATCCAGGCATTAAATGCGTCTTGTCCTGTAATACGAGTGATAAGCTCAGGGCACGGTACGCCTTTCCACCTCCTGTGTGCCACTGTAGCAGCCCCTTTTGACTATAAAAAGGAGGCCCATGGCATACTGCAGAAGGATTCGGCTCTTTCAAACCACGCACTGACCACAGCTAGTTCGAGAGCTCAAGAACTCTCTGAAATACACCCACCAAAGCAGGACTAGGGTTTTACGCATCCTCGTGGCCCGAACCTGGGTAAACGATCCTTGTGCTGTCTACTAGCCCTGCTCTTCTCGCAACCCCGCGCCCCGGCCACCATAGTTGGGATTCTTGTGATCCCATAGGTGTCGTTCCACACCGACATCTTTGGCGCGCCAGGCAGGGGACGCAATTGTGAGAATCTGGCCTAGTAGTTAGCCTAGCAGTTCTTCATCGCGATGGCTCCTAAGAAGAAGACGGCCACGGCGATCGGCTCGTTGGGAGCCGAACGGCCCGTGCCGGTGCAGACGAGCAGTGGACCGGTCGCGGACAGGACCCGAGCCGCGGTCCGCGAGCACCAGCATCGCCCAGGCAGTCAGAGCCCGGCGAGCAGTGTCGCTCGCGCGCCAAACGACCGGCCGCACGCTGCCAGACCCAAAGACGGAGCCGGGCCCCCCACAGGCGGCGCGGGGCCCTCCAGGGGTGTCGTTGTGCCACCTCCGGGCGGCGCAGCGACCTCCAAGACGCTCACACCAGCGACCACTGCGCGCTCTTCCCATGGTGTGCACGCCGAGCAGCGCCACCACGTTGGTGACCCTGGGCACCGCCGTGGGAAGAGCCCTGTGAGTCACCCGCAAGATGAAGGGGTCCAGCACGCTCGCCGATCGCTGGCGGAAATGGCACGTAGACGCTGTGTCGTAACGGAGCTCCTTCTAACGTAGTTAGTAGTCGAAGCGCGCCGCAATCCACGCAGCTGTCGCCGCTGCCCACGCCAGCGGAAGCTTTGGCGCGCGCACAGCTGCTCCTCGACTTCCCTCCTGCTGCGGAGAAGCTTGACGAGTGGAGGGCCACCATCCGGAGCCTCGTCGCGGTCGCAAGCAAAGACGATCCACGGCCGGCGGGGCCCTCGGGTCGGCGCTCCACCGAGCCACCACATGCTGGCGCTGGGAGGCCAGGGGGAGCTGCGGCCACGGTGCACTCTCCTCCTCCTCGCCAGCCGCCGCGGGCGTCGGCCCGTCGCGACGACGCTTGTGATAACATCTCCATAGCGTCGTCCGACCCGCGGACCCTCCGCGACCAGCGCCAGGTCCTTCGGGAGCGAGCTCACGAAGACGCTCGAACCACCGTCGAGCAACGGCGCGAAACGCGCCGCCAGTCGGACAAGCGGGCGGGACCTGCTATGGACCACCCGGCACTGGGGGGGCCCCGGCGGCCTACCTTACGAGGTGGGCTGCCAGGCTTTTACCCGTGAGCTGCGGCAGTTCCAGTGGCCGTCCCACCGCACGTTCAAGCCCGACGTCGGCGGGAAGTACACTGGCAAGACCCATCCGTCCGAGTTCCTCAGCATCTACACCATCGCGATGCAGGCTGCTGGGGCTCGCGACGACAAGGTGCTTGCCAACTATTTCCCGCTGACGCTCAAGCCCAATGTGATGTCTTGGTTGATGCACTTGCTAGTATATTCCATTTCTTCTTGGTCAGATATGTGCCATGAGATCGTTGGCGCCTTCACAGGAGGCCACCAAGCTCATGGCTAGGCTAGTGATCTGCATATCATTCCCCAGAAGGAAGGGGAGACCCTACGCAAGTACATCCAGAGATTCAGCCCGGTGCAGTACAACATCCCCGACGTTCATCCCGCCGCTATGATTAGCACGTTCCACCAGAACATGTGCAATCGCAAGATGCGCGAGGAGCTGGCGATAACCAAGGTTAAGGACGCGGCCGAGCTCTACGTTCTGGCCGATAGGTGCGCCCGGGCTGAAGGAAGGAAGTACCACGGCGAAGATGCCGACGAGGAAACCGACTCTACCGATGAAGACGCCGCCACCCCGACGAAGAAGAGCCGGCATCGCAACAGGAAACGCAAAGGCAAGGCCGTGCTTGCCGTTGAGGGATCTGACGATACCGGTGCCGGCAAGAAGGTCAAGACAGATGCCCCTGGCAAGGAGATTGCCGGGTGCGCCGCCTGCCGGGCCTTGGCGGCTACCGACAAGCCAGGAAGCTCCGGCAAGCAATACTGCAAAATCCACCGCACCAAGGGCCACGACGTCCAGAACTGCCGACAAGTCGAGCTGCTTGCTGAGAAGCAAAAGGCTGAGTACGAGAGGCGGGAGAAGGAGAAGGACCAGGATGGTGCTGAGGGATCCGGCAAGAAGCGTGGCCGCCAAGGAGGCCGCCCCAGCAAGGACGACCAGCAAGAGAGGCCCACCCGAGGCCGCGACAAGAAACAAGAAGATGATGATCACGACGAGGGAGACGAGTCTGGTGAGCAAGGGTTCCAGAAGGCTACGGAGGCCATATGCGTCGATGGCAGTGCCTCGCTGCATACCTCTCACCGCTAGCTCAAGAAGTGGGCGCGTGAGATTACAGCAGCAGAGCCGTCGTTCGACGCTCAGAAGCCGCTGAGGTGGTCCAGCACACCCCTCATCTTTCACACCAAGGACCACCCCGACCGCACTACCGCGATCGGGTGTTTGCCATTGTTGGTCTCACCAACGATACACAACCTCAGGGTGAACAAGATGTTGGTTGATGGCGGGGCCGACCTGAACCTGATCTCGCCTGTCATGTTCAAAAGGTTGCAAATCCCTGATGGAGACCTCGAGGAAACGGGCACGTTTCAAGGGGTCAATCCGGGAAGGAGCCAGCCAAAGGGAAAGGTCACACTGCCCGTGACATTTGGAGGAGAGTTGAACTACAGGACGGAGAGGATCGTCTTCGACGTGGCCGAGATCCCCTTGCCCTACAACGGGATCCTCGGCCGCCCGGCATTAGCCAAGTTCATGGCGGCATCACACTACGCCTACATAATGCTAAAGATGCCCGGGCCGTTGACCATCATCTCCGTCCCCTCCGACAAGAAGGACGCGCTGATCTGCGCCGACCAACTCTACCGGGAAGCAGTTGCAGCAGCTGCCGTCAAGGCACCTGCTCCTGCCGCTGAAGGCCCGGGAAGGAAGAAGGAGCCCGGCAAGACCTCTCGCACCCACTCCGGCATGCACACCTCCTCGGAGTGTTGTGCTACCGTTGAGGACATGCCAGAAAGCTCTACCGACAAGAGCAAGAGATCCAGAACCGAGCTACCACAGACCAAGAAGGTGCCCGTCCGGGAGGATGGCACGGGAGGGGCCTTCACCATAGGCTCCACCCTCGACAGCAAATAGGAAGGCGCGCTCGTCACCTTCCTGCGGGAAAATGTCGATGTGTTTGCATGGCAAGCGTCCGACATCCCCGGTGTTCCCAGGGAGGTGATTGAGCACCACCTAGCTGTCTGCCCCCACGCGCGGCCCGTCAAGCAGAATGTCAGAAAGCAGGCTCTGGAAAGGCAGGAGTTCATCACAGAGGAGATCAGGAAGTTGGAAGCGGTAGGTTTGGTGACAGGAGTGCTCCACCCGACGTGGTTGGCCAATCCGGTAGTGGTGCGCAAGGCAAATGGGAAGTGGAGGCTGTGTATTGATTACACAGATATTAATAAGGCTTGTCCTAAGGACCCCTTCCCGTTGCCGCGCATCGACCAGATTGTTGACTCCACAGCCGGGTGTGATCTGTTATCATTCCTCGGTGCCTACTCAGGCTACCGCCAGATCTTCATGACAAGAGAAGATGATAAGACAGCATTCATCACCCCATGTGGTACGTATTGCTTTTTACGGATGCCTTTCGGGTTGAAGAGTGCCGGCTCAACGTTCGCAAGAGCAGTCCAAATTGGTTTTGAACCTCAACTCCATAGAAATATGGAGGCATACATGGATGACATAGTGGTCAAAACCAAGGACGGGCCAACTCTTGTGCAAGATTTGGAAGAGACATTCGCCAACATGCGCAAGATCAACCTCAAGCTGAACCCTGAGAAGTGTGTCTTTGGCGTTCCATCCGGCAAGCTTCTCAGGTTCTTTGTGTCGCAGCGCGGGATCGAGGCAAACCCAGACAAGATCAAGGCTATTGAGCAGATTGAGGCGCACAAGCGAATCGAGGATGTGCATCGGCTCACCGGTTGCGTTGCTGCCATGAGCCGGTTCATCTCCAAGTCCGCTGGGCGTGCCCTTCCTTTCTTCAAATTCTTGAAGAAGGCGGGCCCAATGGAGTGGACCCCAGAAGCCGAGGCAGCATTGCAGGATGTGAAGAAATACCTTTCCTCCACGCCAATACTGGTTGCGCCTAAACCACAAGAACCGTTGCTGCTATATCTGGCGGTGACGAATCAAGTGGTCAGCGCGGCACTGGTGGCACAGAGGGAGGTCAACGAGGAGGCAGTGACGGCAGCAGAACCAGCGGATGGCGAGCCAAAGATTCCCCCGGCAGGGCCTGGTGCCGGCAAGGCGCGTCCCCCGGCAGAGTCTGATGCCACCAAGGTAGTGCCCGCACAGTCGAGTGAAGTGGTGCAGAAGAAGAAAATGATGCAGCACCCGGTTTACTTTGTCAGCTCCCTCTTGCAGGGGGCTAGGTCGAGGTATTCTGGTGTGCAAAAATTGCTCTTCGGCCTCCTTATGGCCTCGAGGAAGCTGCGTCATTACTTCCAAGCCCACGAGATCACTGTCGTCACCCGCCTCCCATTGCAACGGATACTGCATAACCCAGATGCGACCGGAAGGATTGTGGAATGGGCCTTGGAGCTATCAAGTTTTGGTTTGAAGTTTGAAAGTACCTCAACAATCCAGAGCAGAGTCTTGGCGGAGTTCATTGCAGAATGGACCTCAACGCCTGACGAAGAAATCCAGGAGACCACTCTCCCCGGCAAGGAAGCAGACCGCGACTGGATCATGTACTTTGATGGGGCTTTCTCGCTGCAAGGCGCCGGTGCCGGTGTGCTGCTTGTCGCGCCCACCGGAGAGCACCTCAAGTACGTGATCCAGATGCACTTCCCCAGGGAGATGTCCACCAACAACACTGCTGAGTACGAGGGATTGCTTGCCGGTCTCAGGATCGCGGCAGACCTCGGGGTTAAGAAGCTCATCGTCAGGGGTGACTCGCAGCTTGTTGTTAGGCAGGTCAACAAGGATTACCAGAGCCCATTGATGGAGGCCTACGTAGATGAGGTGAGGAAGCTGGAGGAACGCTTTGACGGTATTCAAGCGGAGCACGTCCCCCGAATGGAGAACGACATCGCCGATTACCTGTCAAAGCGTGCTGCATTCAAGCTACCTGTGGAACCAGGTACCTTTTTGCTCCGGTTAACTCAACCATCCGTCGAGCCATCAGCGGGGCAGAACAAGCGGAGGAAGTCAGGTCCCGGCAAGTACTTTCCTACCGAGCCCCCTGGGCTGCCGGCAAGGGTGCTGCCGCGGACGCTGAGCCTGCCCAAGAGCAACTGGCTCCGGTAGGGCGTCAAGCCCCAGCCGTAGAGACAGCCGCTCCCATGGCGGAAGAAATGCCTTTGGTCCTTGCCGTCGAGCCCCAGGCTCCGGCATGGGCGCAGCATACCGTCCAATTCCTCCAAACAGGGGAGCTTCCTGAGGAGCAGGAAGAAGCGGAAAAAGTAGCCCGTCGGTCCGCCCTGTACCAGTTCGTCGATGACGTCCTGTACAGGAGAAGGCCAAACGGTGTGAAATTGAAGTGCATCCCCCGGGAGGAAGGACTGGGGCTTTTGGCGGAGATACATGGAGGCATATGTGGCTCCCACATAGGGTCGAGGGCCCTTGCCGGGAAGGCGTTCCGGCAAGGTTTCTTCTGGCCCACCGCCCTCCAGGATGCGACGGCACTAGTAACCAAGTGTGAAGCGTGTCAGTTCCATTCAAAGAAGCTTCATCAACCAGCTCAAGCCCTTCAAACAATCCCTCTCTCCTGGCCATTCTCGGTCTGGGGGCTCGATATACTGGGCCCTTTCCCCCGCGCTGTCGGGGGCTTTGAGTACTTGTACGTTGCAATCGACAAGTTCACAAAGTGGCCGGAAGTGGAAGCAGTGAGAAAGGTGACTGCTCAGTCAGCCGTCAAGTTTTTCAAGGGACTGGTCTGCCGTTTTGGTGTGCCAAACAGAGTCATCACCGACAACGGCACGCAGTTCACAAGCCACACCTTCATGCAATACATTCAAGACCTCGGTAGCAAGGTCTGTTTTGCTTCCGTGGCACACCCACGGAGCAACGGCCAAGCGGAGAGGGCAAATGCTGAAGTGTTGCGAGGCCTGAGAACGAAGACCGTTGACAAGCTGCACAAGAGTGGAAGGCGCTGGATTGATGAATTGCCGGCGGTTCTTTGGTCGATCAGGACGACGCCAAATCGAGCCACCAGCCAGACACCTTTTGCCCTGGTCTACGGGGCAGAAGCAGTTCTCCCACGGAACTCATATACGGGTCACCTCGAGTGCTCGCTTATGATGAGCTTGAGCAAGAGCAGTTGCGCCAAGATGACGCGACGCTCCTTGAGGAAGATCGTCTTCGGGCGGCTGTGAGAGCAGCGCGCTACCAGCAAGCCTTGCGCCGCTACCATAGCCGCAAGGTTCATGCCCGAAGCTTTGAGGAAGGCGACCTTGTTCTTCGGCGCGTTCAGTCGGCCAAGAATACCAACAAGTTGACGCCGAAGTGGGAAGGCCCTTATCGGGTAATACGAGTCACCAGGCCCGGCGCAGTCCGCCTGGAGACCGAAGATGCCGTCCCAGTGAGCAACTCCTGGAACATCGAGCATCTTCGCAAGTTTTACCCATAAGGCGCGGCTTGCCGGGCCTCCCGGCAAGCCACCTTTTGTACAAGCTTTGCCGGCAAGGCATGTGACCCTTTGTACAAAGCCAGGCGCAGACCCTGAGCATAAATAAATGAAGCGCTGGCGCCCTAAGTTATAGCATGCATGCTAGGTCGAGTCTCTTCCTTGGTTAGGGTTGATAGTGCTCAGCAGCGACTAACCCCTAGCCTAGAGGTCGAGTGCGCGTCTATCTGTTCTCTTCTGTCCTCCTTTGGTTCGCAGGGCACATGAGCACTTCTGCTGAGCTACTTGGAAAGAAGAAAACGGACCGGCGTCCCGACCCCGGCAAACCAGAGTTGCCGGGGGCTGCAAGCACAATGATCCAATCGCGGCAAGATGAGATTTCCGGGGACTGGAGATCCAGATAAGTCTTTTATCCTCTGTCATGCATTTCGGAACCGGACTGGGGTATGTGAAACCTCGTTTTTATCTCTAGGCTGCCATGCTCCCCTTTTTCCTATACCTAAGGATTATCTCCTGGGCTCGGATTTGGTTGTAGCCACGGCGACGAGGAGGTAGAACGAGGATCCTAAAGCCCACCTCATCCCTGCCTCCGCCAAGGGCGCGAGAACGGTCGAGTGGAGTGGGGGGACGACAAGGCCTGTTGCAAGGCGAAAAACGTTTATCTTAAACAATAACAAGGATTCGCTCCTTGTCGCGGGATTTACCCATGAACGAAAAACCCGGCAAGCATCCCTTTTTCATTAAAAACATCCCATACAGGTATAGTTCATGCAAGATGAAAAACATGAGCAAGGGGATTACAAGTTTTAAATTTAACATAGGCCCGCAGGCTTACAAACTAAAAAAGAGATAAGATGCCCGTAATCCCTTTCTTGTCCCTCTCCTCAGGAGGCAGGTCAAGGAGGCGAAAGGGCAAAAGGGGCGCCTAGGCGAGCTACGAGCAGCAGAAAGCGCCAAGAGAACACCTCGGTGGCCTCCCATGGGTGCGCCGGTGATGACGGTGTCGGGAAAGGAGCTCGAAGACGAGGCGGCAGGACCGGCACTACGTGATGAAGGCGTCGGTGCCCGCGTACTCCGAGTTGACGGCCTTGCCACCCACCCTCTTCGTCTTCCGCAGCCTTCCGACGCCAGCCGCCCAAGGAGACGGCCCCGAGAAGTTCAAGGAGCTAGCCCCGCCCCCGGCAAACCTCTGCTGGAGGAGCGGCCAGGTCCAGATGCTGCTGCTGCCGCACCCGCCCAAGCGCGGGCCGTCCGACGACTAGTCGGACTCGTCCCTGCCATTTGCCCCGCTGTCCTCCTCGTCACCTTCGCTTGAGGAAGAGCTTCCATCGTCAGAATCTCCATCAGAGGAGCTCTCCACGCAGCACTTCAGGCGAGTTCCGAACTCTTGGAAGACCTTGACGGAGAGCAGGCCGCCCTCCATTAATTTGAAGTAGAGGACGAGCCCCGCCGTCAGGCTGTGGATGCGAGCGAACGTCTTCCACCCACGACGGAGGTACATGACCCGAGGAGCCGGGAAGTCGACGTCGACCCATGTGCCCCCATTCCCACAACCCCTCATGTGCAATATGAGGGATTGGGGCCGGTCACACTCCATCTCCCGAGCGAACGGGGCAGGAAGACGAAGACGACAACGCAGAGGCCGGTGCAGCCTGATGAAGAACTCGTGGGGCTGGTCTCCGACATGGCCTTCCATCAGGAAAGGCACCATTGGCGAGGGCGAAGCCGGCACGCCGCCCCGTCCTCCTCTTCCTCGAGCACTACGACCTCTGCCCCGGCCTCGCCCCCTACCCCTTCCCCTCGCGGCCGGTTCGACCACCGCGGGCTCAGGAGGAGGAGGGACGCGTTGTCGAGCGGCGACCCTCGCCGCCACCGTCGAGGGACCGGGATTCCCCTTCTCCATGGCAGGTGAGAGGAAGAAGCAGAAGAAGGAGGAGATAGATGACAAAAGAATGCGGGACGCCATCCCCCTTTCCCCTCTTTATAAAGGGCCGGGGTCGGGGCTCGGCCACCCCGCTCGGCCAATCCAGCCACCGGAGGCACAGGGAATCAGGACCGACCCGCTGCCCCAACCAACGACGGCCCGGTTTCCCACTTCCACCGCTTGCCACCCCAGGCGCATGAAGGACGCGTGGCGGACGTGCAGAACTGAGGGGATGGGTGAGGCGACATCTCCCCACCCTGTGATCGTGGGGAGTGGACGCCTTCAACACCGCGGCCCGGCCCCATTCAGTAAATGAGTCGGGCCTCCACGCCTCCCTCTTTTTAGGGGAAGGCGCGAGCCGCCTCTTTACTGCAATGTGACGCATGCGTGCGGAAACCGTTCCACGCATGCCGCCCACGTCACGCCCACCCCTCCACGCCGTGCCTCGCGCGCGCGTCGTGGGAAGCGAAGCGCACGAATAGTTTTACCGCAGTAAAAACCACCCCGCCTGCCCGCGCACCATTTTGGGCCTGACCCAACAACGTGTCGCGCTTATGTGTGGCCCAGGCCCGGGGGCTCCTGTCGGTGTACAAAATTACAGGTGCGTTTTTGTACCCCTCTACCTGCGCACGGGCAGTCGGAGCCGCGCCTACGGTCACGCTAAGAAGAACAGGGGAGGTTTGCCAAGGTAAGACCGAAGCCCAAGATGATCAGAGCAACACCAAGACCAAGACCACAAAGAGCAGAGGGACGAAGGAGGTTCCCCCGGCAAGACCCTTGCCAGGGGCAGCCTCAGCAGCCCCGGCAAGACCCTTGCCGGGGCAGCTCGCCCCACACCAACAAAGCAAGCCACCCTTGAGCCCACGGTCCCCAACGCCATCATCCACGTGGGGCGAGGGCTCGGGAAGGCGCCTCTGTGGTGGCATGCAGATCTTTGTGAAGACATATTCAAGATCAGATGAGGACTAGAAGACGATGATGATCCTCAGCAAGATCCTTGTCGGGGAAGGATACCAGACGCCCGGCAAGGCCCTTGCCGGGGACGACAGCGCGCCACGGCAAGACCCTTGCCGGGCCACCCGGCAAGGCCCTCACCAAGGACGCTAGCGGGACCAGTGCCAGGCCCGCGCCAACCAAGCTTCCACCATCGTTCCCATGTAGCTGCCAGCCCAACTAGCTGGGCGGGCATCTGCGTGGCAACATGCAGCTCCCAGGCCAACTCATCAAGCGCCTGCGTGGCGGCATGCAGATCTTCGTGAAGACTCCACCACCGCGCCACCTCAGCTGCCTGCCTGCCTACATGGCACCGCACGCATCACTGGCCGGGGCGCGTGTCGAAGTGAGGAGGAGCGGCGACGGACGGGACGGGCCTCGCCCCTGTCCCCGATAAAGCAAGGGGACACCTAAGCCACACATTAAATGCGTCTTGTCCTGTAATACGAGCGATAAGCTCAGGGCACTGTACGCCTTTCCACCTCCTGTGTGCCACTGTGGTAGCCCCTTCTGACTATAAAAGGAGGCCCATGGCATACTGGAGAAGGATTCGGCTCTTTCGAACCACGCACTGACCACAGCTAGTTCGAGAGCTGAAGAACTCTCTGAAATACACCCACCAAAGCAGGACTAGGGTTTTACGCATCCTCGCGGCCCAAACCTGGGTAAACGATCCTTGTGCTGTCTACTAGCCCTGCTCTTCTCGCAACCCCGCACCCCGGCAACCGTAGTAGGGATTCTTGTAATCCCATAGGTGTCGTTCCACACCGACACTTGGATTATGAGATAATCGTGAGAAGTCATGATGATGTGTTGATATGAGTCTTGAGACGAGGTTTTGATAAGTCATGAGTGTGCTCCGAGGAGCCATGGCAGAGTAAATGATTGTTGCATGAGGTTAATACAACATGTCTTCACGGGAGGTAACTGGTAATTTGTTTTCAGCATAGTTTCATGAGGCCATTGCCACGTTTTGATATGCTATGTTTTTGTTGTTGCTATGTTATAAGTACGTTCGAAACATCCTGCTTTTGCCATACTAGTAGATGATATGATGTTATTCATGCTTAGTTTGAGTTATGATTCTAGTTAATGTCATGCCATGCTTAGAAGTGGTCTAGAAGTAGACTGTTGCATATGCTTGGTTCTTACTTTGTCATCTGCTCATTTGGATGCTATGTATTTGGTTGTCTTGCAAGTACATTTAATGTACTGACCTGGCGTGTCATGCCAGTTTTGTAGGTCATGCCGAATTGTTCGCTTGTTCCGTCGTGCTAGGCCGTAATCTTGCCAGTCCTGTGAGTTGTGGAGCTCAGCCAGAGTTGTTATGCTGCCAAACCAAGACTTCCGCTGCCGTGTAAATAGACTTTCGCACCATTTAAATAGCCTTAGGGCTATGCCAGATAATTGTATTCATCAATGATGTAATCGTATACACATGTATTTGATGAATATTATTGTACGTGGAATGCTGTATCATGGACCTATTGTGCGTCAGGTGTTATCCTGGGCTGACGTGCGAAGGCCCCCTGCTCCATGCGGATCGGGGTGCCACATTCACCTTGCAAAGTGTGAAGTAGCTAGCAGCCCCCCTCCTCCCTTGTGTCGGCACGAAGGGAATCCTAAGCTATGAATGCATGCCCCCCAACCGAGGTTCATTCACCTAGCTAAGGGCAAAGTAGCTAGCAGCCCCCCCTCGTGCCGGCACGAAGGGAATCCTAAGCTATGAATGCATGCCCCCCCAACCGAGGTTCACCCTAGCAAAGTGCGAAGTAGCTAGCAGCCTCCCCTCCCTCGTGTCGGCACGAAGGTAATCCTAAGCTATGAATGCATGCCCCCCCAACCGAGGTTCACCCTAGCAAAGTGTGAAGTAGCTAGCAGCCCCCCTCCCACGTGTCGGCATGAAGGGAATCCTAAGCTATGAATGCATTCCCCCCAACCAAGGTTCACCTAGCAAAGTGCGGAGTAGCTAGCAGCCCCCTGCCTCGTGTCGGCACGAAGGGATTCCTAAGCTATGAATGCATGCCCCCCCAACCGAGGTTCACCTAGCAAAGTGCTAAGTAGCTAGCAGCTCCCCTCCCTTGTGTCGGGACGAATGGAATCCTAAGCTATGAATTCATGCCCCCCCAAACCGAGGTTCACCCTAGCAAAGTGTGAAGTAGCTAGCAGCCACCCCTCCCTTGTGTCGGCATGAAGGGAATCCTAAGCTATGAATGCGTGCCCCCCACCAACTGAGGTTCACCTAGCAAAGTGCGAAGTAGCTAGCAGCCCCCCTTCGTGTCGGCACGAAGGGAATTCTAAGCTATGAATGCATGCCCCCTCCCCCCCCAACCGAGGTTCAGCTAGCAAAGTGCAAAGTAGCTAGCAGCCCCCACCCCCCTCGTGTCGCCATGAAGGGAATCCTAAGCTATGAATGCATGCCCCCCCAACCGAGGTTCACCTAGCAAAGTGCAAAGTAGCAACTCCTCCCCCCCCCACACACACACTTTCAGTCGGCGGGCCAGAGAGGCATATATCTCACCAAGATGGATCGTAAAATGGACCAAGAATAATCCACCTTCGTCGTACAACCTCTCTCTTGTTGTTGGTCAAAGTGATGGCCGTCCATGCGACCCCGGAGATGGGCTAGCTCGCCAATAATCACGCAAGTAGCTAGTCCCCGAAGACAACCACAGCATGTGTGTGGCCCAAACATATGTATGTAGAGGTGTGTGTTTGAGTAACAATGGAACAACTTTATGTGGCATCGTGATTTCGAACTAGAAATCCCCACACTGAGTGAGGGTTAGGTTGACGATGCATATGTATGTTACACCACACTTCAAGACAACGACGGGGATTCATGCATGCATGCGTGCATAGTATATGCGCTCAAACTTAATTAGGTCTGAATCTCACCTTGACCTATACTACGATAACACGAACCAAATGAAGGCCACGGTAACCTATCTTGTTGTTGGTCAAGGTGATCATGGATGTCCACGCGGGCCCACGAATATATAGGCTTGTCATCGATAACCACGCGAGGGAGTGTATCATTCCAAGGCAACCACTACATGCATATGTATGGAGGTGATGCGTGCATGCATGTTTTAATACACAACATTGATGTGGCGCGTTTGTCCAAAATTGTACACTAGCTCCCCACATAGAGCGAGATCGGTTCATGATGTGTCGTTGTACTAGCCACTTCAACTCGATGGGAGGGATTCATGCGTACACATGCATGTGCGTGTGATCAAATTGTATCATGAATGTCATCTTAGAGCAAAAATAATGATCCCCTCCTAACTCAAATTAACCTCTCTTGTTGTCAGGCAAAAAGTAGTGATGGACCAAGCGGGCCCACAGATGGAAAGCATCGATATCGCAGATAACCGCTTAAGTGGGTGCGAGAGGAAAACCACCGCCTCTTTGCATGTGGGCCAAACATATATGTTGAATACCCAAAATGCACAACTTTGATGTGCCACATGCCTCAAAAACCGTAAACCATGCACCCACACAAAGTGAGGTTCATATCAAGCGTACTACATATGATGGTCCCCTTCCCCACTCTTCACCGCATACTATATGCTCCTGCCGTAATATATGTATAGCCCAAAAGAATCCTCATCGATGGTGAATTTAATTAACCTCTCCCGATATAGGTCAAAGTGATGCATGCATGCATCGACAATGGCCTCGTGGGCCCATAGATGGAAGCGTCACACGTGAGTGTCCTAGCTAGGATATGCATGTGGCCCAAAAAGGTGTTGTGTGATGTTTGAATAACCAATTTTCACAATTTTGATGTGGCACGTACCTCGCTAACCAAAAAGTCCCGATACTGAGTGAGGTGTACTTGTTCATGGACACGTACGTATAGTATATATGCTAGTCCACTCCCACCTCTTCGACGCATACTATATACCACCATAACACAAACAAAAAAGATTCTACCTTGCTGGTCAAATTAACCTCACTGCCGGGTGTTCGTCAAAGTGACGGACGACGACCTCGCGAGCCCACAGAAAGCGTCACACGTGAGTATCGAGTGTCGTATAGGACAACCATCGACTGCATGTGGCCAAAAAAATTATGTATGAAATGTTTGTGTAATGTTTTAAATAACGATTTCACGACTCTGATGTGGCACCGGCCTGCCTTACAAAACGGCCAACCCACACGGTGGCTCTCAACTCGTAGTGTACTACGAGACACCCGCCACACCCAGACGCACACACCCACACGCACACCGCGAATCCACCGCAACTACAATGCATGTTAAATTAATTATCCCATGGTGAACATACATGTTACCAAAGGAGGGACGTTTTAATTTCAAAAAAAATCACAGAGATCATTAAGATGTTTTAGTACATTGGTTGACTGATTTTCTACGGGTATAATGAGCAAAAATCAAATTTGAGCTACATGCACACGTGACAGTGCACCTAAATGGATTGCGAAAACACATGTGTCTCATTGGGTGCATGTTTACTCCCCGTGCAACAAATTTCCAACATTGAGAATCTTGGTGTTTAAATTCTAGTACATCCAAAACTTATTTCAAGTTCACGAAACTTATCGTGTTGTCATATGGACACCAATACAAAGTGGCATTGTACTTTTTTTTGTCAAATTTGAGACCGGTTTTGATGTAATATTTATCTAATTACAAACAGGAGATTATTAATAATTGGGAACCAATATCCCAAACGGATTATTTATTCGAACCGTGAGCGTTAGACCAACAATGGATACGTGCCATGCTTCAGTTAAGCAATAAAGCGGCAGCATTAATCATCCAAATAGAAAAACAATATACGTGCCGCTGTGCGACCCGTGTGGCGTGCGAGCAGGCGTGAGTTGACGGGACACACGCGAGCAGTCCGCCGTGCAGGCAGATGGGGAGGCGTGCGTGTAGGTGCGTGAATTGACGGAGGCGTTCTCACTGCGTAGTGTCATCGGGAGGCGTGCAAGTAGCTGTGTGAAACTTTGGTAGGCATGCCAGCACTCTGGTGCGCAGGCTCATCGAGAGGCGAGCCATCGGTTTGACCGCTGCCCGCCTCTCTCCCACAACTCCATATTAATGGTGCGCCCGAGCGGCCACACCCACAACCTCGCTATGCACACACAATCCCCTCTCTCCGCTTGCATCCTCGACACCGCTCTCAGTCCTCAAAGCCGTCAGTGTATGAGGATGTCGCCGAAGCGCCCCATCGGAGGGAGTGACGACGCCATGGCTGCTAAAGCACCAGAGCACGGCATGGAGATGGAGACAGAGGTTACCGTCACCGCTGGCACTACAAAAAAATACACTTCCGTGATGATACGTGTTTGTCACAGTAGGTCACATTTTCTGTCATGCATGTACATCCATGAAAATTTTGTGACAGAATCAAGATAGTCATACCTGTGCTGTCGTAGAAGTGTTCCATGACATTACCAAAATTATCATCATGGAAATGTCCACTTCCATGACGATAATCACGCCTCACAGAAATGCTTTCGTCAGGGGTGACCGACATGTGGCATCCATCGTAACGGGTCGCCGTTAAGCTATCGGGTCCGGTTTTGGATTCGATAACCCGTTAACAGCCCGGACCAATGGGAAATTTCCACGTGTAAAATTCTAATTAGCCGGAGCAAACATGTGTCAGCTCGTCAGTGGGTCAGATAGGCTCCTATGATATGTCGACACGTGCACCAGCCGACCACTGGCCCATTTAGCTTACAAAGGACGGCCCGTTTGACTTGGTCAAAAGTTAGCGGGCTGGCCCATGAAAAGCCTGTTAACGGTCTCTTCACAAATAGCCCATTTTACGGCCCGGTAACTCACGGCCCGTTAGGTCCTACCCGAAATGGGCCCAACAACGTCATGTGGGCCATCAAATATAACACCAGCCCGTTTCACTTTTGGCCCATGTATGGCCCAAGACGTCTTTCGGCCCATATGAGGCCTTCGTATCTTTAGGCCCTTTAAACGCCCACGGTGACTCTAGCCCAGAATGAACAGTAAATTTCTTTGTACCCGTTAACGGCCCATGATTCACATGGGCCATTTCCAGCCCATGTTAGCTTTCGGCCTACTAACGGCCCATACGTTCTTGGGCTCGTTTCCGGCCGTCAATTACTTCCGGCCCGTTACTGGCTTGTTCCCCTAATGGGCCAAATTCGGCCCGTGGCAAGAGTCGGCCCGTTCCTGGCTTGTTAAGCCGTTGCACCGTTTCCAGCCCGTCCTATATTATGGCCCATTAACGACCCACTATGCTTGTGACAGAATTAAGCCTTTTCTGTCCTCCGGCCTATTAACGGCTCGTTACCGTGCTGGGCTGATACCAATGACGCCCGTTTACGGCCCATGTAGGCCCATTCATCCGACGGCCCGAGGCCCACCGATTCTACGGCCGTGTTGGAGGCCCATTTAAAGACGGCCCGTAGGAGGCCCATGGATCCTACGGCCTGTAGCAGGGTCATGGTTACCACGGTCCGTATATGGCCCATGGTTGTTGCGACCACTAGCAAATCAGGGAAAAAGAAGACTAGGAAATAAATAAGCCCGAAACTAACGCTAGACTATTAAGGTGATTGCACAGATTACATCCACTGGGCATCAAAGATAGCCACCAGTGCAAATATAGGGAACACCCTACACTATACAAAAATGGCTTGCTGTTTTCTTCAGCCGGTGGCTGCACGTTAAGAACAAATTTTGTATCGCAAAAAACAAATTACAACTATAAAACAAAAGGAAGGTTGGCATTAAAGTTAACAGTCTGGCAGATAAATGCACCACCAGAAGTTCAGAAGCTCAGTTCATTTGACCTGACTGTTATGTTTTCATGCTGTATTGTCCGATGGAGCACCATAGCCTTCGCCTTCATTTCTCCTAGGCTCCTGAACAACATAGCAAATGTCTGATAGTCTGGTTTCAAAACCATGCATATATTGACGACATCGAATAATGTATGTCCTTGTTTCACAAAGGATCTCTGTTAGGGAACGGACTTGTGTCTGGAGCGCAAATATAACATTGTTTTGAGCTTGCATATCTTGATCATGAGGCAGTTTAGACGAGATTGCCTTAACAACCAACCAAGTATTACGCAGGAATGTGCTTTTGGCACAGTTAGTGGACAGGTACTGACCCACTGCAGCAAGAGCTGACATTGCGGTTATAGTTGCCTCGCCACCTTCAGAAGGTGGCGGTTCCACCATTTTTTCCATAGCTTGTTGAAAAGTTGAGTTTTTACATTAGTACCAGAATAGAAGATATTAAGGAGGCAGAAAAACCAAACAAAATAGCTTTGGTCTATATACATAACTTATTCTGGTGAACCCATGTAAAATATTAGTTGTATTTTACTGCAAAGTACATAATAAAACTAGGTTCCAAACATATGACCATGTACCATGGCTAATGTATTGTCTATTTCTACACATTGTATTGACAGCTAAGGATAAAGAGACAAAGTTTATAATACGGTAAGCATAATATGACATCATTCATATCACAAAAAAATCGAGAACAGACAAACAAGCAATTGTAACATTGTGTGGGCAAGTCCAGCACGGAACTAGATTACATGTCAAGATCAAAGGAACATCACTCCTCTCTTTTAAACCTTGTAAGGTGCAATGATACGCTAAGACAATTGTGTATAAAATTGAAAAGAGTAATAGACATTGGCTGCAAACCATGCAGTTCAAGATACGAGTCAGAGTAAGTAGTAGTTAAAAGGAATGAGGATTAAGGACTTACAACAGCGTCTTTGACTAGTGTAGTCATGCCCTTCATCTTGCTGGTGTGGCAGTCCTTGAAGATTTCCACAACATTTGGTTCAGGTACTTTTTGGTCCTCGCGGGCTTTCCTCTGCATTTGGAACAAGTCAATATAGATCTGATAATATGTTACAGCGAAAAGAGTGAAACAACAGCTAATTACAAGAGCCTCGCAGTGTGCAATATAGCTACGAGATCCTGTCGTCTGTTGGAATTTCACTTTCGTACGGTTGGCCTTGTTCTTTGAACAGTTCACCTACAAGAAGATAGATTTGTGTGGCACATGCGTAAATAGGACTTCAACATGTGATCTGATCACATATATATAATGTACCTGATACTTTGGATCGGACCAGTGTTTAACGAGGCCTCTCTAGTCTTCATCCGATATATTTTCCACTGTAGATGTTTGGGCAAGTTCACTGTTAGCCTTGCCTTCAAAGTGAGTTTTCCTCAAGTTATACCGATACTGTCGCAGAGCAGACTTGAAAACATGGGTGCAAGCTTGTCTAGTGGCATCATCTTGGCTATCCAACTTGAACCTCATTCCTTGAAAATTATGGGAGTCTCATTATCAGCAACCTACAAAGTATTGGACAAAGCAAGATGATATTACTAGTTCCCATAGATAACCTTACTTAAAGATAAATGGTCGAGGAAGGTGTAGAACTGGGTTTCATCTTTGTCATTCCTGTACTAAATCCATGTTGGGAGGATACATACATGACACCAAACAGCAACCGCTGCCTCTTATACTAACTTGGCTGACTCTGTAGCATCACATGGCCTTTTTAAACCTACCTCAAAACGGATCTCTATTCTTCCTCCTCTAGATTTAGTTAACCTATCGAGCATTATCCCTGATGTTTGTTTCCACTTGCGCCTAGGTGCTAGTCCAACAACAAACATAGGAAGTGTTAGTGTACATCAAACTGTGAGACTACATATAAAGAAGCATGCAACTGTAACATGACTCCAGCAACTACCTTCTTGCTGTTGAAGCTCACAAAATTCATCTGATCTTGCCAGCTCATCTTGTGTCAAGAGTGCTTCAGAAGTAGTGTCAGGTGGCAAGGGAGCTTGGAATGTGCTGCTAGCTGAGTTGACCAACGAGTAAATCGTGCAGCTGGTGGTACTGTGGAATGTGTTGCAACAACTAGGGTTGTCTCTGCTTGTTTGGTTTCAGCTATTTGTTTCTATTTGGCTTGTTCTGCAGCTCGTGTAGTACGGGATACCCTGTCGGTACAATTTTCTGCTGGACTTTGACCTTCTATTGCACCATTAGTACAAGTAGAATCTACAGGATTCTTCCGCTTCCCTTTGCCTGCCGTTCTGTCTTGCTTCCTATTTCTATGTGCCATGTTAAGTCAAGCCGACAAGAAAAACGAATAACAATTTAGTTCTTCAGAACAAATTGATGCGTGATACAGACGAACTGAACTTTGATGTTAGACAACCACATGGTAGGAGGATGTAATATGTACGAAAAACAAGACGGCATGAGATAACCAGAACTATGATGTGTAAACTAAGCAGAAGACATTTCACTAAATTAGAAGCAATGCAATGGAAGGTAGACACCATATGAAAGATGCTACAAATATCGCTCTGCCAAGTTAACAGTGTCTCATCATAAATGCCGTACAAGAAATAAATCATATACAAGATGCAAACAACATCGCACTACCAAGTTAAAGGTCTCTCGTCATTAGTGCCAGCATTGCAAATTCACGGCATATGATGTGTAAACTAAGGAGAAGGCATTTCAACAAATTAGAAGCAATGAAAGCTAGACACCATATGAAAGATGCAACGAATATCACTCTACCAAGTTAAAACTGTCTCGTCATAAGTGCCATTTCAACAAATTAGAAGTAGTACAAGCTAGAAAAGAATGCGAGATGTAACCTATATCACACTCCCAAGTCAAACGTGTCTTATGATAAGTGATTGTTGTAGGTTACACAACAGTAGTACTTTGATGTAAGAACATGGTGTGATAGATAGATACTGTATGTTCAAGAAACAGCAACACGTGTCTTATTCACAACTATAATGTGTAAAGTAAGCAGATGAAATTCAACAAAATTAGAAGCAATACAAGCTAGACATCATACATAACATGCAACCACATATAATAGTGCCAAGTTAGAGGGAGCACCTGTGATGGTGCACTAGGGGAGACGTGATCATCATCAACACACCTACCTAAGGTGAAATAGTATATGAGGAGAAACCTTGTGCATCGCGAGTAACTAGGAACATCTAGTATCAAGAAGAAGCGGTCAACTAGTGTCTTCTGTGGGATGAATATTGTGCAAGAAGACACGTAAGATTTGCACGAATAAGGGAAGAGGAGTACCATTTTCCGGTTGTAGGTGTGGTCGCCTCCACATGTCGCGCTGATCTTCATCTTTTTGCCGGGGAAACCGATGTTTTGGAGGAGGGTGCAGGCTTGGACGAACCCATGGCCAAATTGTTGACTGTGTTGCCTGGCCGTATGTCGGCGGAGGGGAATCAGATCCTAGGTGGCGAAGGATGGCGTAGCAGGAACAGCTCCGGTGCGGTGGACGGTGGCAAAGTTGGAGCGGCAGTGGTGAGGCGCAGGACGGCGTGGTTGAACTGGCTCAGGTACAGACGGCTCGGCCTCGGCTTCAACTACTAGCCTTGGAGGGCGTGCGGTTGAGGTTGCGGTGGACAACGACGTCGGGGTATCGGCTCCGGCATGATGGAGGAGGGTGGCGGTTGATGGGTGGGATGGGGTGGTGGACGGAGGACGCCGGGGTTTCGCGGCTGGTGGAGAGGTAGTTTTGGCGCCCATGAAGTACGAATGGGGAATCGGACGGGGGGGCAGGGGGCGGGGGGAGCTAAGGGAGAACCATGTTTCGGTCTGAGTCGCGCTTGTTTTTGGCTCTTTTGAACAGATGGGACGCGCTTGTTTGAAATTTGGGGAAACACAAACTTTGCCCCCCTCTTAAATTTCGGACCTCTGCGGGTCGGGGGTAGGATGGTAAACCCAGGTGTCCCAAATAGTGGGCGGGAGTGGTTTCGGCCGCGCGCATGTGTGCTTAGGCGGCCATTGTGTATGAATGTTTGTCGGAGGCGGTTGCGTGGCGTCTAGATGAAGCTACAAACCTACCCCGGTTTAGACCTTTGTACATCGGGCCGGTAGGTTTCACCGGTCGGAGTTAGAAAAGTAATTTCCTTCTACTACCAAACATTGGTCTCACGCCGTTTCAGGCGAGTAGAGGCTCTTTAGGCGCTTCGTTCAAAATTTTGAAACAGAAGCATTCACGTTTAGAGTACTCTTGAACTTTGACGATTGACCTAAATAGACAACGTTAAATTTGACCTTGTATGTTTGAAAACCTCACTAAATTATCTGCTTCTTTTTGAAATTTTGACACTTGAAATCCTATAACTACGATTAAGAATGGAGGAGCTAAATTTGAATCTATTTTGTACACGACTATATATGCTATTATGTACAAAAGAGCAAAGATTGGTGCCCCCATAATTTAGGTATGATTTACAAATGCCATGATATCGAATTCAAATAATTGAATGGACTTCATGTTGAATTCCATTTATTTAAACCACCTTAAGTTGAATTCAAATGTATACTAGTTCATAGCTAGCTATTTATAATGTTCATTGTGTAACTTTCGTATGTATAATGTGCTTTACACACACAACATGAACTATACTCATGTTTAATTCGATTGCTAAAGCGATGCATTGTCTGGAGTTCAAAATACTAACTATGTGGATCAGTTGTGTCGAATAATAACATAGACATGCTCAAATTCGATAGAATCTAGATGTCTGATGGATCAATGACCGTTCCTTACGCGAATTGCAAATATCATGATCCCATCCTAATATTTGGATACAATTTATATCTTTCATCAATGTGTACATCAGTCTTTTACGTGTAGTTTCACTCTCCATCGGTGGTCTCTCACACATGTTTACACACTCTCTCCCGAGGTGTCTTTCTCGCATACATGCTCTCATTATAACAAACCCTCCCTCTCGTAACCATTTACGACTGTTTTCACTAACCTTTATCACAAGCACTCTTCCTCTCACAAGCATACACACGCACAATCCCAATCGACCCTTTCTATACACATAGACCTACCTATGTGTCTCCTGTATGCACATTATCTTTAGGTCTGTCTCTCACGCATTGTCTCACAACTCTCTTCCTAATCGACGAGTATGATTCTAGTAGAGCATTCTGTAGGATGCCCCTTAAAGTTAGGTTGGATGAATAGTAATATAAGAGATAAGGGGTTACCTTAGTCCGAGAACCCAGGGTTACAAATCCTAGCCAGCTTTGTCAGTGGACACAGAGTCCTTCACAATTCTGCTATCATTGTCTTGTACGGCAAGTCATCCATGGATCTCCCTAAATGCGTTACTGGCCGACCAATGAGGCGCAGGAACTGAACCAAGGGCCTCACCTCGACCCACCGGACCTCATGCGGTGACACACCCTCTGCCCCCAGGTATCTTATCTTCTCACACCCACACATACCAACACAGACACCACACAAAAAAATCTCCTCGTGCCTCTATCCCCTCCCCCCTTGCATATACACACTCAAGGAAATCTCTCGCCGTGACATCATATTAGCCTCTCTCTCTAGACCTCTCTAATTTATCGTGCTATCTCTCCCACGCCCCCCTCCCCCCGCCGGCCCCTCTATCCATGCCTCTCTCAAATACGTAATACACAAACATACCTCTCTAGGCCCTGCTAAATACATCAACTACACATTCACACATGTTACATCACGTACCCCATTGATCTAAAAAGCCCTCTCTTCACGTTTATATCGCATACAACATTCCTTTTGAATAAAGTGTGGCCAAAACATTATTTTAGAATTTCCGTGTATATACAACATTACAAAGTTATATGGAAGAGTATGAACGTTAATTTGTTGCATGGTGCCCACAATGATATTTATTCCGCACTGTGAATTTTTATATTTTTATACTATATATAAAGTTAGTCATAATAAAGAGAAACGAAAAGCATCTCTCTCCCCATCGCATACACCCCCTCTATGCCCCTTTCACGTAGGCACACAAACTATCTCCAGGTCCTCTAAAATTAAGCCCCCAGCACATTCACACATGTTTCATCTTTCTCTCGCGATATATACAGCGGCAATCATTGTATTTGGAGCGAAAGCACGATACGTACATTGGACTTCAGAATCCACTCATTACAGTCACGGGCTCACCATACAACTCTGTATTTGCTCAAGACACGACTAGTTGACCAGTTAAACGCTCCACGTGGCACCTCTAGTGTTGCATCACATTATCTCACTACCATTGGGCCCACCTGTCGGCTTGTATCTACTCTTCTACACTCTTATAAAAACAGAGTTGGTGATGATGGTGTGCCTACCATCCTAAAATATAGGCCGTCCGATTTATATCTGGCGGATAGGAAGGAAACTATGGCAATTTTGCAAAAAGGTACCCACACACCTCTCCACATTTGCAAATAAGGCCTTCCCTCGTTCATCCTTTTCTCTCACAAGATAAACTATTCATACAAATGCATCTTGATGTTACGTGCAACGCACGGGCATCTTGCTAGTAAGAATGAAAAGAAACGACAAAACAATATTGGACGGTGGTTCGAAGTCATGACCGCGGGCACAGCGGACAAGGTGGCCTTGTATTGGTATGCTGAGCCGTCTGTTTTAACACACAGGAGCTGGTGTGGTGATTATACACACATGCACGCATGCACACGAACTGCATGCACGCAACACTCACACGAACACATGCAGCCACGCACGCACCACTCACATGTACACACGCAACCATGCATGCAGGCAACACTCACACACACACACACACACGGATGCATGCACACAACACACGACCAACACACACTCTCACGCTCAAGTGCTCAACCTACACGTGCATGCGCACATGTCAGGCCCTGACAGACACACACACAACCAGGTGATTCCCGCGCACGGGTTGGAGTCTTGTCGCGCCTGCGTAAATTTGTGTTTATCTGACCTTTTTCCTATGTGAACTGATAGGTGGGACCCACAAGGAACATGGTCAATTTAACTAGTCAACATGGTGCCATGCAGACTATTTGGCCGGTAAGCAGAGTGCAATTCGATGTTGAACAGTGAGCAGGTGATCGTATAATCACCACAAAACGTATATAGTGACCGTAATGAGCGTATTCTGAAGTTTGGTGACCGTATTATGCCTTCTCTCTGTAGTCCCTCCAAGACTACATCTCTACACGTTCTCGCATGTTACATCTAACAACTATGGAATAGAGCACTACTACTACACCCTAACACAATAAATCATATGTGTTTTTAGTTTTACTAGATATCATATAGTTACTTAATTATTCAGTTTGCATACATTAAAATTGCCTTTGAAATGTATGGCCAGTATCATCTACCGCGCAGGAAAAATCCCGCCCATTCCTATTTAATCGGGTTTGTATCAATGGATCGTGTGAAACAGCAAAACTATAGTACTAGTATACAGTACAAGTGACGGTTCACTCGGCCGCCGTGTCATGTACTCCTCCGTCGTAAGAGTGGAGCGCTCGCTTTCATAAATGTTCTAGTCCCCTTCGCCGACATGTGGGACATGAAGCTACCAGGTCCACGTGCCATACCGAAATATAGTGCAGAGCAGCAGGGGTGAAGCACCCCAGTCCTGGCACCGGCGTAGTAATGAGCAATGAGGCGTCAAATCAGAAAGCTTCACCTTTCCCGCAGTTAAGTTGGAGGGACGAAGTAACAATAATGCTAGTAAAAAAAGAAGTTGGAAGGACGAAGCAACCATCATTTCACTCGTTGCTGAATTCGCGAAGGTTCTGGTGTGAATAGTGGTTCCAGCCGAGCAGCGAAGGTCAATCGGTTTTGACTGTACATCGCTCTAGTCGTGTTCCCGTTGCACCCCGGCACGCTGGACACTCCACGTCGTTCACCGAATGGAACGCGCTTCGTCTTGCATTTTTGCTCGCTTGTGGGACCGCAGTTGAGAGCAAACCGACGTCCCTCCCCCTCCCCCGCCCGCGTCATTTATGCGGAGTAAATAAAAACAGAGGGGGTATACTACGGATGAGGATCCCCTGACGTGGCCGAACCCATTGAGTAACTCACATGCGGGGCCTAGCAAGAGTGGGTCCGCCAGTAAGTGATCGAAAGGGAGGGTAAGGTAGGGATCCTACATTAGGGGATCCACTTCCACTACTACTCCCTCCTTCCATCTACAGGGCCTAATGCGTTTTTTGAGGCTAACTTTGACCAAATGTTAGAGTAATAATATATGACATGCAACTTACACAAAGCATACGGTCAAATTCGTATGTGAAAGGAGCTTCCAGTGATATAATTTTCACATTATACATCTCATGTACTATTAATCTTGTCAATAGTCAAAGGCGGTTTTGAAAAACGCATTAGAGCATGGTTAATAATATAGCCAGCCGATGGCTATAAGGAACTGCCATGTCATCTATAGCCATCATCTATATGCACTCATACAATAGTGTGGGCTATAAGGTTGGCTATTTCCCGCAAAAAAAAATAATATAAAAGGTTGGCTATTGTATTAGTACTTTTTCCCATCTCCTCTCCACTATCTCTTTCTTCATATTTATTGTATTTACCTAGGAATGCGTATATAGCTAGGCTCTTGCATGAGAGCTCACTCCCCTTACTTTTTCACATCTCTCTCCTTCACATCGGCAAAAGTGTCATGTAAGTTGGCTCTTAATGGCTATTAGTTTGGCTCTAAGCATTTAATATTTGCATCAGCAAGGTATATGATTGGAAGAGAGTTGCATGCATACTTTTTTTCTTGATCTATGTGTTATGGCCGGGCTGTAGAATATAAGAGCCCGCTTCACTCTCTCTCCTCTCTTCTCACTCCTCCAAGTAGGATTTTAATGACATGACAAGTCTTATAGCCTGCCGACTAGGACTTATTATTAGACTTGCTCTTAGGCCCTATATAAATGGAAGGAGGGAGTACTATGAGCACTGCATACTCTACTACAGATGTTGTCAGTACTCCACTAGTACTATTGGACAGGGAGCATAAAAAAAGTTACTATTGGACTGGCTATATGTGGCAAAATCCTAGTAGGAAGAGCATCCGCGAGAACAAGCACATTCACGTGGTTGAAAACAAATTGGAAACCATCTCTGTTTGAATACAAATCAAGGAGTACGTACGAATATAACAATATTGATTGGGCATTGTTGAATGTTGATACTTTTTTCTATAAGTTTGATCAAAGTAGAGATACTTTGACTACACATAAAACTTATATGTAAACTAGAAAGGATCGGAGGGAGTATATTGTACGTTCAAAAGCGAAAAGAACATTGAATACCCTTTATATATGATTTGCGGATGCTATGATCACCGGTTCAAAATTTTGAATCCGCCTTAGGTATGACACATGCACCCACTCATTTTCTCTTGATTTAATCTCGGGGTCCGGAGATCGATTGAAAGAGCACTAGGGTGGGTGCAATACGTTCGTTTCGCTTATGAACGTGCAATATACTCCCTCTGATCCCCACAGACCCCCCTCCAAACAATCGATCTAGTCAAGATGTGTCGGGGCATGAACCGAATGGGATGTCAAAACTAAGATGGGAAGCGACACGTAGTGGAGCCAAAGTGAAACTTTAAACAAACCGTTTGTTTGAATGCATGTCGTACAAATTACAACATTGGAAATACAACCGAATGATACTCGGCAGAATTTTTAAATAACGCATGCGGGAGGATGGACTCGACCGGAGGGCGGCATGACCGATGGAGAAGAGGGTTAGAGAGGAATGAGAAATAAGCAACGCCGCGTGATTATACTTGAACGGCTCAAATAAACAATAAGTTGTCTCGTTTTCCCTTCCGTCCTGGTCACGGAGTAAGATACTCCCTCTGTTTTTATTTACTCTGCATATTAGGATTGACTGAAGTCAAACTTCATAAAATTTGACCAAGTTTATAGAAAACTAGCAAGATGCCCGTGCCTTGCACAGAACATCAAGATCATGTGGGAGAAAAGGATGAACGAGGGAAGGCCTTATCTGCAAATGTGAAGAGGAGTGCGGGTAAATTGTCATAGTTTCCATCCTATCCGTTAGATATAGATCGGACGGCCTATATTGCAGGATGGCAGGCACACCATCATCACCAACTCTGCTTTCTATGTACACTAGCAAGATGCCCGTGCGTTGCACGGAACATCAAGATGCATTTGTATGAGTAGTTTATCTTGTGGGTGAAAAGGATGAATGAGGGAATGACTTATTTGCGAATGTGGAGAGGGGTGTGGGTATCTTTTTGTAAAATTGCCATAGTTTCCTTCCTATCCATCAGATATAAATCGGACAGACTCTTATAAAAAATAGAGTTGGTGATGATGGTGTGCCTGCCATCCTGCAATATAGGCCGTCCGATTTATATCTGACGGATAGGAAGGAAACTATGTCAATTTTGCAAAAAGGTACCCACACACCTCTCCACAATTGCAAATAAGGCCTTCCCTCGTTCATCCTTTTCTCTCACATGATAAACTAGTCATACAAATGCATCTTGATGTTACGTGCAACGCACAGGCATCTTGCTAGTAAGAGTAGAAATATGAACATTAACAATAGCAAATATATATGATGTGAAAGTATATTCAATAATCAATCTAATGGTATTGATTTGTTATTGTATATGTTATTATTTCTGTCTATGAACTTTGTCAAAGTTTACAAAGTTTGACTTTGAGCAAAGCTAAAATGCGGAGTAAATAAAAACAGAGGGAGTACGCAGGGACTAGTATAGTTACTACTGCCGGAACATGGTAAGTTGGACCCCTAAATGCGGGCACGGACCGGGCACACCTCAATTATTCTTTCAAACAGTCGAACACCTACATTTAGCACACCATTCAGCTACTTAATCAAGTGTTACACTTCAATACTTGAGAAGGAAAAGGGTGGCACCGTACCCAAAACCACCACACTTGGGGCTAGGGTAACAACTTGGTACTGTACCACATTTTAGCTAGGGCACAAAAACCACATGTTCTGCGCCTAATGCACAATGCGGAGCATTGACGCTCGAATATGGCCGGGAAAACAGGGAAACCGGCATGTGTGGCACACCCGTCGAGACGACGTGGCGCAGACTAGTCCAATGGAGGAGCTAGCCCACGACCTCCTCGCCACCGGCAACCGTTCATGTGGGTCATGGGGGCCAGCAACGTGGCGCAGCTCCAGCACCGCCTCTGGATAGGGTGACCACGGTGAGCGACGCGCTCATCGTCACTGGACACGGTCAGTTTCAGTGTGCCGAGGGTGGCGTTAGCGCTATGGCACGACCAGCAGATCAACACCCGGCTCGTCGAAGATTCACGGGGCGCTGATGTGCGCGCGCGCCGCATCGCGTCCGCGGAGTGGTGTAGCGCGGCCAACTGCATCCCCAGGACCTGAGACAATGCCGGGTCGTCTTGCTTTTTCAATGACATGTGGGGTCGCATGTGAGCAAAGGGCATCTCCAACGTTGCCATGATCGCAGCTGACTACCCTGGCACACCAAAAACCCTCGTCCCTCGCACCGTCGCGCGATGCGTTCCCAGCCGACGCCAACTTCCCGCATTCATGCCGTCCTTCCGTATGCCGTCGTTAAGAGGTTCAGTGCCCGAGGAATAAACTCCGGCGACTTAATGATGCGCCCGGGCGCTTTGGCCTCATGAGAATGCGCTACTTAAAGCGGCAATGCCCAGCTAACCTCCACACCATAGCACATCGTCCTGCTACCTGGCACCACATCTGCCATGACCGCGAGCGCGAACGCTCTGCGAGAGAGCTTTGTCTTTGGGGATGAAGCTCGAGGTCGCCGCCCTCGCTCGAGTCGTCGCTCGCGAAGCAATAGCGGCGTAGCCAGACGCGGACGCGACCGCACAAGCGGTGGCCACGATGGCGGCTGACGACGGGAGCACCATCAGCCATGCATCCTACTTGCCGCCGTCCGACGTCCGGCACCGCCGAGGTCAGGGACTCCTCCGAGGATGAGTAGGGCATGGGAGGCGGCAGGGCATGGAGTTCCAACTGGCCAGTCCGTCTCCCGTGTTCTACTCTTCTTCGCCGAAGACCGCACCTTCGTCTTGAACCCCGCCCCCATACATGGAGATCGCAGATGGAGGACGTCGGTCACCTCTGCAAATGTGGAGAGGAGTGCGGGTAAATTGTCATATTTTCCTTCCTATTCATTTGATATAGATCGGACGGCCTATATTGAAGGATGGCAGGCACACCATCATCACCAACTCTGCTTTTTATTGAACCGAGACAAAGCTAACATGCGATTACGTAGGTGTAGCATTACTCGTCCAAAAAAACCCAACTAAGCCAACCTCCCAGCATATCGCACGGGAAAAGACCCTGCCGCGCCGTTTTAGTCGGGATTACCGGATTACTAGTAGTAGTATCGATGGATCGCGCGAAGCACCAAGATTTTTTCTAGGGGGCGAAGCACCTAGTTTAAAAGGAAAAAGGGGGTAAACTCACAGCACCCCTGTCGCTGTCGCATTGCACCCCACACACGTTCGGTCCTGCACATGGCTCAGGCAAAGGGAACACACTTCGGCTTGCCTCTTCGCTGACACATGGGACTGCACTTGGAGAAACTGACCATGCGCCAAATTCCCCCCGCCCACCGCGCAACCCCCCCCCCCCAAATTTCCCCCCAAATCCCATTCAACCGCCCTTCGGCCAACTAGCCAATAATATTCCCCAAACCCCCCTCCCCCTCCACTCCATTCGCTCCGCAAAAGCCGCCCACCACTTGTAGAAGACTCGGCCAGGGTTGAGGATTGTGGTTGAGATGCGACGGATGACTTTGTGTGATTTGCAGCAGTGGCACCACACCAACGGCAGCAGGTTGCGATGAGAAACCGGCTGCGGTGCGTGTGCCGGCGGGGGTGTGATGAGACCCACAGGCGATGGTATGGGTGGCGACTGGGCGCATATCTTGTTGTTGCCTGCTGAAGAGCAGGTGGACGAGCAGCCAGTGGACATGGTTGCTGCGGCTAGAGCTTCTGATGCTAGGCAGAGTAAGTAGAGAAGAGGAGAAGCGAACGTTGGATATGTCAGTTTCATTACTTGAAGAGTAGCATAGCGCCATATATAGTCATAGTCTAGGTTTGGATTCGAACCAGCTAGAGGAGCACGTTTCTCTTTTTTCTAAAACTCAGCAACGTCTGTTTACTGGTAGACTAACTTGTTCTATACGCCTTCTCAAGTCTTCGATTTTCTTTCTTTTTTGCGAGGAAGGAAGGAGGACAAAATTGAGATTTCCTGGGACTCGAACCCAAACCTCTCGGTTGAAAACCAAGGGTGCTAGTCACTTATGTGGCGAACGTTCCCTGGGAGGAGGACGGCAGGCGAACGCATTTTCCTCGCAGTTTTAGTTGTGACGCAAGATCGAATGGTCACGTTTTTGGGATGTTATCAGGCGAACCAGCCTAGTTTTTCTTATCTTCCTATATATAAAAAAGTATGCTACTTGGTGCAGCTTAGTCAACCAACGATTGTGCTAACCTTGACCGTTGGATTGACATTCAACATCTGTCGTGTTCCTTCAGTCTCTTCTTCCTCCAGCCGCCAAAGCCAAACCAGCGCCGGCGGGACCGCCTGCTCCCGCCTCCCACGGCTGGCTGTGCTGCCGCGCACACATCATGGCCACATCGCACCCTAAAACCCTGCGCATCTTTCGTTCTTCCCCGTCTCATGTCCATTCCTGTCCGAGGCCTCACCATCGTCCACCGCCTTGGTTCGCTCGCCGCGGCGCCACCCTCCAGTGTTGTCAACATGGTCAACAACCAAGAGGAATAAACAGATGAATGTACATGGTGAGGATCACAGTATGGACCTAGCAGCGCGCAGTAATTTTGTTTTTTCGGGACCGAGAAGGGTATCAGCTGGGTTGTTCAGGAGATGTGGCCCGTCTAGCACATGACCAGCCCAGTTTGTGTTTTTCCTTTCTGAAAATGGCTAGCCCAGCTATTTTGTTTTTTGCAAAATAACCAACGTAGGCCTACTTGTTTTTCTATGCCCTGCTGGGCCGGAAATCTTTCAAGACGATGAGGGATGCATTTTGCCCAGAAAATGGGCTATAAGGAATAAGAAATGGGCTATAAGTAATATTAATAGGGCTGTAAAATGAAAAAATACAACAAACAGGCAATTAGTTCCAAAATACTTTCTTCTTTCGGATTTTGATATTTTAAATTTCATTGTTTTTGTGCGGGTAAAATTTCATTGGATTTAAATTAAGGTATGTTTAGTTTTTAAATTAATTTGAATCTCGCTAGAAATTTTGGGCTGTATGCTGTTTGGGACAGATTTGGAGGCTGACTTGTGGGTCTACTAGGTTGACGTGTATGAAAGGCTTTGTCAACTTAGTCCACAAACGATTCTAGCAGTAGTGACCGTTGGATGTTAATCCAACGGCCGTGCTGCTTCTTGAATATCTGATCTTCTTGCTCCAGCCGCCCAAACCAGCGCCGATGGGACTGCCTGCTCCCGCCTCCCATGGCCGGCTATGCTGCCGCATAGGCCGCACCGCCCCACCCTCCTCCATTGCTGGCCAGGCCATTCCTCTACTCACCCACACCTCCTGTTATTTTCTAGCGACGGTAGCCGGACCAGTAAACCCTCGTACTCCCCACCATGTGGGCAACCACTGCCGAGTCTACCCTGGCTCCGTGTCATTCCCTTCCTAGGCCTCGCCGTCGTCCACCGCCCTGTTGCTCTCGGCACGCCATGGTCAACATGGTCAATGAACGACATCCATCGGACATGGACTGTACGTGAGAGGCTGACAGCTGGGTCCACGGCCGCACACAAGGAAATGCCTCCTTATTTCACGCAAAATAATGATCCTCCACCTGACATCTGGGAACCACCGGAAGGGCCTCTGTATTTGCGGAAAAAATGTTCCCCCTGCTGACAGGTCGGACCCACCAGATATATCTTCGCACGCAAGGAAGTGCCTCCTTATTACGCACAAAAAAAGAATACTCCTCCTGCTAGCTGGGACCCAGCATAGCGGGAGGCTGACATGTGGGCCTACTAAGTTGACGGGGGCGGAGGGCTTTGTCAACTTAGTCAATATGAACGATTCTAGCTCTAGTGACCGTACGATGTCCATCCAACGGCCGTAGTACTTCTTCAACCTCTGGTCTTCTTGCTCCAGCCGCCCAAAACAGCGCCGATCGTGCCGCCTGCTCCTGCCTCCCGTGGCCGGCTGTGTTGCTGCGGAGGCCTCACCGCCCCCTACTACTCCCACCGCTGGCCAGGCCCTGCGGCGACAGCAGCCTCACACCGCAGCCGAACTGGTGAACCCTCGTACTCCTCTCCGCGTTGACATCCACTGCCGCGTCTTCCCAGGCTCCACGTCGTCCCCTTCCTAGGCCTCGCCGTTGTCCACCGCCTTGGTGCTCTCGGCGCGGCGTGGTCAATGTGGTTAATGAACGACTTCCATCAGAAGAGTACTGTACGTGGAGGGGCTGACAGCTAGGTTCACGGCCGCAGCAAGGAAGTGCCTCCTTATTACACGCAAAATAATGATTCCTCCACTTGTAAGCAGGGACCCACCAGACGGGCTACCGTATTTCACAAAAAAAATGTTTCCCCCCTGACTGCTGGGACCCACCAGCTACATCTACGCACGCAAGGAAGTGCCTGACAGTCGGGACCCACCCGGTCGAAGCATACGTAGTGTTGTCATTCTGGTCGTGAACGTGTACGTACATACGATCGGTCTGTCTGCAGGCTGCAGCGATGAACCATGGCCGTGCAAGGAAGGGCACGTGTCGTAGTAGAGGCGCGCACGTAGCATGTACACGTACGTACAGCGGCCAGGGTGAAAGAAAGAAAATACGGCCACGTACGTACAAATGGCGGGGTCTCAAACGCCTACTCGTGCATACGTACAGCCAGGGCTCGTGTACATGGCTGGGTCGGAACGGAGAAGCTGCGTCATCGACGTGTTCATGGGGAGGCAACCGGCTGGGTCGGAACGGAATGCGTCGTCATGTTCATCGGGAGCCAACCGGCTTGGACGGAACATGCGATGGAAACGAGGCCTGGCGTACCGCAAAATGGCGGAAACAGCCTTGTGTTCGACTGCCCACGGTGAAAACGGGATCCTGTTCATCGGGAGGGGTCTGGTGTACCGCAAAACGGAGGAAACGGACCTCTTACGGTGGAAATGGGGTCCTGTTGACCGGGAGGGGTGTGGCATACCGCAAAACAGAGGACACGGACTTGTGTTGGGGCGCTACGGTCAAAACGGGGGTCCTGTTCATCGGGAGGGGTGTGGCGTACCGCAAAACGGGAGTCCACGGGATACTGTTCATCTCCACCGTCAACCTCCTCCAGCCTCCACGGGATACGGTTCATCCACCGTCGACCTCCTCCAGCCTCCACCTGCGACTGTTCATCCACGGGCTCCTATTCATCCAGCCTCCACCGCGCGCTCCTCCACCGACTACTGTTCAACCAGCCCTCTCCACGGGGTCCTGTTTAACCACCCCTCCATGGGCTACTGTTCCTCCAGCCCTCCACCGGCTACTGTTCAACCAGCCCTCCACCGGGTCGTCCTGTTCATCCAGCCCTCCACGGGGTACTGTTCATCCACCCCTCCATCGGCTCGATCGATCGGGGTCCTTTTCATCCAGCGGCAACGGCCTCTACTACCACGCGGTCCTGTTCATCCAACCACCCACCGGGAACTATTCATCCAAACCCCCCAACAACGCTCACTGTTCATCAAGGGAAGGAGGCAGCACTGTTCGATCGGCTTCAGTCAGCAGCAGTAGCGAAGGGATCGATTGATCGCTCGGGTTCAGTAACGCGTAGCCTGCAGTGCAATCGCTTGGGTTCAGTTAGAGCCCAACGCCTCGCTCGGGTTCAATTAGAGCCCAATGCCTCGCACACACGCCCGTACGTACGAGAGAAACGCGCATCGCTCGGCCCACGACGACCCACCATAACCGGGAACTCCCTGATATTTTCTTCGCCCACGCTTCTACCACAGTTTTTCCCTCATGGACGGCCCAAAGAATGTCATGCAGCTGCGTCTCCGGCCCGCCCAGGATGAAAAGCCCATTTTCTGTCATGTTTTTTGTCATAGAATTAGGACCCCGCCACATCTATGATGATACCGGGTTTTGTCACAATTATCGTCATAGAAGTGTCATATGTATGACAGAAGAAAATTTCATTTGGCCCAAAATGTCACGGATGTTCTTTTTTTTTGTAGTGCGACGAGTTATCGCTGCACCCTTACGTCGTCGATGGCGTCGAGCTTCCACGGCCGGGGGCGGAGTTCCACACTGATTACGACGACCACTCCGGCGACGACTCTGAAGACCACTCCGGCGACGACTCCGATGACGACGGGCAGCTGGTTAGTCATCTATACCCATTTATGTGTCAAATATATCATAGGGTTTTGGAATAGAAATCATATGGTTATGTTCTCCCAATCCATGAAATCTGAGTAAGTTTCGTTAGATCCGTGTAGTGTATTGATTGTTTGAATGGTACAGGTGATAAGTGATTAGTTGTTTCATCTATGCAAATGATTTCTGCTAGTAATCCGACTAGGATTAGTGTTCGTGCTAATAATTCCTAGCCAGGGCTTAACAATTGATTTTGAATGACCTACATATGTTTGTGCCATTATTTTCTTCAAGATTGGTCTGTACATAGACGAGTGTGCTTAAAAATCGAACCATAATCTCTGCATATGTATAAATAAATAGCCATAAATTCCTAATCCTACTTCACGGCATGTAATCATTGATTTGATGCCAAACTTGTTTTACTATTTGTATCGGTGCTGTCTGACGATGTGGACAGCGAGGGTGAAGATGGCCAGAGGAGGTACAAGAGGCAAATCCTGAGGGAGCTTTATGCGCGAATGCATAACAGGCGTATTAGGACCTGGAACGGCGGCTATGGATGCCCATTTTGCAACCAGAAGCTTCATGACACGTATCTAAGTGTTCTGGTCATGCAAGAGGATGGGCCGTTGGCTCCTTCAATTAGAAGTATTCTCGCAGGGTGGCGCACGACACGTACGCCGACTACCTGGAGAAGCTTCAGGATCGTGCCGGCCGCATGTGAGATGAGTTGTGGCATGGATCGAACTATGTACGCTTGAGTATGCTTAATGACGGTTGAACTATGTACTTATGGTTGAACTATGCTTATGTACATGTACGCTTATTACCTATGTCTGAGTATGTTAAATATTTCGCCAAATTTTGGTAAAAATTACAACGGGGGACCAATAAACCAGGACAGAAAACCCTCACCACCCCATTCAAAAAAAAAGAAAATACTCACCATCCCCACATCACAAAAACCCTCACCCCGCCCGCCACTCCCTCGGCCCCTCCGGTACGTTCCCCATTCACACCTGCACAAGCTCCTCCGCGTCTATGCCATGGCACTGCCTATCGCGGTGGTAAACACTTAGCTCGCCGCCTGCCGCCGCCGCCAGGCTGCCGGCAAAGCCCACCGCATTTCGCCACTTCCGCTTGCCGCCGCCTATCGCCATCGACTTTCTCGACGTGCTCACTGTTGACCAGCTCCACTCGGTGGGGAATCTGCCGTACTGAGGGTTCTTTCTCATGGACGACAAGGTAACTAATTTAACGAGATATTATCTCATCTCTTATCCCAGTTCATCTGCCTCCTTTAATCACTCGGCGGAAATCGCCGTGAATTCATTTTTATTCGAGCTGATTTGAGGGTTTTCTTTCATTCATAGAATGTACAGTGCAACGACACTTCAGAACTTTGCGACCGCCGCCAGAGATTCCATCTCTGTGTACTAGATAACTTGAGGACGCGCGCGGTATGTTCAATCTCACCCTAAATCGGTTGGCATGGCCTACTTTCCTGAACATATTCTAAATATTGCTACATTTGGATAAAAGGTGCCACATGCACCATATACGTCAAAGGGGATTTTTTTTCCCCGCTTCTTTCTATATTAGGAAAATTAATGATGTATTGTTCTTTCGATTACTCTCATTTTTCCATGACATCATGTTTACCCTATCTGTTTAATTATAGTTTTTTTGTCCTTCGATTTCAAGTGTTGTACAGTTCTTTCAATTTGGGCCCATATTTTCATGTTACCATATTTTCTTTAACAATCCTACCATTTTCTGCAGAACATCCCTCGCTATGCAACATATTATGTAGTGCACAATTTTTCCCTTTACATAGATCAAGGCTCCACGAATGTCATACTACGCACAAACCATGGATTTACAATTGTTGCTACTGTAAGACTTGATGAACGTGGTGACTCCTATTTTGGCACTGGCTTTTGGAATGAAATTGCAATGTTTTATGTACTGAAAGCTGGCACTAAAATTCCACTGCACATAAAAGGGCCTGGTAATGAGATATATGCTAACTTCCCCAACAAAATCATCCGTCCAGACTTTGTTCGAAGTAAGTTTTCTTTTCAACTATCTGCATATGTTGACTTACCCAGCAATGTCAAATGAATTATCTAGTATTTAAGAAACCAATTGTATTCCCTTTTCTTTCTATATTCCTACCTAATAACTGCTAGTTACCAATACACTTTTCTATTGCCATGTTTTAACTAAATATTCCCTGTACTCCCATTTCTATCAGAAAGCGCCGCTGACAAGGAGACTCAGGAGGTGGAGAACGGGGCTGCCAACAAGCGGAGGTGGGGCGAGCTAGAACCGCAAGCAACTCCAGCAGGCCTAGACTTAATCAGTAGCCTCCCCGATGATATGTTGAGAGTCATCATCTCCCTCCTCCCAATCAAATATGGGACACGGACAACCCTCCTTTCCCGGCAGTGGCGCCCCCTATGGAACTCCAGCCCTCTCAACCTCATCGACACCCATGAGCTCTACCATGGCTATTACAAAAGCTTGGATGCATTCTCCAAGATCCTCGGCAGTCACCTTGGCCCAACCAAAGGCCTTAGAATGGGCAAGTTCCGTTCCAACGGCAAGGACCGAGCCAAGCTTGATGACTGGTTCTGATCCCCCGCCCTAGATTAGCTCGAGGAGCTCACTTTTGATGATGGGCATATGCGGTCGCTGCCAACGTCTGCACTCCGCCTCGCGCCCATGCTACGCGTCGCCAAGTTCACGAACTGCCATTTCCCGCCCCTTAATGACGCGCCCGCTCTTATTCTACCACGACTGAAGCACCTCGAGCTCGTCACCATCTGCCTCTCAAAGGGTGACATGGTGCGCCTGCTCTGTGGCTGTACTAAAGTCGCGTACCTTCGTCTTCGGGCGATCAATGGGTTGAGTACCTTCCACATCACCTCCATGACTCTCCGGACTATTTATGTGTGTGGCTGGTGCGGCAGGAAGACATCACAAGATGTGTACCACGGTATGGTCATCCAGGACATACCTGCAATTGAGAGATTACTTTTAGTTGATCAAGAAGGTCCAACAAGAATCAATGTCATTTCTGCGCCGAAATTGACAGTCGTGGGCTACTCGTCTGACAAATACTCCGAACTTGTTATTGGATCCACACCCGTTCAGGTACAACAACCGCCTTCTACCTCTCTTTCTACAAATTAACATTATTTCTAATTTTGAAGATGTTTGTTCTCTGTCATTCAGAAAATGATTCTGACAAGCTTGAGCCCGAAACTGCGCACAGTAAAGGTCTTGGCACTAGAATCTATCGGGCCCGACCTGGAGCAAGTTGTCAGTTTCCTGAGATGCTTTCCATGCCTGGAGAAGCTATATATTGAGGTGATGTTCCTTTCCTATTAAATGTTTACCATAAGTGAGTTTAATTTGTGACACCTTTTTCCAAGTTTACAATGACAATGTACTACGATTTCTGAAGGTTCTTTTGGACGATTTCAGTACATACACCCCCCCCCATATTGGTTGCTTGATCCATATGGTTACAATCAATAAGCATTTCTCCTTTGGACATCTGTACTAGTTTTCTTAGGGAACTTTTCATCCACTCCAACCTCTTGTGAAGAAGGCTACATTTTTCTAGAATGTAATCAAATGCCCATGTTAATCATGTCAGATCGAAGATGGCATGTTAGAGAATTTTACAAATCCTACAAACCAAATACCTAGGCCTATAGTAATGTTCAAAACTGCATGTAGGCACTTACACGTTTTCTTCTTTTGCAGATAAGATTAGGCCTAGTGGTGGATAATGTGATACAATATAACAATCACGTCGAATACCTAGATCTGCATCTCTCACAAATTACTTTGAACTCCTACCGATGGACCTTACCGGAGATTATATTCGCCAGGTTCTTTTTTCCCAAAGCAAGGGTGCTGAAGGAAATGAGGTTTGCCCTACATTTATTTCGCAAAAATGAATGGTTTCTTGATTCACCGGCGCCTGTGGCAGAATGGAGTAGGCTCCAAAAATGCTGAATTTCATTTTGGAACATCAGATGATAGAGTAATCGGAAGTCATCGTGTGAACCCCATACATGACTTCTCAGTGGCTGACTCCTTTGCAAAAATTGTGAGGTTTTGAAGCCAGACTTAGAAGCGGTGATATTAGTTTCAACCTCTTTGATATCCATGTTCAACGGATCAGCGTGAGCGTTTGCACCTGATGAGCTGAATTTCATTTCTAATATCAGTTTGAACCTTGCAATCTTCGAATTTGAGCCATATAACTCTGGAATTTGAACCTTGTAACATTTCGAGCTTTTGTGGTTCAATCGTTGAAATGCCATTGTATGAGACTCGTATATTGCTATCACTATTTTGACCTTAATATGCAATGGTCTTAGATTTTATTAACCATTCTCGAATTAGTTTACCTTGTCGATCTCACAGCACACGATCTATATAGCTAACTCGACTGCGATCTTTGACATTATTGCACACGATTGGTTTCTTCCACCGTGTGCATTGTAGAGTGCAGAATTAATTATCGCACTTGAGTGTCCATCATCACCCTTATGTGTAACTTTGACCTCGTAACCCAAGGGTAAACTTATGACCGAAGTCATGCCACACACTTCATTTTTACAAAGCGTTTTGCCAATAAACGCCCACGATTTGTCCCTCTTCTAGCCGACGCGTGGCCAAACTAGCCGAGCGGGAAGCTTGCGCGGTAAACAGCGCAGTAGCGCAGGAACAGGCTCACCAACGATACATTTGGCGCCTCTTCGACCCACGCGTGCGGTGCAGTGTTGTCAAGCATGCACTGGAATCCTCCACTATGAACCCTGTGACAAGACGTGATGATTACAGGCCGGACGGCCCCCATTTATTACAGTGGCCATTTAACATACCCTTGTGTCTCCTCAACCTTTCGATCGCGCCCCACCATTGCAAGAAGCACACCCACCATGAGAAATTCTTAGAGGGTGTCCTGCACGGCTCCAATGGCGCTCCGAGCGGCTGCCAACGACGAGCAGCAGTTCACCATGCGTGCCATGGTGGAAACCCACAGAAGGTTCATGGACCTCTCGGTGATGTACACCAACGACCCGGTCTGGGTGGAGCACTCCATCCACATCATGGAGCTGTTGCTTGCCGAGGAGAAGTACAAGGTGCTCGGATTCGACCTCGAGTACACCCGCGCTCGTGCCGGGTCTCATCCCAAGGTTGCCGTCGCCCAGATGTGCATGCGCCACCACGTCCTCATCTACCACTACTGCCTGGCCACAAGGCCTTGCGAGCGTTTCGCCAGGTTTGTCAACAACCCCCACTACATGTTCGCTACGGTGGACATCACCAACGATGTAAAGGCGCTCGAGAATTCGGGCATCGCCTGCCAGAATCTTGTCGACATCCAGGGCCAATACAAGATCTGGGGCAGCAAGGAGCATGACAAGGACCGCCGAGGCCATCATCGACCCCTACTACAGAGACATGAAGGATTCGTGCAACAAGGACAAGTGTGCCTGGCACTCGGCCTGGATGGACAAACTCGACAAAGCTCACGTCGTGTACGCGGCCAAGGAGGCGTACACGAGCTACGACATGTACAGGCGGATCCTTGACATGGGGAAGTGCCTCCTTCCCCAAAACGGCCAGGGATCCAGCCGGCAACAGAGCAATGGCAAGCGTCGTCGCAACAATAAGTAGATGATTAGATCCTCGTTTCTCCTACTTTAGTATGCATGTAATTGCTTTCTTTGGTGTGTGGAAATGTTTTGTGTGTAGTCACTTGTGTAATTGTATGCTTAATTTGGTTATGCAATGCTGTCTTTTTAAGTATATATGTTGATGCTCTGCAGATAGAGCGTAGATGTTGTGCGGACAAAGAAAATCACATCGCACATGGACCAAACAATGGAACCCGTCGGTGATGTTTTCATCAATCACTCACAATTGTATACCAGCAATCGTTTGCTCACAACACACACGGCTTGTTCGCAGTAATCGTCTGTGTTGTTATCAGTCTTCACACACGTTTCCGATTACAGATGTCAGGACCCCGATTCCAAGTCACGTCGATCTAGCCGGTAACACCTCATATCACTTTGTGGCCTCACGCACGGTATTCCCACGGGTGTCGCCTTACCATGGCCCGGGACCATTTGCGCCTTTTGGCTCACGTATATGATAGTGTCGCTAGCATCCATATGACAGAGAACCCGGGCCGACATGACTAGTCGTGAACCCAAAGTGCCACTAACTTACGGGGACAGGCATACATGAATCAACATCGAGCATGTCGGTCAGCAGCGTGCGAATCCGGGCTGTAGCACTGGGCTAACAGGACTCCGGGAACCCAGGCTGTAGCAGGCTAGGCAGGACTCCGGATGTCACCGCGCGACATTTCCCCGAAGGGACAGACATAGCAACGAAGTGAATCACATGCCGGCCAGTCAAGTGTTCCGGAGCAGTAGTGCTGGGCTAGCAGGACTCCGGTGAACCGGGCTGTAGCAGACTACTATGGCTCATGGAAGCACAAGACTACATTTCCCCATAAGAGAGGCTACCAAGGATAAACAACTAGGTTGTCGGATCCCACACATACCAAGCATTTCAATCATACACACAATATGCTCGATATGTGTAAATACAACATGGCATCACAACATAACTCTACGACCCAAGTACTTATTCATTAGGCTCCGAGGAGCAAGATATTACAAACATGGGTCTCATGACCCAACATTCAGAGCATACAAGTCAAAGCACATGCAGAAACTCAACATGTCTGAGTACAAACATCTACAAATGAAAAAGGCTGAGAAGCCTGACTATCTACCAGATCCTGTCGAGGGCACAAGATCGTAGCTGAGGTATCAAGCTAAACGTCGAAGTCCACACGGAACTACTAGCGAGACTGACGTCCCTCTGCAAAACATAAAATAGGCAAACGTGAGTACAAATGTACCCAGCAAGACTTACATCAGAACTAACTACATATGCATCGGTATTAACAAAGGGGGTAGTGGAGTTTAACTGCAGCAAGCCAGCTTTGACTCGGTGGCTATCCTAAACTACGACTACAAGTAACTCTTTTGAGGTGGCGCACACGAGTCCACATATTCACCATATCAATACACCACTATGGATCCGCTCCCGTCTCCCTACGAGAACGCCATCCATAGCACTCACGCTTATCTTGCGCATTTTAGAGTATCCACTTTCACTTGTCTATGAACTGTACAGGCAACCCAGAAGTTCTTTTCCGCGGACACGGCTATTCGAATAGATGATGTTAACCCTGCAGGGGTGTACTTCTTCACACACGCTCTCGCCACTTACCACCATGTACACGTCGTGTATCTCGGCAACCTTCAAGCGGAAGCCTGGAGAGGGAGTCGGCCACGACCTGACTAACCACACAAGTCTCGCGTCAAGGTTTATCGCCTATTCGGATTCCATCCGCAAGGAGATCCGGGCGGGGTGTCACTCACGGCCCCAAACGATGTGTGCAGGGTTCCCAAGCCCACCATCCGGGTGCCACTTGGTACACCGGGCCACTGTGCCTAGTCTGTCCAAAGCCCACCTGTACCGGGTTCCACTTAGTAGACTACTAGCACTACCTACAAACACCAGAAACTAGTTGCAACTCCTGGCCAGAGATCATGTTGATTACTAAGTCGAGAGGGGTCGAGTTACCGGAACCCAATGTGTGGTAGTAACTGTTCATGGATCACAAACACAGAACTTAGTTCCTAAGGACGGCTGCAATGAGAAAACCCACCATGTACTCCTACATGGCCTCTCACCGCTACCTTTACCAAATCGTGTTCACACACTTAGCTCTCACACAGTAGGACATGCTCACCACATTCCAATCCATCCCCGATGAATCAGACCTAACACAACTCTAAGCAATAGCAGGCATGACAAACTAAGCATGAATGAGTAGGCACATCAGGGCTCAAACAACTCCTACTCATGCTAGTGGGTTTCATCTATTTACTGTGGCAATGACAGGTCATGTAGAGGAAAGGGGTTCAACTACCGCAACATGTAACAGTTGAAACGTTGTTGTCCTAATGCAGTAAAAGAGAGCAGGAGCGAGAGAGCGGGATTATATCGGAATGAACAAGGGGTTTTTGCTTGCCTGGCACTTCTGAAGATAGTATAGCTCTTCATCGGTGTCATCGATCTCATTGTCAGAACACATCTATCGAGAGGGAACAACCACCGGCAACAGAGAAGGAACACAATCAATGCAATGCACAATATGATGCATGATCATGACATGTCCATATGTTGTGATTCAAGCTAATGCAACTAGCAGCAAGTTAAATGGAGCTCATTTGAATCAAGGATTCAAATGCAACTTAAAACTTAAGCATTTTAAATGCCCTTCATGTGTTTTCATCTATACAGCAGTTTTAGGTTGGTTTGTCATGCATGAAACCAGTACATATGGATAGATTGAATTTTTCTGATAATTTTTCAGATATAAATTATTTCATTTGGAGTTATAGATTAATTTCTATGAATTTTTGAAGTTTTAAACATTTTCTAGAATTTTTATATTTATTTATAAATAAGAAAATACCAGCAAATGTATTTATGACATCAGCAGTGTGTCATAGCGACGTCAGCAGTCAACCACGGTCAAACCTGACGGTGGGACCCGCATGTCATTGAGACAGTGTTAAACTCTGGTTTAACCCCTCGTTGACTCAGCTTTGACCCGTCGTGGGGCCCGGTGTCAGTGACCTAAGAGGTCAATTAGATTGTCATTAGGCTAATTAAGTGTGCCACGTCGGCGGCTTAATGCCGGCGACCAAAGCCGACGGCGGAGGGTCGCCGGAGTTGCTCGGGCTCGCGCTACAGACAACGGTTTGGGGCAGGGTTTGGCTCTACGGCGAGCTGGCGTTCACGCGCATCTGCTAGGACAGACGGGAGGGGCTGGGATGGAGCGAGCTCGCCGGAGTCGAGCTCGTGGCGGCGGCCGGAGTACGGGCGAGTGCGGGCGCGTGGTTCCAGCGCACGGGAGAGCTAGTTAGGGGCTGCGTTGGACTCATCGTTGCTCCAGGAGCACGCCGGAGGCACAATCTTGAGCGGAGATGCACGGTGGCTGCGAGAGCAGCGACCATGGCGGACGGCGGCGCTCGGGTACGGCGGCTGGCACGACTAGAGGGCGTAATCGAGCTCGGGGAGAGGGGGTTACAACGCGGGAGCTCACGGTGGTTGCAGAGGTCGTCGAAGCGGGCTCGGGGAAGGCTTCACGGCGTCAGAATCCCGGCGGCGATCTCCTATGGTCGAGGAAGAAGATGAGGACGTCGAGGGCGTTGCGGTGCTTCCCAGCTCACGTGGCTCGGTGGGGTAGATAGGGACGGCGTGGCGGAGCTCTCGAGCAAGTTGGATGGGCGAGGGAGGGCCGGTGGTCGTGGCAACAGCGAGCGGCGGCGACGGCGTACTCGGCCATGGGGGGAACAGAGGATTGAGGGGGAGGGAGGTCCAGAGAGCGAGGGAGAAGTGAGAGGGGGTCGGGGAGGTGGCGTGGCACTCGTGGAGGCGTTCAGAAGCGGCGGAAGCAGGAGGTGGCCTCGCGCGTGGACGCGCGCGGCGACCACACGCCCGGCGTCCCTCTGGCGTCCTTCTGGCGCGAGGTGGGAGACAGTGGCGGCTCTGGTGGGCTGGGCCAGCTCCTGGGCCGTGGTGGGGCGCCAGGTAAGTGGCCCGAGGCCTATCTCTCTCTCTCTTTTCCTATTTTTCTTTTTCTATTTTATTTCCTCTGTTCTGATTTAGTTTAGCCACTAAATCATTTTAATAAATTCTGTAGGTTATTATATGGCTTTCAAAAGACAAAGCCACTCACAAACTTCCAGAATTGTTGGAGTTATATTTAATTTATATTAAATATAAACCCAAAGAAAATAATTGTTGAATTAATTCAAATGGCCAAGATAAATGTTTCTGAGCTCCTAAAAATATTGGTTTGAATTTTACCTCTTGCCAATATTTTTATAGAATAACAGGAACATTACCTTGGACTCATTTGAGAAGATTTTAAAGTTGGTTATCTCTGAGGTCATTTCTGAGGGTTTCAACTAACCTCAATTCAACTTTCAGAATTTAAACATGATGACATGAACATCAAGCAAAGTCAAACAAGAGCTGATCCTGGGGTTGTGACAACTCACCGCCACAAACAAGGATCTCGTCCCGAGATTCAAGACGTGAGGTAAGATGACAGAGGGGACACAAAGCTAATAACACGATCTTCATGATCCAACTGCCCTTCTCGGAGATGTTGATCCGCTACATCATATTGATTATGACATCCTTTCCTTCGAGAACTTTATCCAACATGGCGACAAGAGAGCAAGACAACCTCGCAAGAATGGATTATCGATCTTAATGAACACAAGATCAACTCACGGAATGAGACGTAGAAACATCCCTTGAGCTGAGAGGCAAAACACATATCAGAGATGATGGATGAGAAACATATGACAAAGGTTCAAATTGGTAGGCAACAATTCGATGATTAAATAGATGGTGAGGGGGTTTCAAAGTAGCGAGGAGTTAAGTTGCCCATGATACCATAACGGGGCACCTCAGGGAAGGCGACTCGTAGAGTTATTCTGGCAGTGGCAAAAAGAATTACTTTTGATATAAAGATCGTCGGAAATCTTCATACCAGCCTAAGGCAAATCAGAGTCAATCGTTTAAGGGAGTTCGGAAGAATGGCATACTCAAACTAGAGTGGATGATGTGGACTACCTTGTTGGAGACAACGGAATGGATGACTCTTGCTTATCATCGGAAATGGATGGGACCCATGGTAAGTCCACTTTTGAAGACGATCTTGGACGGCAACTGCTGAGAAGGGCAGCCCATGGGAATTGGCACAATGGCGTTGCAAGCTGGGAAGAAAATGCAACTGTTGGGAATGTTCCAACCATCATATCTGCCTGAGATTCAGATCTAGTTAGAAACAGGATGCTTCAGACTCAACATGTCTGAAAAGAAGAGTTGCAACACAAATCGACGAGTTGACGTTCCGAGATTCTCAAGAAATGAACTACGGTAGTAAGCTCCAAAACATGAGCTGGTTCTGCTACACACATGTGAACACGCTGTCCCAGACAAGCATGAACACGTAGAAGTCTTATAATAAAACACTATCGAGTTCAGGTGGGGAACCATCATTGAAGATAACGAAGTCTTGTGCCTGTCCATCTGGGCCCTTCAGGATTAGCACATGAACTTATTTTCTTTGAACAAATCAATCAGTGGCTTGATGTGCTAGGGAATACATATGAAGTGGAGGTAATCAATCTACCAAACCATAGAATACTTCGCATGTATGCATGACTGATTTGGGATGATTCCAAAGGAAGCAAAAGCAATCTTTCTCGGATTCACGGCGGCAACTTGCATAGAATGCACATGAATTCGAGGAAGTCACTTCTTCCATCCAAGCATAAGCTTCATGAACGGAACACAAAGGCATTGCTTACAAAGTTTCCAACACTAACTTAATGTTCAACATGAATCATGGGGGAGACAAAATGCTACTGATGGGCTCAACAGCAACTCATCGGAATTTCCATATCACTGGACTTCCACCATCATGTAAACACGGTGATAGCATTGGTCATACCAAAGGATGTAATGGTGTATGCTCGAGGGATCAACCACGAGTAAAACAAAATTATGAATATCGTTGGTTCTGACTTGATTTGATGATAGCCCATACGCAAATCAAATATTTGGTTAAGACAATAGATCCAACAATTGATCACGAGGATCAATCAATGAAGATATCATCTTTCTTCAACACACACACAAACACAAGATATCCCTTTGGAAATGAACTAAGTTCGACCAACTTTTATCTTCCAACTCTCCAAGTTGTTGTTTAGCTTGACCAACTAGCTCAGGGGTATCCAACATAGATTCTTGGAGGAGGGGTGGTTTACAGGAAACCAACTTGATCACAAATTCAATATAGCGGTCAGGTGACAACCTGGTAACACTTCCGAGAAGATATTCGAAAATCACGAACCACCGATATGCTACTAAGCTCGAGAACAATCTTGCTCTTCAGGGCAAGATGATATGATCAAATAAGCAAAGTTTGACACTATCCTAACTCATTGATCGAAAAGTGCACCGGAAATAAGGACTAGGTAGCACGATAAACCTTAGGGTGATGATTCAATAATCAACACGCTAAGGATAAGATTATTGGCCCTTAACTACCAAGCAACACAGTTGCTAGGAGTATTGATTTCACACATCACAATTCACTTGTCGGTATTCCAGTTATAATAACACGGGGACCGAGGAATGAACGATGATGGCGAGGAGTATCACTAAATCAAGAATTCATAAGAGGTGGTGCAATTCTCATGACACTCTTGACATAAAGATGGTAACACTCCAAGGTAGAACAGAACAAAAACTGGATTGGCATTTTGATCTGTGGAATACAACTACTTTGACCCAATCCTAGATATGGACGAGGTACCGGAGTTTGTTTCTCCTAGTCATTCCGGAATAGAATGGCTTGACGGACCACAAGAATAATAGACTTTGATGAACGAATGCAATGATATACCCTCGACTATCAATTGATAGACGAAGGTCAGAAACAACTAAGGAGGGACAACTCAAGGAACATATGATTTTCTGAGTTGTGGATGCATAGATTAATATGTCGAACCAAGTTCAACAGGTTTCTTCCGGATAACCCATGCAGAGAAGGTAGGACTGGCAGATTCACAATTCTTGAATGGAGAACCCATTAAGAGCACTCTTATTGTGATCTTTTGGTTCATAGGTTTTGCCATATTGGTTCATGGTATTGGAAGAAGGATATACCACGGACCTCGAGGACTATCACAAAGGTTACTAATATCTTAAGGGAACTAGCAAATACTAACAACATGAAGTAGGGCGAATCTCGGGTTCAAGAACCCAGGAATAGAATACCTACTAACTAAGTGGCATCACGGGATGCTTTCGAGAATGGTGGCCAGAATCATCACACTGGGAACACAAAACATGGCTAGATTACCTGGTGATCCTCTAAGACACCTAGGGTCATAATACTAGCTCCAACATATATGTCGAGGCAATGGAGTACCTCAACACATTGATTAGTGTGGTTGAACTGGCCCAAAGGGACATCAGGAACATGGAAAGGATTTGCAAATGCATCAGACTGTTTAGAAACCTGGGATGACTCGGACAGCATAACGGCTGTAAATGCTCAAAAAGATTTGAGACATCCTGCAAATTGGTCGCATAACCACTTAACATCACATTATCAATGTTCGGAGATCAACTAAGAACACATGGAAGTAGTAGAAACTGAACTGGGCCTTGAAACAAACAATCCTACGAGTCTACGGATTAGTAACACGTGATCCTGATAGAAAGATGAGGAGCCTAGTTCTTAATCCCCGTAGAAAAGAAAAGGTTGACTCAGATCAGAAGGGCATAAGGTAAAGGAGTAAAAAGAGCCTTACGTTCCCTTCCACAAACAATTCCCTTACATAACTAAAGAATTTCTAGACTCAACTTGGACCAGTTTGGCTTGGTAATCCTACAGGCAGTCAGGCTCTGATACCAAAGCTGTCAGGACCCCGATTCCAAGTCACATCGATCTAGCCGGTAACACCTCATATCACTTTGTGGCCTCACGCACGGTATTCCCACGGGTGTCGCCTTACCATGGCCCGGGACCGTTTGCGCCTTTTGGCTCACGTATATGATAGTGTCGCTAGCATCCATATGACAGAGAACCCGGGCCGACATGACTAGTCGTGAACCCAAAGTGGCACTAACTTACGGGGAGAGGAATACATGAATCAACATCGAGCATGTCGGTCAGCAGCGTGCGAATCCGGGCTGTAGCACTGGGCTAACAGGACTCCGAGAACCCGGGCTGTAGCAGGCTAGGCAGGACTCCGGATCTCACCGCGTGACATTTCCCCGAAGGGACAGACACAGCAATGAAGTGAATCACATGCCGGCCAGTCAAGTGTTCCGGAGCAGTAGTGCTGAGCTAGCAGGACTCCGGTGAACCGGGCTGTAGCGGACTACTATGGCTCATGGAAGCACAAGACTACATTTCCCCATAAGAGAGGCTACCAAGGATAAACAACTAGGTTGTCGGATCCCACACATACCAAGCATTTCAATCATACACACAATATGCTCGATATTTGTAAATACAACATGGCATCACAACATAACTCTACGACCCAAGTACTTATTCATTAGGCTCCGAGGAGCGAGATATTACAAACATGGGTCTCATGACCCAACATTCAGAGCATACAAGTCAAAGCACATGCAGAAGCTCAACATGTCTGAGTACAGACATCTACAAATGAAAAAGGCTGAGAAGCCTGACTATCTACCAGATCCAGCCGAGGGCACAAGATCGTAGCTGAGGTATCAAGCTAAACGTCGAAGTCCACACGGAATACTAGCGAGACCGACGTCTCTCTACAAAACATAAAATAGGCAAACGTGAGTACAAATGTACCCAGCAAGACTTACATCAGAACTAACTACATATGCATCGGTATTAACAAAGGGGGTAGTGGAGTTTAACTGCAGCAAGCCAGCTTTGACTCGGTGGCTATCCTAAACTACGACTACAAGTAACTCTTTTGAGGTGGCGCACACGAGTCCACATATTCACCATATCAATACACCACTATGGATCCGCTCCCGTCTCCCTACGAGAACGCCATCCATAGCACTCACGCTTATCTTGCGCATTTTAGAGTATCCACTTTCACTTGTCTATGAACTGTACAGGCAACCCAGAAGTCCTTTTCCGCGGACACGGCTATTCGAATAGATGATGTTAACCCTGCAGGGGTGTACTTCTTCACACACGCTCTCGCCACTTACCACCATGTACACGTCGTGTATCTCGGCAACCTTCAAGCGGAAGCCTGGCGAGGGAGTCGGCCACGACCTGACTAACCACACAAGTCTCTCGTCCAGGTTTATCTCCTATTCGGGTTCCATCGGCAAGGAGATCCGGCCGGGGTGTCGCTCACGGCCCCAAACGATGTGTGCAGGGTTCCCAAGCCCACCATCCGGGTGCCACTTGGTACAATGGGCCACTGTGCCTAGTCTGTCCCAAGCCCATCTGTACCGGGTGCCACTTAGTAGACTACTAGCACTACCTACAAACACCAGAAACTAGTTGCAACTCCTGGACAGAGATCATGTTGATTACTAAGTCGAGAGGGGTCGAGTTACCGGAACCCAATGTGTGGTAGTAACTGTTCATGGATCACAAACACAGAACTCAGTTCCTGAGAACGGCTGCAATGAGACAACCCACCATGTACTCCTACATGGCCTCTCACCGCTACCTTTACCAAATCGTGTTCACACACTTAGCTCTCACACAGTAGGAGATGCTCACCACATTCCAATCCATCCCCGATGAATCAGACCTGACACAACTCTAAGCAATAGCAGGCATGACAAACAAGCATGAATGAGTAGGCACATCAGGGCTCAAACAACTCCTACTCATGCTAGTGGGTTTCATCTATTTACTGTGGCAATGACAGGTCATGCAGAGGAAAGGGGTTCAACTACCGCAGCAAGTAACAGATGAAACGTTGTTGTCCTAATGCAGTAAAAGAGAGCAGGAGCGAGAGAGTGGGATTGTATCGGAATGAACAAGGGGGTTTTGCTTGCCTGGCACTTCTGAAGATAGTATAGCTCTTCATCGGTGTCATCGATCTCATCGTCGGAACACGTCTATCGAGAGGGAACAACCACCGGCAACAGAGAAGGAACACAATCAATGCAATGCACAATATGATGCATGATCATGACATGTCAATATGTTGTGATTCGAGCTAATGCAACTAGCAGCAAGTTAAATGGAGCTCATTTGAATCAAGGATTCAAATGCAACTTCAAACTTAAGCATTTTAAATGCCCTTTATGTGTTTTCATCTATACAGCAGTTTTAGGTTGGTTTGTCATGCATGAAACTAGTACAGATGGATAGATTGAATTTTTCTGATAATTTTTCATATATAAATTATTTCATTTGGAGTTATAGATTAATTTCTATGAATTTTTGAAGTTTTAAACATTTTCTGGAATTTTCAGATTTATTTCTAAATAAGAAAATCCCAGCAAATGTATTTATGACGTCAGCAGTGTGTCATAGCAACGTCAGCAGTCAACCACGGTCAAACCTGACGGTGGGACCCGCATGTCATTGAGACAGTGTTAAACTCCGGTTTAACCCCGCGTTGACTCAGCTTTGACCCGTCGTGGGGCCCGGTGTCAGTGACCTAAGAGGTCAATTAGATTGTCATTAGGCTAATTAAGTGTGCCACGTCGGCGGCTTAATGCCGGCGATCAAAGCCGACGGCGGAGGGTCGCCGGAGTTGCTCGGGCTTGCGCTACAGACAGCGGTTTGGGGCGGGGTTTGGCTCTACGGCGAGCTGGCGTTCGCGCGCATCTGCTAGGGCAGACGGGAGGGGCTGGGATGGAGCGAGCTCGCCGGAGTCGAACTCGTGGCGGCGGCCGGAGTACGGGCGAGTGCGGGCGCGTGGTTCCAGCGCACGGGAGAGCTAGTTAGGGGCTGCGTTGGACTCATCGTTGCTCCAGGAGCACGCCGGAGGCACAATCTTGAGCGGAGATGCACGGTGGCTGCGAGAGCAACGACCATGGCGGACGGCGGCGCTCGGGTACGGAGGCTGGCACAACTAGAGGGCGTAATCGAGCTCGGGGAGAGGGGGTTACGACGTGGGAGCTCACGGTGGTTGCAGAGGTCGTCGAAGCGGGCTCGGGGAAGGCTTGACGGCGTCGGAATCCCGGCGGCGATCTCCGGTGGCCGAGGAAGAAGATGACGATGTCGAGGGCGTTGCGGTGCTTCCCAGCTCACGTGGCTTGGTGGGTTAGATGGGGACGGCGTGGCGGAGCTCTCGAGCACGTTGGATGGGCGAGGGAGGGCCGGTGGTCGTGGCAACAGCGAGCGGCGGCGACGGCATACTCGGCCATGGGGGGGAAACAGAGGAGCGAGGGGGGAGGTCCAGAGAGCGAGGGAGAAGTGAGAGGGGGTCGGGGAGGTGGCGTGGCACTCGTGGAGGTGGCCTCGCGCGTGGAGGTGGCCTCACCAGGTAATATGTTGACCAGAAGCGACAAAAGCAGGAGGTGGCCTCGCGCGTGGACGCGCGCGGCGACCACACGCCCGACGTCCCTCTTGCGTCCTTCTGGCGCGAGGTGGGAGACGGTGGCGGCTCTGGTGGGCTGGGCCAGCTCCTGGGCCGTGGTGGGGCGCCAGGTATGTGGCCCGAGGCCTATCTCTCTCTCTCTCTCTTTTCCTATTTTTCTTTTTCTATTTTATTTCCTCTGTTCTGATTTAGTTTAGCCACTAAATCATTTTAATAAATTCTGTAGGTTATTATATGGCTTTCAAAAATATATACAAAGCCACTCACAAACTTCCAGAATTGTTGGAGTTATATTTAATTTATATTAAATATAAACCCAAAGAAAATAATTGTTAAATTAATTCAAATGGCCAAGATAAATGTTTCTGAGCTCCTAAAAATATTGGTTTGAATTTTACCTCTTGCCAATATTTTTATAGAATAACAGGAACATTTCCTTGACTCATTTGAGAAGATTTTAAAGTTGGTTATCTCTGAGGTCATTTCTGAGGGTTTCAACTAACCTCAATTCAACTTTCAGAATTTAAACATGATGACATGAACATCAAGCAAAGTCAAACAAGAGCTGATCCTGGGGTTGTGACAACAGACCTGTTTGCCTCATATTGCATACATCTTGTTCATTTGAACCGTTTCTGTTCTCATGTCTCAACGCAAACAGTTCATCCGAGTGAACCGCATGTCGTATATTGCACACACACCTTTGATCTGGCTGACCGTTTCTTTTGTGTTGCCTAATCACAAACAGTTCATCCGAGTGAACCGTATGTTGTACATCGCACACACCTTCATCTGGCTGCCCGTTTCTTTTGTTCCTCCTCATCGCAAACGGTTGATTGAGCTGAACCGTATGCCTTGCATCGCACACGCAACTGAAATCTGAACCATGTTTGATGCATCCGCCATCACAAATGTTTTGCACCTTTTTGATGGGTTTTTTACACCACCGTTTGCGATTATGGCATCGCACACAGTTTCGTCGAAGGGTCTCTGATCGTAGTGTCGCGTTAGCAGCATCCTGCAGTAGTGGGGGTACTCTGGCCAGCATCTCCACTATTCCAAATCCCATCAAGCAATAGGGACTACAAGCAACCATGAAAGCCAAGAGATACAAGAAGGGCTTCCCCTAGGAGGCCCTTACACAGGTTACATCGGAAGAACTTTCATAATTTGGTTCATAACTATGGAGTGGAGAATATTCTCGTGCACATATCCCCTCCAGTTGGGACATATCCCGTCCAAGTAAAAGTTATGCAGGGAAAAGTTCTTGGTGGCCTAAAAATAAGCATCTTCTGGAGGAAATTCATAAGAATGCAAATATGCTCCAACGTATACTCCGAGAGTTGCAGGACCTGAAGGATACCTTAATGAAGCTGACAACATCATCATCAACCTCATCACCACCTCCAAAGAAGGAAAATTGAGTACATGGGTATGGGCACTCCCCGTGGCTTGTGCCAAGCATAGGGGAGGTTCCCCGGAATCATATCACCATCACATCTTTATCTTTATCATTTTTCTTAGTTTGGTCCTTTTGGTTATATCTTGGTTTAGTGGAATAAAAGTTTTTAGTATGATCTAGCTTTGAGTTTTTCTTTGTGTTCTATCTATGTAATCGAGTCCGTGAGTTATATTATAAAGAGTAGTTTTGAGTTGAGGGATTTACTTTCTTGCTATGATCTTGAGAAAAGAAAAAGAATAAGAGAAGTAAAAAGATTATATAATGATCTTATGGAGAGTGATGACTTCACATATAAGGAGTATGCTGAATAAAATTGGTTAGGAATTTACAAACATAGTTTTGGTCATTGTCGCAATTAATAGGAAGTAATAAAGGAGAGGTCTTACATATAAATATACTATCTTGGACATCTTTTTGTGATTGTGAGCACTCATTAAAATATTACATGCTAAAAAGTTGATGTTGGACAAGGAAGACAACATAATGGGTTATGCTTTCTTATATCCGAATGTTGAGCTTGCTTCCCCTCCTATGCTAGCCAAATCTTCTGCAGCAAGTAGAGATACTATTTGTGCATCCAACCATAAAAGTGCATGACAACCTCTACTTCCCTCTGCGAAGGGCCTTCTTTCACCTTCTACCTTTATACAAGAGTAATGGTGATCTTCACCCTTCCTTTTTACACCTCTTCTTTTTGGAAAACACTATATGTTGGGGAAAGATCCAGATATATATATATATATATCCACTCGGATTTAGGTTATCATAAAGTATTATTGTTGACATTACCCTTGAGGTAAAAGGTTGGGAGGCGAAACTATAAGCCCCTATCTTTCTCTGTGTCCGATTGAGGCTTTGATCTCATAAGTATCACGTGAGTGTTAGCAATTGTGAAAGACTAAAAGATGGTTGTGTATGTGGACTTGCTATACAAAAGCTCTTACATTGACTCTTTCCGATATTATTATAAATTACAATTGCTTCAATGAATGAGATCATAGTTTGTTAGTTTTCAATAAAGTTTCTGATTCATACTTTACCTTGTGAACGAATTGTTACTTTAGCATAAGAAATTATATGACAATATATATTGTTGTTCTAAAGATCATCATGATGCCCTCATGTCCGTATTTTATTTTATTAACACCTCTATCTCTAAACATGTGGACATATTTTTTGATTTCGGCTTCCGCTTGAGGACAAGCGAGGTCTAAGCTTGGGGGAGTTGATACGTCCATTTTGCATCATGCTTTTATATTGATATGTATTGCATTATGGGCTGTTATTCCACATTACGGTACAATACTTATGCCTTTTATCTCTTATTTTACAAGATTTACATGAAGAGGGAGAATGCCGACAGTTGGAATGTTGGACCGGAAAGGAGCAAATCTGAGAGACCTATTCTGCACAACTCCAAAAGTCCTGAAAATTTACGGAGATTTATTTTGGAATATATAAAAAATATTGAGCAAAGAAAATACCAGAGGGGACCCACCGGGAGGCCATAAGCCTGGGGGTGCGCCCTACCCCCTGGGCGTCCCCCAGGGCTTGTGGGCCCCCTAGCAGGTCTCCGGTTCCCATCTTCTGCTATATGGAGGCTTTTGACCTGAAAAAAATCATAAGGAAGCTTTCTGGACGAAGCGCCGCCGTCTCGAGGCGGAACTTGGGTAGAAGCAATCTAGGGCCCCGGTGGAGCTGTTCTGCCGGAGAAACTTCCCTCCCGAAGGGGGAAATCGAAACCATCGTCATCACCAAAGATCCTCTCATCGAGTGGGGGTCAATCTCCATCAACATCTTCACCAGCACCATCTCCTCTCAAACCATAGTTCATCTCTTGGACTCGATCCTTGTCTCAAAACCTCGGATTGGTACCTGTAGGTTGCTAGTAGTGTTGATTACTCCTTGTAGTTGATGCTAGTTGGTTTATTTGGTGGAAGATCATATGTTCAGATCCTTAATGATATTCAATACCCCTCAGATCTTGAATATGAATATGCTTTGTGAGTAGTTACATTTGTTCCTGAGGACATGGGAGAAGTCTTGTTATAAGTAATCATGTGAATTTGGTATTCGTTCGATATTTTGATGAGATGTATGTTGTCTTTCCTCTGGTGGTGTTATGTGAACGTCTACTACATGACACTCCACCAGGATTTGGGCCTAGGGGAAGGCATTGGGAGGTAATAAGTAGATGATGGGTTGCTAGAGTGACAGAAGTTTAAACCCTAGTTTAATTTATGTGTTGCTTCGTAAGGGGCTGATTTGGATCCACATGTTTCATGCTATGGTTAGATTTATCTTAATTCTTCTTTTGTAGTTGCGGATGCTTGCGAAAGGGGTTAATCATAAGTGGGAGGCTTGTCCAAGTAAGGACAGCACCCAAGCATCGGTCCACCCACATATCAAATTATCAAAGTAATGAACGCGGATCATATGAGTATGATGAAAACTAACTTGACAGTAATTCCCATGTGTCCCCGGGAGCGCTTTGCTTTATATAACAGTTCGCCCAAGCTTATCCTTTGCTACAAAAAGGATTGGGCCACCTTTCTGCACCTTAGTTACATTTGTTACTTGTTACCCATTACCAATTATCTAATCACAAAACTATCTGTTACCGACAATTTCAATGCTAGCAAAGAATACCTTACTAAAACCCGCTTGTCATTTCCTTCTGCTCCTCGTTGGGTTCGACATTCTTACTTACCAAAAGGACTATGATAGATCCCCTATACTTGTGGGTCATCACCCCCCCTGTCGCACACACTCACTAGGCAACGGTTTAAAATGTTGTCGCGGAAAGGGGTTAAAAACCGTTTGTATAGCAGCTCATTGTACTAGTGTATTCAAGAGGATATTGCAAGAACATTGTCCAGCCTAGAGATGTTTTCCCACGGTTGTTCTTTGATGTCATGGTCCATATCACTGTGCACCTGGTCGACGAGATAAAGTATTGTGGTCCTGTGTTTATTCGCAACATGTATCCCTTCGAGCGGTTCATGGGAATACTGAAGCGCTATTGGCGGATCCGAAGCCATCCAGAGGCAAGCATCCTACAAGGTTATACTGTGGAGGAGGTGGTTGAGTTTTGCACCGAGTACATGAAACAAAGTACTATTGGTTTTCCCCTCTCTCGCCACCGGTCCTTGCTGGTACTGCTTAACAACCCAGTTCTCAACACTTATGCTGAGGAACACTTGCGAAGATACGCCAAAGCTTCTTACCAATGGTGCATCCATAGATGTCAAGATGAAGGAGCACAATAAGTACTACACTAGATGGCCGAAGGATCGTTTGGCACACGTATCCATGGATAACATTGCTACGTGGTTTGCACAAAAGCCATCACCTACGGTGTTGATATACCAAGCATATGACATAAATGGGTACACGTTCTACACTGAGGAACGTGATGAAAAGACCTCATATCAAAACAGCTCTGTTCGAATAGAGTGCATGACTACGGATGAATCTAATAAAAGGGTATACTATGGAACCATCAAAGAGATTTGGGAGCTTATGTGAAAGTTAAGGTGGCATTATTCAGGTGCACATGGATCCCTCTTAGTCAGGTAAAGGTTGATGATTACAGGAAGACCTATTTTAACAAGACAACGATGGCATATCACACAGACCCGTTCATTCCTGCCAGCGATGCTACCCAGATTTTCTATGTGACAGCACCTTGCGTAAGAACTGCCATGTAGTGATGGATGGGAAGAGGAGGTACTAGGCGTCGAGGATGTTGCTGATCAGGACGAGTACGATGAATTTGCTGAGTTGCTAGCCAAGGGATCACGCACCATCCAAATAGAGAAGTGTAAAATCATCAAAAAACCTAAGTTCATTCGGGGTCAACCTGATGATCCCAGTTCCCCCATGTACATGGGAATTAAGCCATGACACTAGTTTTTATGCCTATTATTCAAATTAATTCTTTCAATTTAGAACTATCGCGTGTACTGAATTTGTGAGTTATGCCCGGTCTTGTGTCGATGTAAGAACGGTTAATATGTTGACCTTGATATGCTGTCAGCTCAGGCAATGAAGTTGAACTGTTTATGAATATTATACCCTAGAGGTAGCACACTCAATTGATCTCACTCCAGTATGTATGAACAGAAGATATGCAATATGGTTTGCGAATAGCACGTGGTTCATTCATGAAAGTCGTGTGCCGACCAAACTGCGCGGACGATGTGAGTCATGCGTTCTGATTGGCCAGCACCCAAACCCCACGGATCATATGTCTACACCATTGGATGCTCCCAGATCAAACTGCAATCCTCATCCCTTTCATCAGCACATGCAGTTGCGGTTGGGATTTGATTTATATGCTCAAAATGCACATTAAATTCAAAAAATGTCTTAAATATAGCAAACGATACCTAAAATGCGCCAGAAAATCATACCTGTGGTATAATGGTGATTGCATACCGTTGAAATTTGTATGAGGCCAAACGATGAAGTCACCGGCCATGGAGTTTGAATTTCCACGTCTCCTTTTGGAACCCATGATCCTTCATGTCAGATGCTCCGGTTTCCAAGGAGGGGTCATCAAAACTTGTGCCAAACATTACCAATTTTTTTCCACGGGGTCATGAGAGCACGCCACGGTCACACACTGAGTTTCATGATTTTCGGACTCCATCTGAATTTCCTGTAATTAAAATACCAACCAGGCCTAGGCTGGTGGCCGCACCTTGTAGCCAAACAGTTTGAAAATTCTCCCCGCTTCTCGTACAATGGATGAAAACTCGCAAAGCGACACACAAATGATTTCTAAACCTACTTTGCTAACATCTACATGTAGATGTAGTCGGGTTTTGATTTTATATGCACTAAATGCATGGTGAATGCAAAAAATGTCTTAAATATAGCAAACGAGACTTGAAATGGGCCAGAAAATCAAACCTAGGCTATATCGGTGATTGCTTACCTATTCAAGAGGGAACTACCTTTGCAGCACAAGATCATTTCTCCGGTAAAACACCGAAATCTGTTATTTTCGGAAAATGTATCCAGTAGTTTGCAAATACCTTTTCGTACGCTAGTCAAATGATCAAGCTTCTAAATAAACCTCTTTCTATTTATGTCCAAAAAAATACATCTAACACCGGTTAGGTTGTTCCTAACAGGGCAAATACATGACTAATTCTGTACAAAAAAAATTAGTGTCCTCAGCAACAAGCAAGGACCAACCTTTGTGGATACTATGTTTGCAGACACATGATCTCCATCTACTAATAGTTGTGAAGAGGCTCACGAATTAATACCAGTAAGTCTATCTTTATTAATATCTTATACTCCACTCATATGGCGCATTCTGATCTTAATTAAAAATAATGTAGCTCATCTTTGAACCGAGGACTCCTGAGCCGCTCCCCGCTGGTAAATTGCTGATGGTTCGAAGATTTATCTACAACTTCTTCCTGAATCACTACATCAATCCCACTTGCAATAATGAAGATTCCAGCATGCCTTCTCCTGAAACATTGAGTAAGAGTTAGCAGCTAAACATATATGCATGGATCCATTATTTTCCATGTGATGGGGTCTTCATATTTCGTAAACTATGATTAATTATGTAATGCATATATATGTGGACAACTCATTGGAATTTAGCTACCACTTGTTCAATTGCAATTGTTGCGAAATCGGATGAATGTTCTTCCTGTGGACACTATTTGTTCAATTGCATATTGTGCCGAATTTGCTTTTTGCATGCCGATTCAAATGGGATATTTTTTCTTTAACCTAGCCATTGATGTGAACACAGTTCAACTAAATGAGTGTGTGCGATCCACATCAGAAAGCATACGTCAATCGTGGCAGAACCGACGGTGATACACAACAGATCGCATACGATTTGCAGCACTTCTACGTGTGTGTAGGGTCTCGCGAACCATTTGTGATACCACATTATCGCACACGAGAGCTTATAGTAAACCATGCCCAATGTAAAATACAATCTCACTCGTAAATTTTTCAGGAAACGTGTGGGATTCCAAACGGAAAGCACATGTCACTCATACCGTAACCGTCGGTGATATACAATAAATCACAATCTGCAGCACTTGTATGTGTGCGAATGGCCACTTGAACCGTTTGTGATAGCACATTATCGCACACGGTAATTGTTCGCCAAACGTGTGCGATAGTTTCATGCATGGCAGACGAGTTTCATAGAAAACTCGTTTGCGATGGGGCACATATCGCACACATTTCGTAAGTTGGCTCGTGTGCCTTAGATACTGTTTCCCAAATGGTTCAGTACAAAACACCGTTTGGTTTCACTGTGTCGTTAGAAACGTTTGATCACCAATCCCACATGTATGCCAGAATGTGGTGTGTGCGATATTTTGCTGCATTGCATACAATTACATTTGGCAACGCGTCTGCATCATGGCTGCCTATCGCCGGCGGTTTTTGGGTCATGTGGGAAGGACCCCCCCTATCGCACACACTCACTAGGCGACGGTTTAAAATTCCATCGTGGAAAGGGGTTAAAAACCGTTTGTATAGCAGCTCGTTGTACTAGTGCACAAAAGTGCTACATAACCCTATTTGCCATGCAGGCATCAAGAAGCACTTGCCTATATGCAGCCCCGAGTTCCCTAATCCGAACAAGGAGAGGTTGTAGAGGCCGAGCGATAAGGTCGCTGAGATCGAAAACATGTCCTGTGTTCTGTGCTGAATAGGTGGTAGGCACAATTGAAGGTCCCCGCGAGCGTTCGTGGTGAAGGCGACGCTGCCGACGTAGATGGTACGTACAGGGTGGGCCGATGGGTTGATATCGACTCGGCTTGCCCCATCAGCGGTGAACGTGAGGGAGCCAAAGGTTAGGCTCTCTCCTGGTGGAAGGTCATTGGAAGTAGAAAAGATCCGGTCCAAGATCGGCCTCCAGTCGGCGCCGCCCGTGCCTAGCGTGCCAACTGGTGGTGCAAAATACCGTCATATCCCTCGGTAGGGGTCCGAGCGCAGGTGGAAATCCTAGATCGGTAGTCACATAAAGGGCGTATCCAGGTTCGGGCCTCCAGAGAGTAATACCCCACGTCCTGCCTGTTTTCGTTATTCATGGTGGATGGATACCTCGTGCGAGGGGTTACAATTAATGGATACATGGGAATGAGGACTTAGATCTCCCTTTATATAGGCAGTAGAGGTCTGGGGTTTACATGTCTGTAGATGTGATCTAGGGCGCCACTGCCCTCTAGTCTTGGAGGGCACAAAGGTCGCCAGCACCTTCTAGGTCTTATTCCTTGTATTGGGCCAAGTGGGCCCCATGTAAATACCAAGGCCGGGCTCCCCTATGTGAGCCACCCCCGGTATAGGGACCCATCACCATTTAACTATCTATCTAACTATCATTATCACTTGCAATTTAATTTTGTAACTAGCGAGACAAGACGCTTGACAGCCTTGTTGATTAGTTGGGGACAAGTTAGTTTTGTTCTGTGTGTGCAGGTAGCGGTGACTTTGTTTGCTGGGGGAAATCCTTATGGTTTGATAAACCTTTGTTCTCTAATCGAGGGAATTACTTATTGCAAGGTTACATCACCCTTACACTTGGGGGATCTCAACCACTCTTATAGAGAGCAAGCAACCATTCACGCAAGCCATGAGATGATCCCAAGTGACGGCCATCTAATGGGGCGGCCATGGGAATCCAAGGGAGTGACATTAATGGCCAAGTGGTTGTCGCCGGTGGTGTGTGCCATGTCGGTCTAGTTCAAATCCCACACACGGCTCAAGTAGGAAGAAGCAGAAACTTCGCGCCTGTGCTCGATTGAGTTTGGAGCGAGCTCCACATTAGCCCTCTCGAGCCTCCAAATATTGAGGTTGCTGGTGTTGGTAAATGTAGTAGAAATAAAAAAAATCTAGCCTATGAATAAAACTCGGGATCAATATGAAGATGCAAAGAGGTTTAAATCTGATCTTTACCAACAACCCACCAAAGAGAAGAGGTTGCTGAAGATGTTGATGCAGATTCTTGTATCTAGGATTAAAATTCCCAACTTCGACAATTTCTCCCACAAAGTGGTTCGTCATGCAGCACTGCAAGAATGAAGCCTCTATGTTATCAACACGCACCAAAAGTAGTGGTTCAACAGACTTCACCACCCAGAACAAAGATCTGCTGAGAAAACTAGGGGAAGAGCAGCCTAACAACGTTCCTAACTAGAACTAATCTAGACCGAAGGAGAACACGACATGGGGCAAAGAGGGAGGGGGAGCCATGGTAATTGATATACCTTGGTGCGGCCCTTCCACCTATTTATAGGTGAAAGACTAGGGGGTCGGGCGACCTATGGGGGAAGAGTCTTCCCCGGGTTGGCCACCCTGGCAGTCCCCATCTAGGAGGACTCCCCCCGAGGGTGCTTTGCCCCTTATAGACACTGATGTCTAGTCGACTTAGGCCCATGGTTGCGCCTTGCCCCAAGGCGGAGGGGCCTTCGCACACAAAGAATATTCCATAATGTTTTGGAAGTTTCCAGAATCTTCCGGACCATCCTGGCACTTCCGGGACACTCGTTGAAATTTCTAGGACCTCCCAAGATCTCCCAGAACACTTCTAGAGTCATCTGAAACCCTTCTCGTATTCACCTTTATCTCCTAGTTCTCTAACAAACCACTAATTATTAAGTGTGTGACCCTATGGGTTTGGTAATATGCATACATGAGCGGAAACACCTTCCGCTCTATCATCAGTAGCGGGCTGTGGGAATCCACATTAAGTCCTACACATACATGCATTATTTGTTGAGGTGACCTTTGTTCCATACACAATTCCCTTTGCTTTGTGATAGTTTACAAAACTGAGGCGACACTTTTATCGGTATCCTTGTGAAATAACAACTTGATCACACTAGCAAGTTATCCTTGTTACCAATTTTGTTCTCTTTTCTTTTTTTCGTAGTCCAATATCCCCGCGATCAAATCTCGTTGTGTCTGGCTAGACGATAATGGACACAGTAATATCAAGTGCGCCAGAAGAGTATTTGTAGATTGTCGGCAGAGTAAATTTCAGTCTTGATCTATCCAGTTCCTTGACATACTTTTTTGATGTACCTGAAAACTGCCATTACAATCACCCTGTTACAGGTAACGTTTGACACTTTTATGATAATACTTATAGCATTGTGACAATGTGTTCTCGTAGTATATCATTTGGTTGGGTCTGTTCAACACCATTGTTCCGGTAACAATGTGCTCCCTGTTATTGCCCTATTATTAGGAAAATGAGATCATCATGCAGCACATGAGCTAGTCTTAGAGATGATTCTATGGACTTAATTTGTGTTTATGTTTCCAAACATGCATATGAGCTTTTCTCTGAATTTCACATTCAAGAACCATACCAGTTCTAGCACATAAATACAAACATTAATTACAAAGTTCGAAAATAATAATAATAACATTTATTATTTCCTTTAGAACATATTTCAAATAGCGAGCTTGTTTATGGAGCGAGCTCCATAAATTATGGCGATCTGGAGCCATATGATGACTCTGCTAAGTGTATTTTTTATCTAACAGTTCATATGATGACTGGGGTCACATGAGACTCTGCTAGAGTGAGTCTAACAACCTCGTTTTACCCGCACGAGGATAAGAGATTAGACTCTCCTCGTATAACATGGGAAACAGAGGTGCAGTTGTAGTAGAGCATCTTGCATTTAGATCCTTTATTATAGACCTCTTGCTGCTACATTCATTCAAAGACGGCAACAAATAGTATTCCTCTGGTGGCGCCCTGCGTTGAGAGATGTTGTGGTCCAGACGTGATCTTTTGCTTAGGCACAATTCTCGTGACCCTCCTGGCAGTTGCCTCTTACTATTATTACCGGCTACAGGCATCTCACCAAGCGCACACAATCTCTCAAGTTTTCTGTCTGCTGGGTCATACAGACCGACCTTCCTCCCGGTGCTCAGCAATATCTTTCCATCCCTAGGGTCGATTGACATTGGTACCACAATATTCGAAAGAAGAGAATAATCAGGCCATTCTTTCAAACATATAGTGTATGCTTTATCCCACTGATCGTACCCCAGCTTCCATATCCATATTTCTAACTCGTCCGCCATGGGGTCTGCAAGAACAACACATAACATTCCATGAAGCTCCACGACAAAACCATGCCTACGTTTTTCATTGCACCATTCTGATATGTGTGAGGGGCAGGGAATGACATCAAATTCTTCAGTGGCAATGTCAAATGACACTAGAGCCTGCTTATTAGTTGGACACAAGGAAGGGTCACTCATCCAGTATAATACCCCATCCACATAGGCTGGCGGCATGTCATTCGGGGGCAGTGGCGGTGGGCCAAGACCCTCTCGTGAGCCGGTGCCACATTCCCGTAGTGAGCATGTCAAGCGGTAGCGACGAGAGATGAAGTCCTTGTGCTGGTAGAGGATTATGACAGCGACATGCTCCTGAATCCTCGGATTGAAACCCAAGCCAATATTCTTATTGCCTACCGAGAAAGCAGAGTCTTGTACCCTACACCCATAATCGTTAGGCATTTTCCATGGCTTATCGATATGAGGGTGTGGATAGTACATGGTGATGTAGTATCCTGTGCAAGGGTTGTAGACATAGTCCTTCTCCGCGGTGCTCAGCAGGTTCAAGCCATGGCAAGGCTTAGAGCAAACCACCTTGGCCTGGAGACATGCACCTTGACCAGTAGTAGTGTCTGAAAGCCATTTTTTGAGTGGAATGAACTGGAAGCCTGATTCTTGGGTGCCCTTGTTACCGACAAGCATCAACTTTGGGCGCCTGTCCATATTCTTGTGAACAAAGTATGAGCGCATGAAGGATTCACCCTCAACCCACCTGCACCAACGAGTGCACACAGCCTTGAACTGTATGACAGATTTAGCCGGTAGCCGGAGTAGGATTTCCTTGAAGGCCTTACCCACAGGAGATGATAATGCTGTCTCCGCGTTAGTTCTTTTGACCGGAGCAAGACTCTCCTTGAATAAATTCATCCTTAGAGGCCCAGGCTCAGTTTTATAGCATCCTGCTGCATGTGTATCATCCCCAGTTGACAGAATGGTTTCAAGGGTTCCGGACATAGCATCGCAGGCGTGCACCTTGTGCAGGCAAGTTCGAATGATTATCTTCTTCTGCCCCGACCTACCATTGCCAACTGAACCGAGCACTCTAACAGCCAGAGGCTGAAGAACATCTCCTGATGACAAATCGATGCGATGGTGCAGGGACCAAGCACCAGAGGTGGAGTCCTGCCGCTTCCAGATCTCCAACATCCAAGCTGAGCCACCAGCACCAAGGTCTCGGGCCATGCATAGGTGGCCATCTAGCTCCACCAAATGTGCCCCTCTTGACGTCACAAAGGGCGGCGACCGGATCCATCCCAAACTCTCCTCCGTGACAGAGAACGACATGATGGAGACTCCTGGACAAGTGTCCTGAAACAAAGGGAGGAGAAGCCAGTGCAGGGACCCGTTTGCTAGTACCGGCGTCAGTTTGTCAAGAGCTGCATTCGCAAGGGCAGCTTGAGTAGCTCTGTTAAACGAGGATGGCACCCCTCCAGCAGCCGGCCTCCACCTGCTGCCTCCAAGAGTGTATATTTCACACTTGGCACGGAGGCTCCACCTACCAAGCTGCTCGTCATAGCACGAGTGCGTGAAAAGCCTCACAGCCTTGTACTCCTTTGTCCTGTAGTCGAAGCAGAGGCCGGCGCTGGACTGCAGCACATCCGGGCAGGGCGGCAGCCGTGTGATTGCCTTTGTAGCCGCGTTGAGGACGTAGTAGGCCGGCGCCACTGCGTCGTACAGCAGGGTGAGGCCACGGCACTGCGAGGCCATCGGACCGACAAAGCCGCCCCTCAGTTCATCAATGGCGAAGAGCGTGTCCACCCCGGAAGTCGAGCAGGAGTATACCGCGGTGGAGTCGTATCCCGTCGTGGGCGCCACGAATAGTAGCCTGGGCACGGAGTCGGCATCGGCCTTGGCCATGTGGAGGGCGCAGAACTCTTCCGAGGACAGGGTCGCGGCCCAGGAGCGGCAGACGGCGCGGAAGCGGAGCAGGGACCTGACCGGCAGCCGCAGGAACAACTCCGTCATCATCTCGTCCGGCAGACCTGATGCGGCGGTCGTCTTCTCCCTGCAAATAGCCATGACTTTTTGTCTCTCGAGCACCCGGCCTCAAAACGTAGATACGTTTCGGTCGGCTACTTCGGATGTTTCCTCCAACTACTACCGCGTCATTTATTAAGGAGGGGGCAGAAGACCAGAAGGAATCAGGTAACTCGGTCGGATCACGAGACGGACGACAAACGGCGACCGAGATGGGCCGGAATCCCGACCCCTTTCAGTTTCGGATTTACTAAGGGGCTTGCTACAAATCAACCGGCTGATAACTCCAGTAATCAGCCGCCTTAACTACCGTCAGATCAACGCCTCCACAGTCATTGGATTAGGGAAAAGTCTCTAAATCCACCGACTGATTTTCTCATCTCGTAAACCCCCTCCTCTGCTTGCCACGTGGCCCGCGTCAGGCAGCCCACCCCTTTCCCCAACCTTATCTTTATCGATGAAGCTGCTCCTCCACATGCTTCTTTTCTTGCCCTTTCTAATCTCATTCATCCCAACAGTAAGAGGAGAGTACCTATGGTGAGCACCACCGTAGCAGCTACAAAATTGGCAGGGGCTGCCTCCGGCCGCCGCCTTGATGCATCCTCCGCCCAACCCTGTTCAATGTTTGAAAACAAAGAGGAAAGATGCAACCACATCGCTGCTGCATCCTTGCCACGGGCTGCGACTGCAAAAAGGAGAAGTGCGACGCCAACCACCATAACAGCACGGTTGCTAGGCTGGGGAGAGGGCGACTCCGGCCACCTTGGCTGCAAGGTTCCAGTGTGCCTCCGTGGCACTTGCATCCCCTGTGTTTTTGCACCAGCACCATTGCTGCGACAATGGCCGCGGCGGGCGGCGATTTGTGCAGCAGCGACGACAATTTGCTGTGATGTCCTGTTGTGACGGTGGGGCAGCGACTTCGGCGATGCTCCGTGGCAGTAATGGAGCGAGCTCACCGGCGCTGCAATGGAGGCGCTCCCGACGCTGCAATGGAGCGCTCACCGGCGTCTCCGAGCTGCGATGCAGCTCGCCGGCGCTCCCGACGCTGCAATGGAGCGCTCACCGGCGTCTCCGAGCTGCGATGCAGCTCGCCGGCGCTCCCGACGCTGCAATGGAGCGCTTACCGGCGTCTCCGAGCTGCGATGCAGCTCGCCGGCGCTCCCGACGCTGCAATGGAGTGCTCACCGGAGTCTCCGAGCAGCACTGCAATGGAGCGCTCACCGGCGTCTCCGAGCTACGATGCAGCTTGCCGGCACTGCAATGGAGCACTCGTCGTCGCTGCAATGGAGCGCTCGCCGGCGTTCTCGACGCTGCAATGGAGCGCTCATCGGCAGTCTCAGAGTTGCCATGCGGCTCCCGGGCTACAACGGAGCGCTCGCCGGTGGTGTCCCGGTGTTGCGTTGAAACGCTAGGTGACAGTTCATGGTGTTGTGTTGTAGTACTTTGCCTCCGGCAGCCGCGAGCGGCGGCGACCACGTCGTAGCAGCAAGGGGATGGGATGCGTGTTGCTTTGCAGCATCACCGACGAGCGACAGTGGATGTCGTGGTCTACTGCATTGCGGCCAAGCGGTGGTCGGCTGCCATATTGAAGAGGAGCGGGAGAGAGATGCAGGATCCGTGAGAGGCCATGCGGCGGTTGTGATCATGGGCATCTAACGGCCTCCACGGCGGCTTATGTTTCGCTCAAATCAGTCGGATGATGTGTAGCACTCGCCTTGGATTAGTCAACTGTGTCGTGAAGCAACTTCCCTGCACTGCTGCTTCGTTTTCCTCGTTCGTCTGAGCAGCGCCATCGCTGCTGGTGAACAGCCCCTTGTAGCACCCCGCGTGCCTTCTCTTCCAGCACCGTCACCGCTCTTGGCAGCCGTGTATGTTGTAACGCAGCTCCACGGTTGTCCGTCATTGCAGCATGGTGTCCTGCAACGCAGCTCTGCCGCCGGCCATGGCAGAAGCTCGTCGCCTCTCCTGTTGCAACGCAGCGTGGGAGCAGCGCCATCGTAGCTCCGACGCATTGGCGTCGACGACTGCTACATAGCAGCTCCAGCGGCTTCGCGGCCGCTGCTATGCAGCGGAGCTGCATAGCAGCTCGGACGCGTTTGCGGCTGCTTCATCGCACCTCTGGCGGCATCGACGACCGTTGCACCGCAGCTCCAGCGACGTCGACGACGGCTGCATCGCAACGTTGGTCGCCGCTGCATCGCAGCTCTACCGGCGTCGACGACGGCTGCATCGCAGCTCCGTCGGCGTCGACGACGGTCGGGTTGCCGCTGCGTCGCAGCTCTGCCGGCGTCCACGACGGTTGCATCACAGCTTCGCCGACGTTCACGACCATTTCATTGCAACACAATCTCCAGCTTGTGCATCCTCGATTGGAGCATCGTAGGCTGCTTGAGCTGCATCGCTCATGGCGGAGAGTGAGCATGCGTGTGCGAAGGGAAGAAGCAGAGAGAAGTTATCACTGTCGGTGTCAAAACCAGCCGATCTCGGGTAGGGGGTCCCGAACTGTGCGTCTGAGGATTGAAGATAACAGGAGACAAAGGGGACACGATGTTTACCCAGATTCGGGCCCTCTTAATGGAGGTAATACCCTACCCGAGATCGGCCGGTTTTGACACCGACATTTGTGTTTTCATTGAAAGTCCCACTGTGTCGTCAGCAGAAGGTTCGATGGCTCGTTCAATCATCAACAACGATGTTGTTTCCGAGGAAACCTTCCTCCTCGGTCAACTTTTTGTGTCTGACGGCTTCGCTCTGTGCGTCAATTTGATTGGTCACCTCGAACAGATCGACAGCTACGCCCCTGGTCATCAGATCAGATTCGGGAGCCTGAATTACATCACCGATGTCCGAGGAGACATGATCTTCAAAGGGTTCACGGCCTCGACCACTGTTCCTCTGCTCCAAGAGGGAAACTCATCGAACTCATCATCAGGCACCGCTCAAGGACCAACTATCATCCCTGTCCTGGCCATAGATCCAAGGCAGACAACTTCTTCTGAAGATGGGTATCTAAAACCCACCGGACCCTGGCCTTAGATCCAAGGATACTCTATCGCACATGTTTGCCAACAATTACTGTCGGTGGGAAACGACACCTATGGGATCACAAGAATCCCTACTATGGTTGCCGGTGCGCGGGGTTCTGAGAAGAGCAGGATTAGCAGTCAACACAAGGATCGTTTACCCAGGTTCGGGCCGCGAAGACCCGTAATACCCTAGTCCTGCTTTGGTGTGTATTTGAGAGAGTTCTTGAGCTCTCGAACTAGCTATGGTGGCTGCGTAGTCCAAAAGAGCCGAATCCCTCTCCAATATGGTAAGGGCCTCCTTTTATAGTCGAAAGGGGCTGCTACAGTGGCACAGAGGAGGTGGAAAGGCCTACAGTGCTGCGAGTTTATCGCTTGTGTTACAGGACAAGACGCATTTAATGCGTAGCTTAGGTGTCCCTTAGCTTTATTGGGGACGGGAACGAGGCCCGTCCCATCCGTTGCTGCCTCGCCTTGCTTCGACACGCGCCCAGGCCAGCGGTGCATGCGGCGCCATGTAGGCAGGAAGGCAGCTCAGGTGGCGCGGTGGTAGGGTCTTCGCGAAGATCTGCATGCCACCACGCAGGTGCTTGCCGAGTTGGCGTAGAGGCCGCCCGTCGCCACGCAGGTGCCGGCCCAGCTGGTTGAGCTAGCAGCTGATTGGGGACGGCGGTGGAGTCTTGGTCGACGCGGGCCTGGCTGTGGCCCCGCTGACGCCCTCGGCAAGGGCCTTGCCGGGGCCCCGGCAAGGGTCTTGCCGTGGCATTGCAGTCGTCCCCGGCAAGGCGTTTGCCGGGGGTCTTGTGGATCTCCTCGGCAAGGATCCTACCGAGGGTCGCTGTCTTCTGTTTCTCATCTGATCTCGTACCTCTATGGTCTTGACAAAGATTTGCATGCCACCACAGAGGTGCCTCCCGATCCATGGTCCAATCGTGGTTGGGTTGGAACCTGTGGGCTCAAGGGTGGCTCACTCGATTGGTGTTTGGGCAAGTTGCTCCGGCAAGGTTTTCGCCGGGGCTACGGAGGCCGCCCAGCAAGGGCCTTGCCGGGGGTCTCCACCTCGCCCCTTTGCTGTCTTGTGTTTCTGGCCTTGGCGTTGCCTTGGCCATCTTGTTCCTTTGGCTTCTCTCCGGCTTCCCTCCCCTGTTCTGCTTAGTGTGGCCGTGGACGCGGCTCCGACTGTCCGTGCACAAGTAAAGGGGTCAAAAGGAGCGCCCCTACTTTTGTACACCGACAGGAGCCCCCGGGCCTGGGCCACACATAAGCGTGACACGTTGTTGGGCCAGGCCCAAAAACGGTGCGCGGGCAGGAGGGGCGGATTTTACCGCAGTAATTTTCCGTCTGCTGTGCTTCCCCACGACCTGCGCGTGATGTGGAGGGTCGTGCGTGATGTGGGGGTCATGCGTGGGGCGGTTTCCGCATGCATGCGTCACATCGTGGTAAAGAGGCGGCTCGCGCCTCCCCCATAAAAGAGGGAGGCGTGGAGGCGCGGCTCATTTACCGGATGGACTAGGGTCGCGGTCTTCAAGGTGCCCACGCCCCCTCGATCATGGGGCGGGAAACGGTCGCCTCACTTGTCCTTTCGACCCTGCTCGCCCGCCACGCGTCCTTCATGCAAGTGGCGGGCGGTGGAGGCGGGAAACCGGACCGTCGCTAATTGGAGCGGCGGGCCGGTCCTGATTCCCTGCGCCTCTGACGGCTGGATTGGCTGAGTGGGGCGGCCGAGCCCCGACCTCGCCCCTTTATAAGGAGGGGGAGGGAGGGCGTCGTCCCACATTCCTTCAGCACCCATCCTCCTTCACCTGTGTTTCTTTCTCCCACCTGCCATGGCGAGAGGAGGTGCTGGGCCTTCGACGGTGGCGGCGAGGGTCGCTGCTCGTCAGCGCGTCCCTCCTTCCCATGAGCCCGTGGCAGCGGAGCCAGCCGCAAGAGGAAGGGGAGGGGCGTGGCCGAGGTCGCCGCGGTGGTCAGGGGAGAGGGGGACGAGGTGGCGCGGCGACCGCGCCTCCACCAGCGGTGCCTCCCGCGACGGAGGGTCACGTCGGGGACCGGCCCCGCGGGTTCTTCATCCGGCTGCGCCGGCCACCGCGTCGTCGTCTCCGTATCCCCAACCCCTTCGCTCAGGAGATGGAGCTCGATCCGCCCCAGACCCTCAGGTTGCACATGAGGGGCTGCGGGACCGGCGGCACGCGGGTCGACGTCGACTTCCCCGCTCCTCGTGTTATGTATCTCCGACGCGGATGGAAGACGTTTGCTCGCATCCATAGCTTGACGGTGGGGCTCGTCCTCTACTTCAAGTTAATGGAGGGCAACTTGCTCTCTGTCAGGGTCTTCGGAGACCTTGGAACTCGCCTGAAGTGTTGCATGGAGAGCTCCTCTGACGATGAAGATTCCTCCTCAAGCTGGAGTGACGAGGAGGACAGCGACAGCGACGACGAGGGAGTCGAGCGGCAGGATGCCGACTCCGACTGACCTCGCCGCCCCTTCCTCGGCCACGCGCCCTGCCGAGGGTCTTCCTCGCCAAGCTCTCCATCGGGGTGCTCCCCGTCGTCTCCTTAGGCGGCTGGCGTAGGAGGGCCGGAGAAGGCCAAGAAGGCGGGTGGCGGCCGTCAACTTGGAGTACGCGGGCACCGACGCCTTCATCGCGTATTGCCGGCCGGCTGCCTTGTCTTCCAGCTCCTTTCCCGGCACCAACATGTTCTCTTGGTGCCTTCTGTTCCTCGCACCTCGCCTAAGCGCCCCTTTTGCCCTCCGTTGTCTTGCTCCACCTTCTGAGGAGAGGGACAAGAAAGGGATTACGGGGACCTTATCTTTTTTTTAGTTTGTAAGCCTGTGGGCACTTGTTAGATTTAAGACTTGGAATCCCCTTGCTCATGTTTTTAATTCCGTATGAACAGTACCTGTATGGGATGTTTTTAATGAAAAGGGGGTTTGTCGGGTTCTTTGTGCGTGAGCGAGGCCCATGCCAAGGAGGAATCCTTGTTATTTTTAAGATAAACATTGTTGCCCAGCAACAAGCATTGCCGTCTCTCCACCTCGGTCGACCATTCTCGCGCTCTTGGCGGAGGCAGGGGCGAAGTAGAGTTAGGTCCCTCGTTCATCTCCTTGCCACCGCGACTACTACCAAATTCTGACCCAAGAGGTAGCTCTTGGGTTCAGGAAAGGGGGAGCATGGTGGTTTTAAGAATATAAACGAGGTTTCACATGTCCCAGTTCTATACGAAAACGCATGACAGGGGGATGAAAGACTTATCTGAATCTGCAGCCGCCGGCGACCTTGGCTTGCCGTGGTTGGATCCTTGTATCTTCAGCCCCCGGCGGTCTTGGCCTGCCGGGGCCGGAGCGCCGGTTCGTTCTCTTCTTCCCAAGCGGCTCAGCAGAAGTGTCCGCGTGCCCTGCGAACCAAAGAGAACAGAAAGACGCGAAACTCGACCTCCAGGCTAGGGGTTAGTCGCCGCCAAGCACCACCAACCCTAACCGAGGAAGAGACTTAGACCTAGCATGCATGCTATAACTTAGGGCGCCAGCGCTTCGTTTATGTATGCTCAGGGTCTGCGCCTGGCTTTGTACAGAGGGTTACATGCCTTGCCGGCAAAGCTTGTACAAAAGGTGGCTTGTCGGGAGGCCCGACAAGCCGCGCCTTATGGGTAAAACTTGCGAAGATGCTCGATGTTCCAGGAGTTGCTCACTGGGACAGCATCTTCGGTCTCCAGGCGGACTGCGCCGGGCCTGGTGACTCGTATTACCCGATAAGGGCCTTCCCACTTCGGCGTCAACTTGTTGGAATTCTTGGCCGACTGAACGCGCCGAAGAACAAGGTCGCCTTCCTCAAAGCTTCGGGCATGGACCTTGCGGCTATGGTAGCGACGCAAGGCCTGCTGGTAGCTTGCTGCTCTCACAGCGGCCTGAAGACAATCTTCCTCAAGGAGCGTTGCGCCATCTTGCCGCAACTGCTCTTGCTCAAGCTCATCATAAGCGAGCACTCGAGGTGACCCATATATGAGTTCCGTGGGGAGAACTGCTTCTGCCCCATGCACTAGGGCAAAGGGTGTCTGGCCGGTGGCTCGGTGGAGCACCGGCCCGAGGGCCCCGCCGGTCGCGGATCATCTTTGTTGGCGACGGCGACGAGGCTCCGGATGGTGGCCCTCCACTCGTCGAGCTTCTCCGCAGCAGGAGGGAAGTCGAGGAGCAGCTGCGCACGCGCCAAAGCTTCTGCTGGCGTGGGTGGCGGCGACAGCTGCGTGGACCGTGGCGCGCTTCGACTTCCAACCATGTTAGAAGGAGCTCTATCACGACCCAGCGGCTGTGTGCCATTTTCGCCAGCACTTCGGCGGGCATGCTGAACTCCTTCGTCCCGCGGACGAAGCACAGGGCTCTTCCCATGGCGGTGTCCAGGGTCACCGGTGTAGTGACGCTGCTCGTCGCGCACACCATGGGAAGAGCGCGTTGTGGTCACCGGGGTTGGCGTCTTGGAGGTCGCTGCGCCGCCCATAGGGGTACAGCGACGCCCCTGGAGGGCCCCGTGCCACCTGCGGGGGCCCCAGCCCTGTCCTTGGACCTAGCGGCGTGCGGCTCGTCATCCAGCGCACGAACGACGCCGCTCGCCAGGCTCTGACCGCCAGGGCGATGCTGGTGCTCGCGGGCCGCGGCTCGGGTTCTGTCCGCGACCGGCCCGCTGCTCGCCCGCACTGGCGCGGGCCGCTCGACTCCCGACGCGCCGATTGCTGTGATCGTCTTCTTCTTGGGAGCCATGGCGATGAAGAACTGCTAGGCTAACTACTAGACCAGATTCTCACAATTGCACCCCTACCTAGCGCGCCAAAGATGTCGATGGGAAACGACACCTATGGGATCACAAGAATCCCTACTATGGTTGCCGGGGCGCGGGGTTGTGAGAAGAGCAGGATTAGCAGTCAACACAAGGATCGTTTACCCAGGTTCGGGCCGCGAAGACGCGTAATACCATAGTCCTGCTTTGATGTGTATTTGAGAGAGTTCTTGAGCTCTCGAACTAGCTATGGTGGCTGCGTAGTCCAAAAGAGCCGAATCCCTCTCCAGTATGCCAAGGGCCTCCTTTTATAGTCGAAAGGGGCTGCCACAGTGGCATACAGGAGGTGGAAAGGCCTACAGTGCTGCGAGCTTATCGCTCGTGTTAGAGGACAAGATGCATTTAATGCGTAGCTTAGGTGTCCCTTAGCTTTATTGGGGATGGGAACGAGGCCCGTCCCGTCCGTTGCCGCCTCGCCTTGCTTCGACACGCGCCCAGGCCAGCGGTGCATGCGGCGTCATGTAGGCAGGCAGGCAGCTGAGGTGGCACGGTGGTAGAGTCTTCGCGAATATCTGCATGCCACCACGCAGGTGCTTGCCGAGTTGGCGTAGAGGCCGCCCGTCGCCACGCAGGTGCCTGCCCAGCTGGTTGAGCTAGCAGCTGCTTGGGGACGGTGGTGGAGTCTTGGTCGACGCGGGCCTGGCTGTGGCCCCGCTGACACCCTCGGCAAGGGCCTTGCCGGGGCCCCGGCAAGGGCCTTGCCGTGTGTAACACCCTGAGAATCATGCTACAGTAATCCCCTCTAATGATGGCCATGTCATAATTATTACTATGCAATTTTTCACTTCTCCAAAAATCAAAGTCTTTTTCAAATTTAAATTGCAAGTCAAAAATAATATTTCTTTAGACAGCTAAACAAAAATGTTGGTGCTACTCTATAATTCCCCCTGATCAATGTTCATGTTGGGATCAACTCTATTTGCCTGACAAATAAATTCCTAGGGAATTAATAAATGGTCCAACAACAATTATCTTGGCCTTTTAAAAATAAACAAGTATATGTACATTTTCCAAATGATGTGAAACCTTGTGTGTGGTCTTGAAATGTTGTACTGGATTTATGTGCCAAGCTTCCACTCAAACAAAAATTGTTTGCTATTTTTTTAAATAAATGGAAGACTTTAGCTAAATCATTTCACAGAAAAAGAATAGAAGTAATAGAAACGAAACCCTGTGCATATTGGCCCATCTAGCAACAATGGCCGGCCCAACCCAAAATTCCTTCCCCCTTCAACCTCCTGTTCACAGGGGGATGGCATGGCGGCCATCCACCCAGCCATGGCCGCCAATGCCGCTGCTGTCATTCATCCCGCGGTCGATGGAATGTATAAGGCCACCCTCGGCGCTCCCTCTCTCCCCTGGAAAACCCTAGCACGCCAGAACTCCCTCCCCCTCGCCCCTCTTCCCAATCTAGACGAACCCGAACCACCCGTAGCCATGGCCTCACCGTCCGCGTAGCCACCGACCACTCCTCGACGCGCCAGGACATCCAGGAGCTCCTCCATCGTCATCTCCTTTGCCCTCGCATAAGGACCCGAGCTGGGAGGCCCCGTACGATCGCCATCGCCGTCGTCTTCGCCCCCGGCCACCGCATCTCGTCGTCGAGTTCTTCGTGTCCGGCCACCCCGCGCTCCCTGACCACGTCCACAAGCTCCGCGGTAAGCTCCTCTGTCGATTCCCCTCCTTTCCCACTTTGATATGTCACCGTAGTCGTCGCCTTATGCTCGTCAATGGCCGTACCCGTGCTGTACGCGCCCTGCTGCCTGCTTGCGTCGTGCTCACCGCGCCCGGGACCCACGCCCCGGCCGCCCATGCGCGCACTCAGCCGCCCCTGACCGCGCCCTCGCCTGAGCTCCCGTGCCGCAGCTACTCTGCGGCTTGCAGCCGCAGCAGCTCCGCTGCCTTGCTGCTCCCTGTCGCTGCTGCTCGTACTGATGCTGTTGCCCGCTGTGCACTGCTACTGCTCCTTGCGTGCCGCTGCGCTGCTCCTTTGTTACTGCCTTGCAGCTACTTAGCTGCCGCCGCTGCTCTTACTTCTTCTGCTGCTCATTGCTTTGCCATGGCCGTGGTGTTGTGCAGCGTAGTGTGTGTGTGTGTGCGTGAGTGTGTGTTCTGTGTGTGTGTGTGGCCGGCCCAAATACTAGTTTAGGGACTAATTTAGTTAGTTAGTCTAATTAGTAGTACTAGTTAATTAGTCCAATAGTAGATGACATGTGGACCCATGGTTAGTTTAAAGAAAAATAAATTTGCAGAAAAGTCTAAGTCAATGATATGTGGCCCCTACACTGTTCATATGTTGACTAGTCAACAATTGTCTAGGTCAACCCAACCCCACTGGTCCCACTGTCATACACTACGGCTAGGATAGCACTAGGTGACAAAAGTATTTGGCTGTTTTATTTTCGAATTAAAATAATTATGTGAATATAGAAAATCATTTTAAACTTTGTAAAATCATAGAAATTAATCCGTAACTCGGATGAAAAAGATTTCTACATAAAAGTTGCTCAGAAATATCCAACGAATCCGGATACGTCTGTCACATGGCCCTAGCATGCTGAACATGGAACCGTCCCCTTTCTTTTCATTTGTCCGAAAATGCCAAACTTCGGGAAAGCATTCCCGGATGTTATCCCCCTTCGCCGGTAGCGTGTAGCGCCGCGTTAGAACACGTCTAGCTCTGCCCGTTGTCCTGTTATGCTCTTGCTTGCTATGTATTTATTGTTTCTCCCCCCTCTTCTCTTCGGTAGACCCCCGTGATGGCTGCCGATGCCACTATGATCGACTTCGTCACCGACAACCCCTCCTTCTCGTCTGAGCAACCAGGAAAGCCCCCCCTTTGATCATCCCAATATCGCCCATTCCATTCTCTCATGCTTGCATTAGATTTTGCTACTGTAATTGTTTGCTCCTATTCTGATGCATAGCCTGCTTTTGTATCTGCTGTTGTACCTTACCTGCTTATCCTAAACTGCTTAGTACTGGTTGGTTAGTGATCCATCAGTGACCCCCACCTTGTCCTTGTTGCCCCTGTTTCATCATTGAAGACCCGATCAACGGGATCGAAGACCAGGCCCCGGCACCGCACATCACTTTCCCCTTAGTTGCTCGACACTACTGGGTTACTATCGAGTGTCGAGGGTGAGACCTCTACAGCACATCTGATGTTAACCCTGTAGTGTAGCTATTCGGTCGTGGTCATCGAGGGTGATTCCGCCTTAACCACTTCTGATACGACTCTGTCGTGTAACCCCTCAAGTGTGAACCTCGGGGGTGGTTCCTCTTACGTTCACCTTGATGATTACATCGAGTGGAATTCACCGGGGGTGATTCCTCAGGTTTTCCCCTTGATGTTTGGACACACGGATACTTGGACTTTACCACTGTTACTTGGAAAGGCGGGTCGACCCTGAGGGGTACCCGCGAGTGATGTGGAGACGGGTTGACCTGGAGGGTGCCCGCGAGATAATTACGAGGCGTGGCCGGGCATTCCTAGCCCTTGTCGCAAGTCCTCGAGACGGGGCAACGGGGTCACATCTTTCGTGAGTCTCTGCTTGTTACCGCGCGTTCCTAATCCACTACGATTTGGATATTTGATCCGAGGGGCCTCTGGTCTGATAGCACTAACCATCACGTGGGCATAGTATGGGTGTTCTGCATCGTATGCATCAGCCGAAGCTTAATAGACGTCAGCGACTGAGTGGCGCGCGCCGGGTTGGACTGGTAAGCACCTGCTTTTTTTAAGGAGGTAGCTAGGTCTGCTCACCGGCCGCCCTCGCAACGTGCAGGAGTTCCCGGGGCGATGGCCCAAGATCCCTAGGGGCATAGGTTTAGTCCGGCGTGCTGACCTCTCTATTAAGCCTAGGTTGGGTTGCGGCGTATTGTTTGGCCGAGGCCGGGCATGATCCAGGAAAGTGTGTCCGGCCGGAGTTAATCGAGCGTGGTGGGTAAGTTGGTGCACCCCTGCAGGGAAGAAAACATCTATCGATAGCATGTCCTACGGTAACGGACACTTGGAGTTGTATCCCGATTGATACAATTAGAACTGGATACTTGAGGTGATAACTGGATAGTATGTCTCTGGGATTGCTTTCTCGCAGGAAGTCGAGAAACGATCTCTGGCCGAGGTTGATGACACTACTACTACTTTACCTTATGCTACTCTTATCTCTTCTGATGCTGCAAGATGCTTGAAGCTACTTGAAGATGCTAGTCTTCGATAGGCTAGGCTTTCCCCTTCTCTTCTGGCATTCTGCAGTTCAGTCCACAGATACTACCCATTTCATTGACACTGATGCATATGTAGTGTAGATCCTTGTTTGCGAGTACTTTGGATGAGTACTCACGGTTGCTTTGCTCCCCCTTTCCCCCATTTTCCATTCTTCTCGGATGTCGCAACCAGATGGTGTAGCCCAGGATCCAGACGCCGCCTTCGATGACGACTGCTACTACACTGAGGGTGCTTACTACCACGTGGAGGTCGCCGACGACCAGGAGTAGTTAGGAGGCTCCCAGGCAGGAGGCCTTGCCTTTTCGATCGTTGTTGCTTTTGTGCTAGCCTTCTTAAGGCAGACTTGTCTAACCTATGTCCGTACTCAGATATTGTTGCTTCCGCTGACTCTTGTGTATTCGAGCTTATGTATTCGAGCCCTCGAGGCCCCTAGCTTGTAATATCAAGCTTGTATCTATTTTAATTTGTGTCTAGAGTTGTGTTGTGATATCTTCCCGTGAGTCCTTGATCTTGATCGTACACATTTGCGTGTATGATTAGTCTATGATTGAATCGAGGGCGTCACACCATGGCGTTGCAGTCGTCCCCGACAAGGCGTTTGCCGGGGGTCTTGTGGATCTCCTCGGCAAGGATCCCGCCGAGGGTCGCCGTCTTCTGGTTCTCATCTGATCTCATACCTCTATGGTCTTGACAAAGATTTGCATGCCACCATAGAGGTGCCTCCTGAGCCATGGTCCAATCGTGGTTGGGTTGGAACCTGTGGGCTCAAGGGTGGCTTGCTCTATTGGTGTTTGGGCAAGTTGCCCCAGCAAGGTTTTTGCCGGGGCTGCGGAGGCCGCCCCGGCAAGGGCCTTGCCGGGTGTCTCCACCTCGCCCCTTTGCTGTCTTGTGTTTCTGGCCTTGGCGTTGCCTTGGCCATCTTGTTCCTCTGGCTTCTCTCCGGCTTCCCTCCCATGTTCTGCTTAGTGTGGCCGTGGGCGCAGCTCCGACTGTCTGTGCACAAGTAAAGGAGTCAAAAGGAGTGCCCCTACTTTTGTACACCGACAATTACCGTCTGCGATAATGTTCGATCACAAGCTGTTCAGTAGCCCCTCCGCACACATACAAGTGCTGCAGACCATTTGTGATTTGTTGGGTATCACCGACGATTACCGCAAGAGTGACGTGTGCTTTTCATTTGGAATCCCACACGTTTCTTGAAAAAATTATGACTGGGATTGTATTTTACATTTGGCACGATTTACTCCGAGTTCTCGTGTGCGATAACGCGATATCACAAACGGTTCCGGAGACCCTACGCACACATAGTAGCGCAGCAAATCGTTTGCGATCTGATGTGTATCACCGACGGTTCCGCTACGATTGACGTATGCTTTCCGATGTGGATCGCACACACTCATTTAGTTGAACCGTGTGCGGAGCAATTGCCAGGTTGAAACAAAAATTTCCTGTTTTGAATCAGCATGCAAAAAGCAAATTTGCCACAATATTCAATTGAACAAATAAACAAAAATAATATTTTGAATCGGCGTGCAAAAAGCAAATTCGCCACAATATTCAATTTAACAAATAAAAAAATATCACATTTTGAATCGGCATGCAAAAAGCAAATTCGCCACAATATTAATTTGAACAAATAGTGTCCACAGGAAGAACATTCTCATCAGATTTCGCAACAATTGGAATTGAGCATATGGTAGCTAAATTCCAATGATTTGTCCACACATAGATGCATTACGTAATTAATCATAGTGTACGAAATACGAAGACCTCATCAGATGGAAAACAATGGATCCATGCGTTATATGTTTAGCGGCTAACTCTTACTCAATGTTTCAGGAGAACGCATGCTGAAATCTTCATTATCACCAGTGGGATTGATGTAGTGATCCAGGAAGAAGTCGATGATAACTCTCCGAACCATCAGCAATTCACCAGCTGGGAGCGGTTCAGGGGTCCTCGGTTTTAAGATGAGCTGCAGTATTTTTAAGATAACAATGTGCCATATGAGTGGAGTAGAAGATATTAACTAAGATAGACTTACTGGTACTAATTCGCGAGGATCGTCACAACTATCAGCAGATTTGCAGATGGAGATCATGTGTCTGCAAACATAGTATCCACAAAGGTTGGTCCCTGCTTCTTGCTGAGGACACTGAAATTTTTTGTACAGAATTAGTCATGTATTTGTCCTGTTAGGAACAACCTAACCGGTGTTAGATGTATTATTTTTTCTTTGCACAAAATAGAAAGAGGTTTATTTAGAAGATTGAACATTTGACTAGCGCATGGAAAGGTATTTGCAGACTGTTGGAGTAACACTCCGAAAATAACAGATTTCGGTGTGTTACCGGAGAAACGATCTCATGTTGTAGAGGTAGTTCCCTCTTGAACAGGTTCCCTGGTTTAGTTTTCCACAATGCGAGCACACTGCAAATGATGATGAATTTTGACAACATCAATTATTGAACCACATATGAATGCAAATTAATTTCAACATCATAGAATTCAATATCTATCCATGAATTGCTGAAGATGCGTTAGATCTTGAGCGTTTGTTGATTCTCTGAGAGAATCGATGTAGTAAACTGTGTTCTTGTTTGGAACAATGAATACCAATATCCATTGATTGCTACATATTAAGAAAGCCATGAACTTATGAATTATATCAAAATCTGAAAGACAATCAGTGTGTGCGTGGTTGTTTACTTGACTTACCGTTCATGATATGGCCAGAGATATGATTCTGCATGGGACGTGTTTTCGAGGAGACGGGAGACCGTGTTAACGGCCCAGTCCCGTAGGTCCTTACCATGTACTGTTGTGCCATTTGCTAATTCAGGATCTATGAAATATAAACCCTCCCTTTTTCTTCTCTGCGCTTTCAATCCCCTGAGAGGAATAAAATGCAGTTAGCTCTTTATCATTTACAGCCTTGTATGGAGAAGTTGATCAGAGTTTGTTAAGTACTTACAAAATCAGGCATCTAACAAGAGTGGCATCGAGCATGTTGATGTTGAAGAAGATATGTAAGTCCTCGAAACTCACATTGATGGAACTAGCGTCGTGTCGGAAATGATCTCTATTGTAGTGGACTAGCAAAGCATGATGACCTGCTGACATTTGATCCATGCAATATTCATGTCACTCGCGGCAACTGGAGCTGCACTCATCAAAGTATTCGCCAACATGAAATGGCTGGCCATGGACATAATTGCGTGCTTCAAGTACGCCTGCTTTACTTTTAGCAAGCAACAAACATACTTCTTCATCATCCATGGCGTCAGAAATAATATTACTCCCTGATTCGAACAAGCTGCTATTAATTTGGTTCTGGGCGATGAGTGCTTAAGTAAGAGGCAATCGTTCTCTTTCCTCTTCATCCCACCGCGCTTCCTCGTGGTCGTGGGTGTAGCCTTTTTGGCCACTTCCTTCTTGGTACTTGAAGCATTTCTGGCAGAACGTCTGGTTTCCTGCAAGGTAGACTGCCAAGCAGACGGTGAAGCTTGGATGGCCTACTTAGAAGACGGTTTATCTATGCCGGACCGCTGAGCTGGCGGTGCTGCTTTGACGGACTTTTGGGCTATACGAGCAGAGGCATCGGACTGCTGGGCTGTAGGAGCAGAGGAATCGGACTGCTGACCATGCGTTGAAGCTATGTCGGGTTTCTGCGCAGGTGGCGCCAACTTGTCGGTGTGCTGAGGAGGCCGTGCCAACGCGTTGGTTTGCTGAGCAGGTACTGACGCATTGGTATGCTGATCACGCGACTACGGAACGATGGACTAATCAGCAGTAGGTTTTGGACCTACACACTGCTTAGCAGGCGGTTCCGAAGCATCAGACTGCTTAGCAGGCGGTTCCACCAGGTTGGTCTGCTAAGCATGTGCTATAGCTGGGTCTCCCCCGGCTGCTTCAGCGGCCGGCATCTGAACCGGTGGTGCGTCTTCAGTAGTTGTAGGCCTTACCAGTAGCTGCTTTGGGGCGGAGGATGACATGGCATGTACGCCACAAAGTCGGGCCGGCTGACCACAGGTTGATGCATCAGCCCGTGAGAGCTGCTGTGGCAAGGAGAGCGTCACCGGTTGAGGGGCGACAATGGTTGCTATTGGCGGGGCTTCAGAGATCTCATCGATGAACTCTATTTCCTTTCGTGGCCACTGGATGTGATGTAACAGTGTTTCTCGCAAGGTCCTCTGCTCATCGAAGTCTCCTAGGACATTCTTCAGGGCAAATTCATTGAATCTAGGCTTTACTACAGTCACGTAGCACTTCACACAGCCCGGCTTCAATGGCACATTGTCCAAGAAGAGGATATCTTCCAAGAAGGGTGCGCAAACCCAGGCTATTGCACATTTTAATGTACCTTCATAATGTGTAAGCACGCCCTTCAGTCTGTCTTTCATTCCAGATAGATCAGATATAGCATCATCACGAGCAGCTGCAGTCTCAGTGTCGCTGGGGTTAGCTGATGCACAGCTACTCTTGTGCAGTGTTGTCGCGCAACAAGCAACATCCTCCATGCATGCCTCCCCTCCCATCTGCTGGCTATCTATCAGTGTTAGAGTCTTCTGCATCATGATTGACTCCTCAACATCCTTTCGAATAGCCGGATAAATCTCCTTCCTCAACCTTTCATACAATGCATTCTACTTCATTTCACTCCTCGCTTTTTTCATGCTGAGCATCTCTTCTTTGCTGAGTGTGAAAGCCCTCTTGTGCGGGACATTAACACCAATACCCCTTGCACGGCTAGGGGGCTCTTTTGTTTCCAGAGCAATGGACAGAATGTCACATGGCCCTGAGTTCCTGTAGAACCTTCCAGGGATCTTGGAAGCCTCTAACATCACTTCATACAGTTTGGCGTCACGTGCGTTTTCAAAGCAATAAGTTCTGTCATCACGCCTCTTTGCACGTGCCCGTAAGTAGTCTCTGGCGCGTTCGCCCCTAATTTCACTAAAGTCCGGATTCCCACCCACCGCTACTACTTCTTTGTCCTCCTGTGCCCATATCAGTTTCATGCCGTAGTTTCTTGCCGCACCCATACGGTGGGGGTGTATGTTCTTCTTCTGAAGTTCCGATTGCTTTGAAACTCTTCTCAGCAAACTCTTTAGTTACCCTGAACCTTTTGAATTCTACCCAGTCCGCCTTTGTAATTTGGGGGTATGCGGGGATTGGGTCCTTGCCTTCACTCAAGTACTTCTTGTACAGCACGTGCTTCCAGTTTCTCCAAGCATCCCTAGCCTTCTTCAGTGCAGCGTGTTCCACCTGCATTCTCCACTGCTCTGGAACGTTGAAGTGATCCATGATCTCCTGGACTATCCTTCGCCGTGTTTCTGTGTCAGCCTTCCGAAACCCCGGCAGATTAATGTTGAGCCTTGCCTTGCGAACATATCCACACACACTCCTGAACCTCATGCCTGCTTTATCTGGTTTAGTTGGAGCCCAAGACTTTAAATCAATCTCGGTTAGTTCATATACACCTTTAGGCTGGTGTGTGGGCTTCCTTGGAGCGTTCCTCCGTGTCCTGACCGGAAGGGTAATTGCTGCAGCTCTATCCCGTTCAAGACTACTTGATCCCTCACAATCTGCTGAAGACCTAGGGTTGTCCGAATCAGATGAAGATACATGGCCTGAATGAGTGTTGTCGCTACTACTTGGCATCTACAGAGAACACATGCGAAACTCAGGAAAGGAGGATAATCATAAAAGTAACAACTTGGTATCAAGCTTTCGAAACATGCCATGCAATAATTTAGAAAATGTACGGCTAATTTGTTAAGTTTGTGTGACTCGGGCGCCCGCGATCTGTAAATAGGTAGTAACTTATTGGAACAAATACAGCTTATATTTAGTAAGGAAGGTAGACAATGAACATATATACGCTCTCCGTTATTTTATAGCCAATTTGGGAGCATATAGAATGAAATTGGAAGAGGGATTGCGAGGAAATATGCCTCACCACGATGGAGAGCAGTAACTAACAGGATTCTTAATGCAAACCCGACCGGACAACATGAGAGGCGAGGGTTACTGCATCGATATGCTCGAGGGTGGCTAGCCAGCATACAAAGACGGCGAGGTGCGGGCCGCCGCGTGTTGGGAACGGCAGTGGAGGTAGGCTTGACGCCGAAGAGCGGGAACATGGCTGGGGTGAGCACGGTGGCGCCGGAGAGGGTTCTGATATGGACCTGGGGGAGGGGAGCTGGCAAAGGAGATTGGGTGGACTAGTTGAGTGAAATGCGGGCGGACGGTGGGGGTGTTGGGGACTCTGGGTGTTGGCGGCCTAGGTGAAAAGGGTGAAAAATATCCCCGGCCGCGCGCGCGCGCGGAAAGGCCTGTGCAAACGGTTGCCTCTAAGCGCTCGTGTGCACAAACAGAATAATTTCATTTGAAATGAAGACGTACTAATTTTGAATGAAGACGTGAGTTCATCGTTTTGCCTCTAAATTTTTCCCACGTAAACCAATCATAATTTTACCACGGGTTTGATTTGCTGGCGCATTTCAGGTCTCGTGTGCTATATGTAAGACAACATTTTTTGGCGTTTACCGTGCATTTTGGCATATAAATCAATTCCTAGCCGGACTGCATTTCCTGTCGAAAGGGATGAGGATTGCCGTTCGATCTGGGAGCATCCAACGGTGCAGACGTATGACCTGTGGGGTTTCGGTTCTGGCCAATCAGAACGCACGACTCAGATCACGCGCGCAACAAAGGGGGGCATTGGCCACGGTTTGTTAGGCACACGGCTTTCGTGTGTGAACCATGTGCTATTTGAAAACATTATTTTGGGAGGGGCTATTTGAAAACATTTACATGTGTTGTCGAAAGGGATGAGGATCGCCGTTCGATCAAGGAGAATCCAATGGTGCACACGTACGATCCGTGGGGTTTGGGTTCTGGCCAATCAGAACGCACGACTCAGATCACGCGCGTGGCAGGGGGGGTGCATCAGCCACGGTTTAGTGGACACACGGCTTTCGTGAGCGAACCGTGTGCTATTTGAAAACATTTGCATTACCAAACATCATATTTTTGTTCGAATGAAAACATGAGTTTCGTTTCGCCTCCAATTTTTTTCCACGGTAAGAAATCACGAGTATAGTGGAGAGTGTCATATACTAGTATCATGAATATATAATATATACGATAGTAGTGTATGATATTACCTTCAATTAATTATAGCGCATATTATAATACACACACACACACACACACATATATATAGAGAGTATAGTATCATATATAGATCATATTTATTGCCATGCATGACACAAATTAGCATCGCATTTAACATGATACGATATCTACCTATATGTTACTCTAACCCTCTTTATATATATATATTCAATCCTTTGCCACATCAGCATACTTGCGCTATTTCCGGGTGCATGACATCGGTGGCTATGATACCACCACTATGGCTAGCCTTATATAGTGGGGAGTATCATATACTATATATATATATAGTATCATGCATATGATACTATGTACGTACCTTCATAGTGCATATATATATAGTATAATAGAGTAGTATCTATATATATATCATAGATGACAGTATTTATGGCCATGCATGACACAAAGTAGTATGGCATTTGTCATATATATATATATGTTATGGTATCTACCTATGTTACTGTTTCTTTGCCACATCATCATATTTTCTATTCCCGACTCCCGAGTGCATGATACCGGCTATGATACCCCCACTATGGCCACCCTAATAAGGCTGGTCGTAACATGGGACTATCAAGCGGTATGAAGTATGCCAACTAGACTTTTTGGATGATGTGGCACACAGTTAAATGAGGAAAGAGAGGGTGTGGAATCATATCATGATACCGTATCATATTAAATGTTGTACTACTTTGTGTCTTGCATGGCAATTAATAAGGCAACCTAAGATAGTAACTTATGATACTATGCATGTGCGCATTACGAAGGTATTGCCGATCATATACTAGTATCATGCATATATATACTCCCTCCATTAATTTTTATAGGCTTATCTCAAAATTTTAGTTTTTCCATTTTATAAGGCTCAATTTGGTTGTTCCCCATCACATGTTCAGATTCCAAGGTGCATTAAATCATTGCATGCATGCAAGTATTTATTAAGAGAAAGTAGACCAATGGATATACTTTATGCATGCATGTATTGCAATTTATACATTGGAAAACATAATTTTTTGAGGAAAACAAAAGCATTAATTGGTTGTTTTTGCAAACTACAAAAAGTATTCCACCACTCACCATCTACCTATGTTGGTGTGATTTTTGAATTGAGCCCTATAAGGCTGGCCATAGTGGGAGTAACATAACCGGTAACATGCACTAGGGACTATCAAACATGCTTATGTGGCACACAATTAAAGAAGAGAGAGAGGGTTAGAGTAACATAGATAGATACCGTATCATGTTAAATGCTATGCTACTTTGTGTCATGCATGGTAATAAATATGATCATCTATGATAGTACTTTATGATACTATGCACTATGGAGGTAGTATCATGCATACACTAGTATCATATGCATGATACTAGTATATATGATACTCCGCACTATGAGTAGCCTAAGGCTGGTTGTAATGGGGAGTATCATATACTGGTTGTGCATATGATATATACTAGTGTATGATACTACTTCCGTAATGCATAGTATCATAATTAAGTTAGTATCTTAGGTTGCCTTATTAATTTTCATGCATCACACAAAGTAGTACAACATTTAATATGACATGGTATAATGATATGATACCACATCCTCTCTTTCCTCATTTAATTGTGGGCCACATCATCTAGAAAGTCTAGTTGGCATGCATGATACCGCTTATGATACTACCATTACAACCAGCCTAAACCGGAAAGGAGGGAGTAATACTTGCTAGTCTATGATATACTAGCTACCTCACTAAGAGCATGGTTAATAATACAGCCATGTACTTTCTCTTAATACTTGCTAGTCTATGATATACTAGCTACCTCGGCTATAGATGTTGCCATGTCATATATAGCCAACCTCTTAACAGGCATGTACAATAATAAGTTTTAAATACGTACTAGTTTATCAATAGTTGGCCCACCTTACATCCTCACAAAGTGTCTTGGGTCTCGTATTGCAGCTGGCTCTACTAGCCAAGAGCCCGCTTCTCTTCTCTCTCCTCTTCTCTTTCCTCCAACTAAAGCACATATATATTATTCTATTCATTATAGCCTGCTTAGACTACCCACAGTGGGAGTAACATATATAGGTAGTAACATTACACATATTTAGATAAAATAGATGATGTGGCAAGCAATAAATGAAGAAAGAGAGGAAACTGGTAACATAGCAAGTTACTAGTAGTATGAGTAACATCACACATCTCAAGGCAAGATGAGTCTATAGCCTAATAAATGAAGTGTTGCATCTTACTACACATATGTTACTCCCCACTATAGAGGTAGTAACATAGACTAGTAACATTCTATGTTACTACCCATTGTGGCTAGTCTTATGTCACTCTATTGTACTTGCTCTAATGCATAGTATCATAGAGTAGCTAGTATCATATGCAGTACTTTATTTATATTGTCATGCATGACACATAGTAGCATAGCATTTATTATGATACGGTTTCATGATATGATACTTAACCCTCTCTTTCTTCATTTACTTAATTCTATGACAGCTCATCAAAATTGCCTAGTTGGCATGCATGATACTAGCTATGATACCCCCTTACTATCAGCCTAGCAAAAAAGGTGTACAGATCATTTGTGAGTCGCTTTGTGAGTTTTCATCCATTTGTTCGAGAAGCGGGGAGAAGTTTAAAACATTTCGGCCGCGAGGTGCGGCCACTGGCATAGGCCTAGTTGGTATTTTAATTATAGGAAATTCAGATGGAGTTCGGACATCATCAAAATCGATGTGCGTGCTCTCACGACCCGTGGAAAAAAATTGGTAAAGTTTGGCACAAGTTTTGATGACCGCTCCTTCCAAACTGGAGCATCTCACATGAAGGATCATGGTTTTCCAAAAGGAGATGTGTCAATTCAATCTCCTGTGGCCGATTACTTCATCGTTTGGCCTCAAAAAAAATTCCACGGTACGCAATCACCATTATACCATGGGTTTGATTTTCTGGCGCATTTCAGGTATCGTTAGCTATATTTAAGACCTTTTTTGAGATTAACGTGCATTTTGCGCATAAAAAAATTACAACCGGAACTGCATGTGTTGTCGAAAGGGATGAGGATCGTCATTCGATCTGGGAGCATCCAACGGTGCAGACGTACGATCCGTGGGGTTTGGGTTCTGGCCAATCAGAAAGCATGACTCAGATCGTGGGCGGGGTGGCGGGGTTTGGTCGGCACACGGCTTTCATCAACGAACCGTGTGCTATTCGCAAACCAGATTGCATATTTTTGTTCACACATACTGTAGTGAGATCAATTGAGTGTGCTACCTCTATGATATAATAATAATAACAAAAAATAGTTCATATTCATTGCCTTAGCTAACAGCATATCAAGGTCAACATATTAACGGTTCTTACATCAACAGAAAACCGGGCATAACTCACAAATTCAGTACACGCGATAGTTCTAAGTTGCAGGGTAGGAATAAAGACTAGTCTTACGGCTTAATTCCCATGTACATGGGAGAACTGGGATCATTAAGTTGACCCCGAATGAACTTGGGGTTTTTGATGATTTTATGTTGCTCTGTTACACAGGTGCGTGATCCCTTGGGTGGCAACTCATCATATTCATCGTACTCGTCCTCATCGCCAACATCGTCGACACCTAGTACCCTTCTCTTCCCATGCATCGCTAAATGACAGTTCTTATGCAAGGGGTCTTCCACAAAGAAAATCTGGGTAGCATCGCTGGCAAAAATGAATGGGTCCGCGCGATATGCCATCGTTGTCCTGTTAACACAGGTCTTCCTGTACTCATCAATCCTTACCTGACCAAGAGGGATCCATGCGCACCTGAATAATGCCACCTTAACTTTCACATAGTCAAGCTCCCAAATCTCTTTGGTGGTTCCATAGTATACCCTTTTATCAGCTTCATTTACAGCCATGCATTCTATTCGAACAGAGCTGTTCTGATACGAGGTCTTCTGATCACTTTCCTCGGTGTAGAAGGTGTATCCATTTATGTCATATGCTTGGTACGTCAACACCGTAGGTGATGGCTTTTGGGCCAACCACGTAGCAATGTCATCGATGGATCCTTGTGCCAAACAATTCTTCAGCCATTCGGCATAGTTCTTAGTGTGCTCCTTCATCTCCACATCTGATGAAGGCACCATTGGTAAGAACTTTGGCCTATCTCCGCCAAGTGTTCTTCGGCATAAGCGATGAGAACTGGGTTGTTAAGCAGTACCCTCAAATGGGCTTTCTCTGGCAATTCTCCGCGTGCAGCAATTTGCGTGCCAGCAAGGACCGGCTTACCTTTCAACCTTCCCTCATGATGAGAGAGGGGCAAACCTATAGGTCTTTGTTTCATGTATTCGGTGCAAAACTCAACCACCTCCTCCACGGTATAACCTTGTAGGATGCTTGCCTCTAGATTGTTTCGGTTCCGACAAAAGCGCTTCAGTATTCCCATGAACCGCTCAAAGGGATACATGTTGCAAAGAAACATAGGACCACAATACATTATGTAGCGACCCGACCCGAATGGATCAAGTCTCTGTGCTTAAGTGTCATCCCTGGATCGGTATGCTGACACACACAGTACTCGAGGATTTATAACAGAGGTAAATCACATGTATAAAATAACGTAAATACTATTACCTCAATCCAAAATAGCGGAAGTAACAAGGTTGTGGATTCCCATCAACACCAACGGCAAAGTTGAGTGTAGAAATCGTAACCCTAACGTATCACTTACTCGTCGTAAGAATCCTGCAACATGAAACGTTGCAGCCCGAAAACGGGTCAGCACATGGAATATGCTGGCAATGTAACACATAGTGAATAATGAACAAAGTAATGCTATACTACATGCATATATGGCTGGTGGAAAGCTCTATGGTTACTGTTTTTGCGAAAAACCAATTTTTCCCTACTTCAAAGGAATAAAATTTATTTAACTATCATGGTGGTTGTGAAACATTGAGATGGTTCACAGCATCTCAATCCCAATTAAGTATCGTCATTAACCCAACAATCTTGATTAAAGTAACATGTTGAGATCAATGGGATAATCCAAGAACTAGATACTCAAGATGTCCATAACCGGGGACACGGCTAATCATGATTAGTTTGTACACTCTGCAGAGGTTTGTGCACTTTCCCCACAAGACTCGATCTCCTCCGTTGGATTACTCGCACTACATGGTGTTTGAGTAACGGATGACCGAGACACAGTCTTTCAGAAGCGTTAGCACCTTACGATGGGCAGACCGGTACACCTACATCCCCTACATCTGCTAGTCTACCACTGTAAGAGTTCACACAACTTAGTCAACTATGCTAGAGCCCATAATAGCTTGCGGCTGCACACGGAAGTTTCTAGCATGAATAATCTCATGATCCCTTTGAACCTGGGTGGCGGTCCAAAAGAAAAACAGGCAATCCTGGAATACCCAGGTACCTCAATCCACCCAGATGTGAGTTTTAGTTGCCACCTTAAGTAAACCATTAATTAACAATCTCACATCCGTCATGGAAAATCTCTCAAACCCAATCCACGTCTACGAGCATAGCATGGCAATACAATAGCAAACGTAGAAGTAACTCCCAAGGGTTTGATAATAAAACAGGTAATAGGTACTACCTCAACTACTTCCCAATACCCACAATTTAATTAGATCCTAATCATGCAAGTGTTTGGGGAAAACAGATCTAATGCAATAAAAACTGGGTATGGAAGGTATATGATCAAAGTGTTACTTGCCTGCAATGTTGATGAAGATGATTCGCACTCAAAACTCTTGATAGATCTACTCGTCACACTCCGGTCAATCTATCGTAAGCAAGAAATGGTAACCACACATAAGCAATCACTCAATAGATCAGAAAGAACGAGGAAAACAATTCGGAAAACTTCAAAACCAAGCAAATAACTCTTGCAACATAAAACAATTTCTAACAATACCAAAATTATGTGAATTTGGCCTTATCAGAAAGTTTAGGTCAAGAGCTTCGATTTGCAAAAAGAATCAAGTAAATCGGAGTTACGGAACTTAAGTTATGAACAAAAGAAGTTTGAATACAAATCTGTTTGAATTCAAATTTTAAAACTTTCAAAAACATGTTTAAGTTGTTTTACTGGATAGAGGAGATCATAACAAAGAAGTGGGCGTTGGTTTCGTTGGATTTGGACAAACCGGTGAAAAGTTATGAGTGTTTGAAAACCAGGGGCTATTATGTAAGAAAAACAAATTGCTACTAGGTCCCTGGCCGAAAATAACAGAAAAAGAAAAAAAACTAAATAGTGAACGTGTGTTAACTAGTTCTAAACAGTGGACGTTCGTTGTTTAGAAAAACCTAAAAAAACAGATCTAGTCCAGGGTTTTTTTCAACAAAACCAAAACGAATAAAAAAATAAACCGGGGCGGTTCACGGTTTATACCGGTTCGCGACGGTCCGGCGGCGGCGGCGGTTCCGGCGAGATGGCGCGGGGCTCCGGCGAGGGCGGCGAGGTGGCTCCGGTCGTCGAGGAGGGCAACGGAGAGGTCGGGGAGGGGCGGCGCGTCGCGGCGAGGAGGAAGGCGGCGTCGTCGGCGGTCCTCGGCGACGGGACGAAGCGCGGCGGCGGCGGCGGATCTCGTCGGGGCGGTTGCGGCGGGATGCGAGGTGGCGGCGGCTCAAGGCGTCGCGGGGCTCGAGGGGCCCGGCTATTTAATGGGCCAGGGGGGCAAGGTGGCGTGCGGGAGGGGCTGGGGCGCGAGGAGACCGGGGCGGACACGGCGTCGCCGGCGAGCCGTGCGGGCGGCGGACTCCGCTCGGGGTCGGGGACGAGCTGCGCTGGGCCTGGCTGGGGAGCTGGACCGGCCCAGTTCGGCGGAGGTTTTTTTTTTATAAACAGAGAAAGAAATAATAAAAACAAAAGAAAATAAAAATATTATATAGGCATATAATATATCAAAATTTTCAGAAAAAGATTTCCTACAACGTGAACATTTTTGTGAAGTCAAATAAAATCCTCACAAATTTAAATAAAGCAAAAAGTGCTACTGCCTTAATAAAATCCAATAAAAATCATTTTTAAAATACCAAAATGATTTCAAATTTATTTCTCTCCAATTTTCTGATGTAGGGAATCATGTTACCCTATTTTCTGTATATTTTATTTTTGGAGAAAAATAATTTGAATAAAACTCAAATAACTCCAATATTGGAAAAATAATTTCAATGGGACTTTGAATTTAATCCTTTGAAACTCCCAACTCCTATTTCATATGTTTTGAAGAAGTCATTTTATCTTCTCTCGTGAAAATCATTGAGTTGCATAAAGTTTCAGAATTGGAAAATATTTTGAAATGAAATTCAAATATTTTCAACACCCCTTGTCATTTAAATAAATGGAAGAAGTCATGTCATCTTCTCTCCAGGGTTTTGTGATGAAAAGAATTTGAATTCATGGAGACCATAAAAGCAAAATGAAAGTTTGGGAAAGTCCTTTTATTCCCTCTCATTTAACTTTCAAAAGATTTCGAATTCCACTCACTTTCAGTCAATCAATCAAACAATCAGCCCAATCTATCTGTTTATTATAACATTCCAAAATTTAGAATTTTGGGTTACAAACCTACCACCCTTAAAATGAATCTCGTCCTCGAGATTCGGAGAGGCTAGCAAGAAATAGGTTAGGGTTTGGGGGTCTCCTCAAAATCCATCGATCATCTCCGGGGTCTGGGGTGCTACCACCCTTAGAAACATTGTTACGGTTCCACCAAAACTCGTATACTCCATCCTTATTCCTGACAGTGTCAGTCTTCTCGGATTCTCGGAAAAATTCCTTCTCTTGCTCTTTGGGTAGTGGCATAACCTTTTCCTCAATTCTTCTGTATCCTTTCATCTTGGTATGGTTTTTCCGAGACTGGGTCTTCACAGCTGACGGGTCTGGCGCCAATACTAAACAACTATCGACATCTCATGGTGGTCAACAATTTACGGTTTCTCCTGCAGGAAAATGGGTCTGGGTTGATCCTCACCGTATAACCTACGATTGGCATCAACTGCCGTGTACAAGGGAAACATTCTTATACCATTCTAAGGTTCAAACAAGGTTTGGTCGTCGTCTCTCTACTATAGGTAAGTCACTCAGATTTACCATCCCGTATAGCAAAGCGAATAATAAGAATAAGTCGGTATGGTGATCAATCCATCCCACACCCAAATCATTACCTTGTACATGGTTTAGTGAATCTCGCATTCTAACACTCGGTCATCCTCGCAAGCATTGCAGAATTTCTCTTGTCGACGAACCAAGTTCGGATAAATCCATGGATTCTGCAAGCCAAACAAACATCTATCGTTCCTTCACAACCCTCAGGTTTTGCGTAACTCCTATAAGATTGTCTGTCGATAAAATCGTAACTTCTTCCAGGGTTTTCCCTTTAACAAGAGATGTGCTTCCTTTTTGGCAGGTCCTGGGGCCTGTGGGTTATGGCCCATCTCATCACTTGTAGTTCCTTGAACTTATCATCGGGCAACTGATCCTTAATCCAACTTCCTAGTATACTTAAAATCCATCCAATTGTACTGTCTTCCTTCCTTCTATTGGCACCAAACTGGGACATGATTACTCAGACTCATCATGGAATTTCCATTGATCCATATTTCCAACATCATACCTCCTTTATATTCAATAGTAATTCATCTCTTCATCCTCGGGGAAGTATCCCACATACCGAGATAAAAAAAACTTATACTTATGAAGTCCATACTCCACTTCGTGGGACATCATTATCCTTTCCAGGGTCAAGCGTCCTTACTGGGGAATATTGGCCATCTCTGCATGGCACTTCTTCAACTGGGAAAGGTGAAACACATCATGAACTCATGACAGTCCTTCGGGTGACTCCAATTTGTTAGCCACTACTCCCATACGTTCCAAAACTCGGTATGGTCCTACAAATCTCGGGGCTAACTGTCCCTTAACTCCAAATAGTTTAACTCCTCGCAGAGGGAACACACGTAGACATGCTCCATCTCCAATTTCATAGACTACCTACTTTACATTCAATAATACTCCATACCCTCATATTCTTGGGGTATTCAACATATCGAGATAAAACTCATACTTATTTTGTTCGGAATCCACTTCATGGTATATCATTACCTTTTTCAAGGGTCAAGTTTCCTCACAGGGTACTACCACCCTTAAAATGCACAATCTTCCATAGACCATATTTCTCATATCCTCGAAAATGGTCAAAATCTTTCTTCATAGAGTAACAACTCATAGAATCCAAATCAATACCAATGATGCTAACTTTATTGATTCTCAGATTATTACAATCTCCTACATTCCATTACATGCCTCAATCCGACACTTCACTAATAAAAGAAATGTCCACACTACTACTACATTTCTCGTTGCACTCAACTATTTATCACAAGTCTTCGTCTCCTTGGGGCATTCTCTGGCAAAGTGCCCTGCTTCATCACAACGGAAACATATTATTTCTGACATATCTCGAGGTTTCCTTGTGATTATATAGCCTCCTGGGGTCCTCATCTTCCCATTTGGGCAATCATTGTGGTAGTGTCCTGAATTTTTGCACCTGAAACATGTGATATGACTCAGGTCTCTCTTTGTAGAAATTGGGTTGTTCCTGGGATCCAATCTACTTCTCTTCCTGGACTTTTCCATTCCAATCAGGGCTTCTATTTCCTGTGGGTCATACTCTACTTCCTCTGTCGGGAATTCTACTAAATCCCCATTCAGACAATTTTGGGAGATGTGTCCTTCTTCTCCACATGAATAGCATGACTTGGTGCAGGGTTTAATTGGTTCTTCTTTGCGTGTGTCCTCCACCTCTTCCTTCATCACAGATTCCTCTAAACTTTCCATGAGGGCTCTTTTCATTGCTTCTTTCTTCTGCTGGATGGTCCTTTGTACCATGGGGTAGATGTGACACTGAGCAGGGTAGTGGGTAGTCCCTTCACACAAGCAACAAGTGATCTGCCGAGATGGGCATTCTTCAGCTGGGTGACTTCCTTCACAATTAGGGCATTCCTCCTTGTGTTCCTTATGGTCGTGGCCTATTTCTCCACAAGGCTTGTATGCACAAGGTTTCTTCATATCCTTTCCATAAGGCTTCAATTTCTGGGACACAAGACGAGATCTTTGTAGGGTCCACTTAAATTCTTTCCAAGTGGTTACTCCTTGGCATCCATTGATGGTTTGGTACATCCTCCACCAAGTAGCGGCACCTCTTTCAAAACATTGAAGAGCATGCCGGGTCATATCCTTTCCGACTATAGGGTTATTCTTCATGTGATCCTCCATGTTCTGAATCCATCGGTCCGTCTCCAATTGACTCATCGGTCCAGAAAATACAAGCTCATCTCCATTCATCCTCTATTGGGTCCATGGGTTTGGGGTGAGATAAGAGAGGTCGAGAGGGATGCACACAATACAAACAAAAGTTTTGAAAAGACAGATTTTTATTGTGGCTGTCGGAAAAACAACAAACAAATGACAGCTCACAAACGTCGCATCTAACGTAGGCATATAACAGGGGTTGGGTCTTCTAAAGGTCAATAAGTCTTCAACGTCGCCAAACTCTTCAAGTCTTGTTCATGTCTCCGATGGCTTCTTCCAATCATGCTTGTCCTTCTCAAGTTCTTTTGCCAAATTATCTCTGTTGACGCGAAGTCTCTCGTGACGTCCTTTAAATTTCTGGAGTTGCGTTCGAAACTTCTGGGTTCTGAGTTCTTCACGAAACGCTTACTTGTCGAATACTGCTTCCTGGAGGTTCATCTTTAAACTTCCTAATGTATTGCTCCAGATCCTGGTGATACACCAGCTATAGTTAGAACTGCATCCTTTGCTGATAGGTGCTCCATCAGCCTTCTACCATCCAATCCTTCCATGCATATGCATACTCAACTCAACACGGTGACAATATGATAAGCGGGCGATAACCTCATGGGTATCCGTGTTTCTGCTCTTGTCATTACCATGAGCTATCATTCCATAGTTGATATCTCCTGCCTTAGGGTTTCCTTGACAAAACTTTGAGTTTCTAACTCTCCATGTTTCGGATCTTTCTCCGATACACCTTGCTCTCGGGCATTGACGGCTTCCATAGTCTGCCAAGTTCCATAAGGGTAACCTTCCTAGGTCATACACATCTGGCAATTCTTCAGAGCCTTCAAATTTTCCCAGTCTTCGGAATCTTCAACCGTTGTAGTTTCCATTATCATAACGCACGGTAAAATCCTCTTCATTCCGAATGGTCTTAGTTGTCCGATATCCTGTACTTCTTGGATTGGTCTCATCAGTCGAATCTTCGAGTGGTCAAAAGGGGAAAGGGTATGGTCTCACTAAAGGGAATATTCGAATAAGACTCGGAAAAGAAGAGAGGTAAAAGATCTTTTTGAAAAGGAAAGTTTTTGAGAAAATCCTTCCTATGGGATTGCCAGTTTCTAGGGTCACGTCCTACAGTCAACATGTGCTCTGATACCATCTTGTAGCGACCCGACCCGAATGGATCAAGTCTCTGTGCTTAAGTGTCATCCCTGAATCGGTATGCTGACACACACAGTACTCGAGGATTTATAACAGAGGTAAATCACATGTATAAAATAACGTAAATACTATTACCTCAATCCAAAATAGCGGAAGTAACAAGGTTGTGGATTCCCATCAACACCAACGACAAAGTTGAGTGTAGAAATCGTAACCCTAACGTATCACTTACTCGTCGTAAGAATCTTGCAACATGAAACGTTGCAGCCCGAAAATGGGTCAGCACATGGAATATGCTGGCAATGTAACACATAGAGAATAATGAACAAAGTAATGCTATACTACATGCATATATGGCTGGTGGAAAGCTCTATGGTTACTGTTTTTGCGAAAAGCCAATTTTTCCCTACTTCAAAGGAATAAAATTTTATTTAACTATCATGGTGGTTGTGAAACATTGAGATGGTTGACAGCATCTCAATCCCAATTAAGTATCATCATTAACCCAACAATATTAATTAAGTATCATGATGAGATCAACGGGATAATCCAAGAACTAGATACTCAAGATGTCCATAACCGGGGACACGGCTAATCATGATTAGTTTGTACACTCTGCAGAGGTTTGTGCACTTTTCCCCACAAGACTCGATCTCCTCCGTTGGATTACTCGCACTACATGGTGTTTGAGTAACGGATGACCGAGACACAGTCTTTCAGAAGCGTTAGCACCTTACGATGGGTAGACCGGTACACCTACATCCCCTACATCTGCTAGTCTACCACTGTAAGAGTTCACACAACTTAATCAACTATGCTAGAGCCCATAATAGCTTGCGGCTGCACACGGAAGTTTCTAGCATGAATAATCTCATGATCCCTTTGAACCTGGGTGGCGGTCCAAAAGAAAAACAGGCAATCCTGGAATACCCAGGTACCTCAATCCACCCAGATGTGAGTTTTAGTTGCCACCTTAAGTAAACCATTAATTAACAATCTCACTTCCGTCATGGAAAATCTCTCAAACCCAATCCACGTCTACGAGCATAGCATGGCAATACAATAGCAAACGTAGAAGTAACTCCCAAGGGTTTGATAATAAAACAGGTAATAGGTACTACCTCAACTACTTCCCAATACCCACAATTTAATTAGATCCTAATCATGCAAGTGTTTGGTGAAAACAGATCTAATGCAATAAAAACTGGGTAGGGAAGGTATATGATCAAAGTGTTACTTGCCTGCAATGTTGATGAAGATGATTCGCACTCAAAACTCTTGATAGATCTACTCGTCACACTCCGGTCAATCTATCGTAAGCAAGCAATGGTAACCACACATAAGCAATCACTCAATAGATCAGAAAGAACGAGGAAAACAATTCGGAAAACTTCAAAACCAAGCAAATAACTCTTGCAACATAAAAAAAATTCTAACAGTACCAAAATTATGTGAATTTGGCCTTATCAGAAAGTTTAGGTCAAGAGCTTCGATTTGCAAAAAGAATCAAGTCAAACGGAGTTACAGAACTTAAGTTATGAACAAAAGAAGTTTGAATACAAATCTGTTTGAATTCAAATTTTAAAACTTTCAAAAACATGTTTAAGTTGTTTTACTGGATAGAGGAGATCATAATGAAGAAGTGGGCGTTTGTTTCGTTGGATTTTGGACCAACGAGTAAAAAGTTGTGAGTGTTTGAAAACCAGGGGCTATTTGTAGAAAAACAAATTGCTACTAGGTCCCTGGACAGAAAAAAAAGAAAAAAAACCTACTGAGCGAACGCTCACTCTCTAACTCTTAACTAGCGACTTTCATTAACAAAATGTTTTGGAAAAGAAAAAAAACAAGAGGCGATCTGGATCGTTGGATCCAGATCCTACGGACGGGAGGCGGCGGTTACCGCGGCGATCGCCGGAGTCGGGGAGGACGAGGCGGCGGCTTCGGTCTCGGCGGAGCGGCGGCTCCGGGCATCGCGGGAGGCAACGGCCAGGTGGGGAGGGGCGGCGCGGCGAGGCGAGGAGGATGGCGGCGTCAACGGTGGTCCACGGCGACGGGACGGAGCGGGGCGGCGGCGGCGGATCTCGTCGGCGGTGGCGGGATGCGGCGGCAAGGGAGGTGGCGGCGGCTCAAGGCGTCGCGGGGCTCGAGGGGCCCGGCTATTTAAGGGGCCAGGGGGCAAGGTGGCGTGCAGTGGGGAGGCGGCTGGGGCGCGAGGAGACCGGGTGGACACGGCGTCGCGCGCGAGCCGTGCGGCGGCGGGACTCCGCTCGGGTCGGGGACGAGCTGCGCTGGGCCTGGCTGGGGAGCTGGGCCGGCCCAGTTCGGCGGAGGGTTTTTTTATAAACAGAGAAAAAATAATAAAAACAAAAGAAAATGAAAATATTATATAGGCATATAATATATAAAAATTTCAGAAAAAGATTTCCTACAACGTGAACATTTTTTTGAAGTCAAATAAAATCCTGACAAATTTAAATAAAGCAAAAAGTGCACTGCCTTAATAAAATCCATAAAAATCATTTTTAAAATACCAAAATGATTTCAAATTTATTTCTCTCCAATTTTCTAATGTAGGGAATCATGTTACCCTATTTTCTGTATATTTTTATTTTGGAGAAAAATAATTTGAATAAAACTCAAATAAGTCCAATATTGGAAAAATAATTTCAATGGGACTTTGAATTTAATCCTTTGAAACTCCCAACTCCTATTTCATATGTTTTGAAGAACTCATTTTATCTTCTCTCGTGAAAATCATTGAGTTGCATAAAGTTTCAGAATTGGAAAATATTTTCAAATGAAATTCAAATATTTTTCAACACCCCTTGTCATTTAAATAAATGGAAGAAGTCATGTCATCTTCTCTCCAGGGTTTTGTGATGAAAAGAATTTGAATTCATGGAGACCATAAAAGCAAAATGAAAGTTTGGGAAAGTCCTTTTATTCCCTCTCATTTAACTTTCAAAAGATTTCGAATTCCACTCACTTTCGGTCAATCAATCAAACAATCAGCCCAATCTATCTGTTTATTATAACATTCCAAAATTTAGAATTTTGGGATGTTACACATTATCTCGTCGACAAGGTGCACAGCGAGATGGGCCATGACATCAAAGAATGACGGTGGGAAAAACATCTCTAGGTTGGACAATATTCTTGCAATATTATCTTGCATATGATCCAACTCTTCAGGATTTACAACTTTCTGCCATAGTTGGTTGAAGAAATCACAAAGGTCAATGAGTGTGTTTCTTATATCTTTGTCCATCAGATTCCTGATGGCCCCCGGGAAGATTTGTGTCAACATTACGTGGCAATCATGTGACTTCATGTCCCAACTTCATTTTACCTGAGCTCACATCCACGAGACTTCTGATGTTTGCGCAGTAGGAAGAGGGTGTCTTAACTGACAACAAATAGGTGAAGAATTGTGTTGCTAATTTTGTACTGAAATTGTAACTCTGGCGAGCTTTGATGAATTTGTCATCATCTTCTGCTTCACTCTTGTGTTTTGATTGATTAGCAAGCATATCGAGCCATGAACCGTCACCATCCTTTCTTTTACCTTTAATCTTGAGCAGAGTACCAAGGATGCTTTCACATACGTTCTTCTCTACGTGCATGACATCGATGCAGTGATGTACACGTAGAATCTCCCAGTAAGGTAATTTCCAAAACACCGATTTCATCTTAAACACTTGATCCTTGTGTGTTTGTTCCACCGTCAAAGGATGGTTCGTGCCAAGCACAACATTAATTTTTTTAGCCATGTTGTGGACCACCTCCCCGTCATAGGGTCTTGGGCCCGCACCTGCCTCTGCCGTACCATCAAATTCAGCTTTCATCTTTCGGTATGGGTGATATTTCCGTAAGAACCTATGATGACGCAAATACACTATTTTGCGCGAGTTGGGATGTCTTGTGCTAGCTGTCCTATCCATGGATGTGACACACCCTTCATCTCCCTTTGTTTTCTGCCCCTATGTGTTGCCTAATGCCGGCATATCTTGAATGGTGTGCACCAGCATCGCATGTAGATTGAAAATCTCCTTTCTGTAAGCATCATAACATTTTACAGCAGGCGCATCTATCCACACTATCAGCAGTTCTTCTACCAGTAGCTGAAAGGAAATGTCGATGTCATTTCCAGGCTGCTTCGGGCCTTGGATAATCATTGACATCATAATGTATTTTTTCTTCATACACAACCAAGGAGCTAGGTTATATATACATAGAAGCATGGGCCATGTTGTTGGGGAACGTAGTAATTTCAAAAAAAATCTACGCACACGCAAGATCATGGTGATGCATAGCAACGAGAGGGGAGAGTGTTGTCCACGTACCCTCGTAGACCAAAAGCGGAAGCGTTAACACAACGCGGTTGATGTAGTCGTACGTCTTCACGATCTGACCGATCAAGTACCGAACGCACGGCACCTCCGAGTTCAGCACACGTTCAGCTCGATGACGTCCCTCGAACTCCGATCCAGCCGAGCTTTGAGGGAGAGTTCTGTCAGCATGACGGCGTGGTGACGATGATGATGTTCTACCGACGAAGGGCTTCGCCTAAGCACCGCTACGATATTATCAAGGTGGATTATGGTGGAGGGGGCACCGCACACGGCTAAGAGATCAATAGATCAATTGTTGTGTCTTTGGGGTGCCCCCCTGCCCCCGTATATAAAGGAGCAAGGGGGAGGCGGCCGGCCTAGGAGGAGGGCGCGCCAAGGGGGGAGTCCTACTCCCACCGGGAGTAGGACTCCTCCTTTCCTTGTTGGAGTAGGAGAAGGGAAGGGAGAAGGAGAAGGAAGGAAGGGGGTGCCCCCCTCCCTAGTCCAATTCGGACTAGTCCATGGGTAGGGGTGCGGCCACCTTTTGGGGCCTTTCTCTCCTTTCCCGTATGGCCCATTAAGGTCCAATACGAATTCCCGTAACTCTCCGGTACTCCGAAAAATACCTGAATCACTCGGAACCATTCCGATGTCCGAATATAGTCGTCCAATATATCGATCTTTACGTCTCGACCATTTCGAGACTCCTCGTCATGTCCCTGATCTCATCTGGGACTCTGAACTCCTTCGGTACATCAAAACACATAAAATCATAATATAACCGTCATCTAACCTTAAGCGTGCGGACCCTACGGGGCCGAGAACTATGTAGACATGACCGAGACACGTCTCCGGTCAATAACCAATAGCGGAACCTGGATGCTCATATTGGCTCCCACATATTCTACGAAGATCTTTATCGGTCAAACTGCATAACAACATACGTTGTTCCCTTTGTATCGGTATGTTACTTGCCCGAGATTCGATCGTCGGTATCTCAATACCTAGTTCAATCTCGTTACCGGCAAGTCTCTTTACTCGTTCCGTAATACATCATCCTGCAACTAACTCATTAGTTGCAATGCTTGCAAGGCTTTAAGTGATGTGCATTACCAAGTGGGCCCAGAGATACCTCTCCGACAATTAGAGTGACAAATCCTAATCTCGAAATATGCCAACCCAACAAATACCTTCGGAGACACTTGTAGAGCACCTTTATAATCACCCAGTTACGTTGTGATGTTTGGTAGCATACAAAGTGTTCCTCCGGTAAACAGGAGTTGCATAATATCATAGTCATAGGAACATGTATAAGTCATGAAGAAAGCATTAGCAACATACTAAACGATCGTGTGCTAAGCTAACGGAATGGGTCAAGTCAATCACATCATTCTCCTAATGATGTGATCCCGTTAATCAAATGACAACTCATGTCAATGGCTAGGAAACATAACCATCTTTGATCAACGAGCTAGTCAAGTAGAGGCATACTAGTGACACTCTATTTGTCTATGTATTCACACATGTATCATGTTTCCGGTTAATACAATTCTAGCATGAATAATAAACATTTATCATGATATAAGGAAATAAATAATAAATTTATTATTGCCTCTAGGGCATATTTCCTTCAGTCTCCCACTTGCACTAGATTCAATAATCTAGATTACACAGTAATGATTCTAGCACCCATGGAGCCTTGGTGCTGATCATGTTTTGCTCGTGGAAGAGGCTTAGTCAACGGGTCTACAACATCCAGATCCGTATGTATCTTGCAAATTTCTATGTCTCCCACCTGGACTAAATCCTGGAAGGAATTGAGGCATCTCTTGATGTGCTTAGTTCTCTTGTGAAATCTGGATTCCTTCGCCAAGGCAATTGCACCAGTATTGTCACAAAAGATTTTTATTGGACCCGATGCACTAGGTATGACACCTAGATCGGATATGAACTCCTTCATCCAGACTCCTTCATTTGCTGCTTCCGAAGCAGCTATGTATTCCGCCTCACACGTAGATCCCGCCACGACGCTTTGTTTAGAACTGCACCAACTGACAGCTCCACCGTTCAATGTAAACACGTATCCGGTTTGCGATTTAGAATCGTTCGGATCAGTGTCAAAGCTTGCATCAACATAACCATTTACGATGAGCTCTTTGTCACCTCCATAAACGAGAAACATATCCTTAGTCCTTTTCAGGTATTTCAGGATGTTCTTGACCACTGTCCAGTGATCCACTCCTGGATTACTTTGGTACCTCCCTGCTAGACTTATAGCAGGGCACACATCAGGTCTGGTACACAGCATTGCATACATGATAGAGCCTATGGCTGGAGCATAGGGAACATCTTTCATCTTCTCTCTATCTTCTGCAGTGGTCGGGCATTGAGTCTTACTCAACTTCACACCTTGTAACACACGCAAGAACCCTTTCTTTGCTTGATCCATTTTGAACTTCTTCAAAACTTTGTCAAGGTATGTGCTTTGTGAAAGTCCAATTAAGCGTCTTGATCTATCTCTATAGATCTTGATGCCCAATATATACGCAGCTTCACCGAGGTCTTTCATTGACAAACTCTTATTCAAGTATCCCTTTATGCTATCCAGAAATTCTATATCATTTCCAATCAGCAATATGCCATCCACATATAATATTAGAAATGCTACAGAGCTCCCACTCACTTTCTTGTAAATACAGGCTTCTCCAAAAGTTTGTACAAAACCAAATGCTTTGATCACACTATCAAAACGTTTATTCCAACTCCGAGAGGCTTGCACCAGTCCATAAATGGATCGCTGGAGCTTGCACACTTTGTTAGCTCCCTTTGGATCAACAAAACCTTCCGGTTGCATCATATACAACTCTTCTTCCAGAAATCCATTCAGGAATGCAGTTTTGACATCCATTTGCCAAATTTCATAATCATAAAATGCGGCAATTGCTAACATGATTCGGACAGACTTAAGCATCGCTACGGGTGAGAAGGTCTCATCGTAGTCAATCCCTTGAACTTGTCGAAAACCTTTTGCAACAAGTCGAGCTTTATAGACAGTAACATTACCGTCAGCGTCAGTCTTCTTCTTGAAGATCCATTTATTCTCAATTGCTTCCCGATCATCAGGCAAGTCAACCAAAGTCCACACTTTGTTCTCATACATGGATCCCATCTCAGATTTCATGGCCTCAAGCCATTTCGCGCAATCTGGGCTCACCATCGCTTCTTCATAGTTTTTAGGTTCGTCATGGTCTAGTAACATAACTTCCAGAACAGGATTACTGTACCATTCTGGTGCGGATCTTACTCTGGTTGACCTACGAGGTTCAGTAATAACTTGATCTGAAGTTTCATGATCATCATCATTAACTTCCTCACTAATTGGTGTAGGCGTCGCAGAAACCGATTTCTGCGATGAACTACTATCCAATAAGGGAGCAGGTACAGTTACCTCATCAAGTTCTACTTTCCTCCCACTCACTTCTTTCGAGAGAAACTCCTTCTCCAGAAAAATTCTGAATTTAGCAACAAAAGTTTTTCCTTCGGATCTGTGATAGAAGGTGTACCCAACAGTCTCCTTTGGGTATCCTATGAAGACACATTTCTCCAATTTGGGTTCGAGCGTATCAGGTTGAAGCTTTTTCACATAAGCATCGTAGCCCCAAACTTTAAGAAACGACAACTTTGGTTTCTTGCCAAACCACAGTTCATAAGGCGTCGTCTCAACGGATTTTGATGGTGCCCTATTTAACGTGAATGCGGCCGTCTCTAAAGCATAACCCCAAAACGATAGCGGTAAATCAGTAAGAGACATCATAGATCGCACCATATCTAGTAGAGTACGATTACGACGTTCGGACACACCATTACGCTGTGGTGTTCCGGGTGGCGTGAGTTGCGAAACTATTCCGCATTGTTTCAAATGAAGACCAAACTCATGACTCAAATATTCTCCTCCACGATCAGATCGTAGAAACTTTATTTTCTTGTTATGATGATTTTCAACTTCAGTCTGAAATTCTTTGAACTTTTCAAATGTTTCAGACTTATGTTTCATTAAGTAGATATACCCATATCTGCTCAAATCATCTGTGAAGGTGAGAAAATAACGATATCCGCCACGAGCCACAATATTCATCGGACCACATACATCCGTATGTATGATTTCCAACAAATCTGTTGCTCTCTCCATAGTTCCAGAGAACGGCGTTTTAGTCATCTTGCCCATGAGGCACGGTTCGCAAGTACCAAGTGATTCATAATCAAGTGGTTCCAAAAGTCCATCAGTATGGAGTTTCTTCATGCGCTTTACACCGATATGACCTAAACGGCAGTGCCACAAATAAGTTGCACTATCATTATCAACTCTGCATCTTTTGGCTTCAATATTATGAATATGTGTATCACTACTATCGAGATTCAACAAAAATAGACCACTCTTCAAGGGTGCATGACCATAAAAGATATTACTCATATAAATAGAACAACCATTATTCTCTGATTTAAATGAATAACCGTCTCGCATCAAACAAGATCCAGATATAATGTTCATGCTTAACGCTGGCACCAAATAACAATTATTTAGGTCTAAAACTAATCCCGAAGGTAGATGTAGAGGTAGCGTGCCGACCGCAATCACATCGACTTTGGAACCATTTCCCACGCGCATTGTCACCTCGTCCTTAGCCAATCTTCGCTTAATCCGTAGCCCCTGATTCGAGTTGCGAATATTAGCAACAGAACCAGTATCAAATACCCAGGTGCTACTGCGAGCATTAGTAAGGTACACATCAATAACATGTATATCACATATACCTTTGTTCACCTTGCCATCCTTCTTATCCGCCAGATACTTGGGGCAGTTCCGCTTCCAGTGACCAGTCTGCTTGCAGTAGAAGCACTCAGTCTCAGGCTTAGGTCCAGACTTGGGTTTCTTCTCCTGAGCAGCAACTTGCTTGCTGTTCTTGAAGTTCCCCTTCTTCTTCCCTTTGCCCTTTTTCTTGAAACTGGTGGTCTTATTGACCATCAACACTTGATGCTCCTTTTTGATTTTCTACCTCCGCAGCCTTTAGCATTGCGAAGTGCTCGGGAATTGTCTTATCCATCCCTTGCATGTTATAGTTCATCACGAAGCTCTTGTAGCTTGGTGGCAGTGATTGGAGAATTCTGTCAATGACGCTATCATCCGGAAGATTAACTCCCAGTTGAATCATGTGATTATTATACCCAGACATTTTGAGTATATGCTCACTGACAGAACTATTCTCCTCCATCTTGCAGCTGTAGAACTTATTGGAGACTTCATATCTCTCAATTCGGGCATTCTTTTGAAATATTAACTTCAACTCCTGGAACATCTCATATGCTCCATGACGTTCAAAACGTCGTTGAAGTCCCGGTTCTAAGCCGTAAAGCATGGCACATTGAACTATCAAGTAGTCATCAGCTTTGCTCTGCCAGACGTTCTTAACGTCGTCAGTTGCATCAGCTGCAGGCCTGGCACCCAGCGGTGCTTCCAGGACGTAATTCTTCTGTGCAGCAATGAGGATAATCCTCAAGTTACGGAGCCAGTCCGTGTAATTGCTACCATCATTTTTCAACTTTGCTTTCTCAAGGAACGCATTAAAATTCAACGTAACAACAGCACGGGCCATCTATCTACAATCAACATAGACAAGCAAGATACTATCAGGTACTAAGTTCATGAAAAATTCAAGTTCAGTTAATCATATTACTTAAGAACTCCCACTTAGATAGACATCCCTCTAATCCTCTAAGTGATCACGTGATCCATATCAACTAAACCATGTCCGATCATCACGTGAGATGGAGTAGTTTCAACGGTGAACATCACTATGTTGATCATATCTACTATATGATTCACGCTCGACCTTTCGGTCTCCGTGTTCCGAGGCCATATCTGTTATATGCTAGGCTCGTCAAGCTTAACCTGAGTATTCCGTGTGTGCAACTGTTTTGCACCCGTTGTATTTGAACGTAGAGCCCATCACACCCGATCATCACGTGGTGTCTCAGCACGAAGAACTTTCGCAACGGTGCATACTCAGGGAGAACACTTATACTTTGATAATTTAGTGAGTGATCATCTTATAATGCTACCGTCAATCAAAGCAAGATAAGATGCATAAAAGATAAACATCACATGCAATCAATATAAGTGATATGATATGGCCATCATCATCTTGTGCTTGTGATCTCCATCTCCGAAGCACCGTCATGATCACCATCGTCACTGGCGTGACACCTTGATCTCCATCGTAGCATCGTTGTCGTCTCGCCAATCTTATGCTTCTACAACTATCGCTACCGCTTAGTGATAAAGTAAAGCATTACACGGCGATTGCATTGCATACAATAAAGCGACAACCATATGGCTCCTGCCAGTTGCCGATAACTCGGTTACAAAACATGATCATCTCATACAATAAATTTAGCATCATGCTTTGACCATATCACATCACAACATGCCCTGCAAAAACAAGTTAGACGTCCTCTACTTTATTGTTGCAAGTTTTACGTGGCTGCTACGGGCTTAGCAAGAACCGTTCTTACCTACGCATCAAAACCACAATGATAGTTTGTCAAGTTGATGTTGTTTTAACCTTCGCAAGGACCGGGCGTAGCCACACACGGTTCAACTAAAGTTGGAGAAACTGACACCCGCCAGCCATCTATGTGCAAAGCACGTCGGTAGAACCAGTCTCGCGTAAGCATACACGTAATGTCGGTCCGGGCCGCTTCATCCAACAATACCGCCGAACCAAAGTATAACATGCTAGTAAGCAGTATGACTTATATCGCCCACAACTCACTTGTGTTCTACTCGTGCATATGACATCTACGCATAAAACCTGGCTCGGATGCCACTGTAGGGGAACGTAGTAATTTCAAAAAAATTCTACGCACACGCAAGATCATGGTGATGCATAGCAACGAGAGGGGAGAGTGCTGTCCACGTACCCTCGTAGACCGAAAGCGGAAGCGTTAACACAACGCGGTTGATGTAGTCGTACGTCTTCACGATCCGACCGATCAAGTACCGAACGCACGACATCTCCGAGTTCAGCACACATCCAGTTCGATGACGTCCCTCGAACTCCGATCCAGCCGAGCTTTGAGGGAGAGTTCCGTCAGCACGACGGCGTGGTGACGATGATGATGTTCTACCGACGCAGGGCTTCGCCTAAGCACCGCTACGATATTATCGAGGTGGATTATGGTGGAGGGGGGCACCGCACACGGCTAAGAGATCAATAGATCAATTGTTGTGTCTTTGGGTGCCCCTGCCCCCGTATATAAAGGAGCAAGGGGGGAGGCGGCCGGCCTAGGAGAGGCGCGCCAAGGGGGGAGTCCTACTCCCACCGGGAGTAGGACTCGTCATTTTCATGTTGGAGTAGGAGAAGGGAAGGGAGAAGAAGAAGGAAGGGAGGGGGCTCCCTAGTCCAATTCGGACTAGTCCATGGGGAGGGGTGCGGCCACCTTTTGGGGCCTTCTCTCCTTCCCCGTATGGCCCATTAAGCCCAATACGAATTCCCGTAACTCTCCGGTACTCCGAAAATACCCGAATCACTCGGAACCTTTCCGGTATCCGAATATAGTCATCCAATATGTCGATCTTTACGTCTCGACCATTTCGAGACTCCTCGTCATGTCCCTGATCTCATCCGGGACTCCGAACTCCTTCGGTACATCAAAACACATAAACTCATAATATAACCGTCATCTAACTTTAAGCGTGCGGACCCTACGGGTTCGAGAAGTATGTAGACATGACCGAGACACGTCTCCGGTCAATAACCAATATCGGAACCTGGATGCTCATATTGGCTCCCACATATTCTACGAAGATCTTTATCAGTCAAACCGCATAACAACATACGTTGTTCCCTGTGTCATCGGTATGTTACTTGCCCGAGATTCGATCGTCGGTATCTCAATACCTAGTTCAATCTCGTTACCGGCAAGTCTCTTTACTCGTTCCGTAATACATCATCCCGCAACTAACTCATTAGTTGCAATGCTTGCAAGGCTTTAAGTGATGTGCATTACCAAGTGGGCCCAGAGATACCTCTCCGACAATCGGAGTGACAAATCCTAATCTCGAAATATGCCAACCCAACAAATACCTTCGGAGACACCTGTAGAGCACCTTTACAATCACCCAGTTACGTTGTGACGTTTGGTAGCACACAAAGTGTTCCTCTGGTAAACGGGAGTTGCATAATCTCATAGTCATAGGAACATGTATAAGTCATGAAGAAAGCATTAGCAACATACTAAACGATCGTGTGCTAAGCTAACGGAATGGGTCAAGTCAATCACATCATTCTCCTAATGATGTGATCCCGTTAATCAAATGACAACTCATGTCAATGGCTAGGAAACATAACCATCTTTGATCAACGAGCTAGTCAAGTAGAGGCATACTAGTGACACTCTATTTGTCTATGTATTCACACATGTATCATGTTTCCGGTTAATACAATTCTAGCATGAATAATAAACATTTATCATGATATAAGGAAATAAATAATAACTTTATTATTGCCTCTAGGGCATATTTCCTTCACATGTGCTGTGATTGGTGCTCATATCGCCAAAAGGATTCATCCCGTCAGTACACTCCCCGAGCCTTATACTTCTAGGATCCTTGGCAAATTTTTCAAACTTTTTGTCGATTAATTCCCACTGAGCCCCATCTTTCAGGTGCCTCATAAACCTATCCGCAATTCGCTCATCATGATGCCACCACAACCTCTTTGCCTCTCTAGGGTTTGCAAGCAAACGCCTCAACCTTGGAATTAAAGGCAAGTAAAAAACAACCTTGAACGGGATTCCTGTCTTGATCTCGTCGTCCAATTTGTACTTGTCCTTTCTCTCCTGCGCATGTATCGTGCATGCTTGGATGTGGGACATGCACACAAATCTTTGTACTTACCACGGTACAATATACAATCATTCACACAAGCGTGTATCTTCTGTACTTCAAGTTCCAATGGGCAAACAATTTTCTTCGCTTCATTATTCGTGCTTCTAGGGAGCACATTATCTTCCGGAAGAATTTCTTTGAAAAGACCTAACATCTCTGTGAAGCCCTTGTTTGATAGACTGTTTGCTGCTTTAAATCTGAGAAGCGCCAGGGTGGCACTCAACCTAGAATATTTCTTTTTGCAACCTGGATACAATTCTTTCTTGGAGTCCGCATCAATGGTTGGCAGATCCTTGTACCCAATCATATCCTTTTTGGGCCCTCGAAATCTGCAATCATTGCAGCAAAATCTGGCATATCAAGATCATCGTCATCTAAGTCAACGTCTTGGTTTTCCAGTGGGCGTTTTGGCTTTCCGGTATTCCATTGGTAGCTTGACGCCTCTGCCCTGATGTTAGATTCAACATCCATGTGACACTGATCGGGGTTTGGCATCTCCCTCCCCTGGGTATCTTCATCCATGGCCTCCTCTTCACCGTGTCTGGTCCAACGTGTATATCCATCCATGAATCCCCTAGAGACTAAGTGCATCTGGACATCTGCAACTTCATGTGACTTTGTATTGGCATAGTCACTACATGGACTCAGGATGTAATCCACATCACCAATTCTCCTCTTTCTACTTTCAGCCAAATTCATGAACTCTGTCACGCCACTGATAAAATATGCGGTTTTCTGATTCTTCATCCATCGAGTTCGTTCCATCTGCAGAACATGAATGGTAATTAAAACAAAACAACAACATTAATACATGGATTAACTGCTGCCCAAAGATGTGTGCATAAATCACAAGGTTTTATTTTAATAATTACTCAGGGCGCTCCATGTTGTTATCCAGATGTGCAATGACAAAAATTAATGGCCAGTCAATTTACACGCAGAGTACTAGTACAACACTACACTTAGGAATTGAATAGCTTAATTAAGCCACTCACGAAAAGAATACCTTAATTAATTAGCCGTGTGGTGACCTCCACCCAGCAGACAGACAAGCGCGATGCGGCGGCATGCCGAGACAGCAGGGTTAAGGAGCAAAGCTTAGGGCGGCTGGTGCCTGAAGTTCGACCTCCACTATCCCGCCATTGACCGCGATGGATGTGCTCGAATCACGCCGCCACCGACCTCGATGGTTGAGCTCCTCCTATCCCCCGCCGCAGACCGAGGATTGACCTCCTATGACGCCGCCACCACCCACCGACCGAGGATTGACCTCTTCTCCGGTAGCCGCGGCCTAGGCTGCCACCGCCATCTCTATATGTAGAGCGGCTGTTTTTTATGGATATCCGCAGAGCGGCTATTTACACGGTATCTCACCATAACTCAAATATATGGATAGGGTAGTACATCACATATGGTTATGTAAAGGCAACCGTGTCTAACCTACATTGTCTTCTCCCACGATTTGGTGCGGAAAATCGTGTGTGACGTTGTAATACCTAACACAAATGACATGTATAAACAGTGTGCCAGATACAACATATAGTGCCATAAGTAGTTCCCAAAAGTTAGCTTATCTCCGAAGTTTCCCCATTTCCCCCCAAATCCCTACATAGCCTCCAAATTCCCTCGCGTGGCGCTGACATTGGGGGAAAGCGGACGAGTGGTGCTGATGGTTTTGGTGCGGCTGCTCCTGCTCGTATCGCCGCTGAGCACTTGCCTAAGGTCATCAGAAGGCAGGTGTACTATGTATCCGAATTGTCCTGTCAGGTTCCAATCTATCCCGATCTTTTTTACCATGTCCAAAGTATAGCTCTTTGCTGAATCCGTCCTGAATGACCCCCCCCCCAGGAAAGCGATCTGCCGCCGGATCCAGAGCTTGACTCCAGACTCCCGCAACACGAGTTCGACTCCGAGTTTTGCACCACCGAGAAGTACCAAAAGCTGAGTTGTGTGCATGGGCACACTCCTGCTCGACGTGTATTCACGGAGGGATTTGACATTGGCAGGCGGTTTCTCAGTTGCCCCTTAGAGGTTAGTGCTAATTAAGTTCATCATTTTACTTCAGTTAATGCCACCGCTCATCCAGAATACTATTTAACATTGGTAGGGATATGAGGCTTGTGCCTTTGTTAACTGGCTGGATGAAGAATGGCATGGTAGGGCCCGGAGTGTTATCACCAAGCTCACAGAAGATAACATAAAGCTGAAGAAGAAACTGGCTGATCTGGAATGTACAATCAGTATGGTGAAGCAAGAAAGAATCAATCACAGGCAACATATGAAAGCAAGAGACAAGAAGGAACTAGCATGTGTAGTTGTGGTTGTCGCATTAGCCATGTTCTATGCGTTGTTTGCAATGAAAATTAGGGGTTTTGTTTGACAGTATTGCTAAAGCACATCTAGATGTGCTCTAAGTAATGCACATCTAGGTCCTATGCCATTGATGTTACGCGAAGATTCGTGCAAATATTTTTCTTTGTCTTTATTCTTTTCCTTTATAGTTTGATTACTAATGGCTTTATCAATAAGAAGTGCTCAATGTATTGCTTCCCAACTATCCTACTCCGTTCGTACCGGTACCGGTGCATAATCCCAAAACTCGTTCCTTGTTTTTGTCTTGAAAAAGGAAACCAACCAAATAGCCAATAGGAGTCCTGCGCAACCCCGGGAATTTGGAGCTACTGGGTACAAATAATTGCGGTTGATTATATCAGCGGTTAGATAATACATCAACCCCCGCTTCAATTGGCAGTGCCTCTTCTCTGCATGCCCCGCTTAATTGTCCACCATCTTCATCATCCCCGGCAGGCCGCGCTACACACTGGCACACACTCTGCAGCCATGTCGAGCGACAGCGAGGACGACGGTTTGGCCAGCAGTGTGGCGCCCGATGATAGGTCAACATCGGAATCATCCCGCTTGTCTTCCATGAGTCTGCCATCGAGCCCGGACCTCGATTATATCCGGTTCATGGAAGGGATGCCGCCTCCGGAGTCGTTAGACGACAACCATACGGACGAGGAGCCGTCGGAGGACGAAGAAGAGGACGGCGATGATGAGGAGGAGGAATGGTCGAACAAGGAGGAGGAGGACGATAACTGCAACGACGATGACGACGGCGGCAGCGATGAAAAGACAACGGTCAGTGGCAAGAAGCGTCCTCGCCAAGATGATGTCGCGAGGCTATCCAACAATAACAACAACAAGAAGAAGGACTAAATTATGCAGACTGTATATATATCTATTTATCATGTCAATCTCATCGCAGACGGTTAGTAATATGTATTCGACAGAGATCTTCTACATTATCGCCAACATGTTGGTTTGTTGAACCGTTTGCCCTGACGAGCACACAATTCACAAAAAAATACCGTGGGCTGTCTATAATGATCGCACACAATTCTGATTACCGACCTGTTTGCCGAGTATCACAAACACCTTGGTGTGCCGAATCGTTTGTGTTCACCTGAATCATCGCAAACGGTTCATCGGAGTGAACTGTATGCCGTATATCGCACACACCTTGATCTGGCTACCCGTTTCTGTTGTTCTGTCTCATCGCAAACAGTTCATACAGATCAACCGTATGCCCCTCATCGCACACACAACTAAAATCTGAACCATGTTTGATGGATCATTCATTGCAAACATTTTGCATCTTTTTTGATGGTTTTTTACATCACCATTTGCGATTAATGCATCGCACACTGTTCGTCAAAGGGTCTCTGATCGTAGTGTCGCGTTAGCAGCATCCTGCAGTAGTGTGAGCACAGTGTGCTTAGTATTTTTGAAGAAATGCTCTCTTGCTTCACTTAGATTTATTTGAGAGTTAGTAAAATTCTGAAGAAAATCTCTGTTGCTTCACTTAAATTAATTTAGGAGAAAGAAAATATATTATGCTCATGATGTTCACTTATATTTTTTTGAGCTTATGAGAAGCAATACATGAAAATTAGTCCCAAAGCGATAAATATCCAAGAAGGATAAAGAAAAGTAAATGTCATGAAGATCATTGGACAAAATAAACTTGATTCTTAGTAATAGTTTTGAGATATGATGATGTGATATGTGAGTTATGTTGATGAGTAATTATGCTCTAGTAGGAATATTGGTGTTCAGGTTTGTGATTCCCAAAGCATGCACATATAGTCTCTCGTTATGCTATGATGTTGGAGCATGATTTATTTTTTATTGTCTTCCTTATGAGTGGCGGTCGGGGACGAGCGATGGTCTTTTCCTACCAATCTATCCCCCTAGGGGCATGCATAGTAGTACTTTGCTTTGAGGGCTAATAAACTTTTGCAATAAGTATATGAGTTCTTTATGACTAATGTGAGTCCATGCATTATACGCACTCTTACCTTTTCGCAATTTGCTAGCTTCTACGGTACTGTGCATTGCCCTTCCTCACAATGAGACGTGGTGCAAACTTCTCAGGTGCATCCAAACCCCGTGATATGATACGCTCTATCACACATAAGCCTCACTATATCTTCCTCAAAATAGCCACCATACCTACCTATTATGGCTTTTGCATGGCCATTCCGAGATATATTTCCATGCAACTTCCACCGCTTCCGTTTGATGACTTGAGCATTTATTGTCATATTGCTTTGCATAATCATATAGCTGACATAGTGTTTGTGGCTCAGCCACTGTTCATCATTTTTCATACATGTTACGCTAGATAATTGCGCATCCTAGTACATGCAGAGGCATTTATATAGAGTCATATTTTGTCATAGTATCGAGTTGTAATTTTTATTTCTTTTGAGTTATAAGTAAATAGAAGTGTGATGATCATCATTATTCATTTTTTGAGAAGTGCCCCAGTGAGGAATGGATGATGGAGACTATGATTCCCCCACAAGTCGGGATGAGACTCCGGACAATGAGAGAAAAAAAAAGAAAAAGAAAAAAAATAAACAAAGAGAGAAGGGGCATTGCTAGTATCCTTTACCACACTTGTGCTTCAAAGTAGCACCATGTTTTTCACATGGAGAGTCTCCTATGTTGTCACTTTCATATACAAGTGGAAATTTTTCATTATAGGATTAGATGCACACCCACTTAGTTTTCATATTGAGCTTTCATACACTTATAGCTCTTAGTGCATTCGTTGCATGGCAATCCCTACTCCTCACGTTGATATCGATTGATGGGCATCTCCATAGCCCGTTGGTTAGCCGCATCGATGTGAGACTTTCTTACTTTTTTTCTTCTCTATATTTACCCTATCATCATACTCTATTCCACCCTTAGTGCTATATCCATGGCTTGCGCTCATGTATTGCGTAAGAGTTGAAAAAGCTGAAGCGCGTTAAGAAGTATGAACCAATTGCTCGGCTTGTCATCGGGGTTGTGCATGATAAATACTTTGTGTTAAGAAGACAGAGCATGACAAGACTATATGATTTTGTAGGGATAACTTATTTTAGCATTGATATTTTGAAAGACATGGTTGCTTGTTGATATGCTTGAGTATCTAAATCATCATGTCAAAACTAGAATATTGCTTTGAATCACATAAAAAGTCCAATTGTCCATGCTATAAAGAAAGGAATATGATATGACATGTTAAACAACACTCCACATCAAAAATTCTATTTTTATCACTTACCTACTCGAGGACGAGTAGGAGTTAAGCCTGGGGATGCTGATACGTCTCCAACGTATCTATAATTTTTTATTCTCCCATGCTGTTATATTATCAATCTTGGATGTTTTATAGTCATTTTATATCATTTTTTGGTAATAACCTATTGACATAGTGCCAAGTGCCAGTTCCTATTTTTTCCGTGTTTTTTACATCGCAGAAAATCAATATCAGACGGAGTCCAAATGCCACGAAACTTTGCAGAGATTTTTTATGGACTAGAAGGAACATGTTGGGCCCTGGTTGCACCTGGGAGGAGTCCCGAGGAGGGGACAACCCACCAGGGCGCGCCAGGAGGCCCAGGCGTGCCCTGGTGGGTTGTGCCCACCTCGGGTGCCCCTGGACCGCCTCTTTGCTCTATAAATATCCAAATATTCCCAAAACCCTAGGGGAGTCGACGAAATATTCATCCAGCCGACGCAGAGTCCAGAACCACCAGATCCAATCTAGACACCATCCCGGCTCGGGTTCACCACCTCCATTGGTGCCTCTCCGATGATGCGTGAGTAGTTCTTTGTAGGCCTTCGGGTCCGTACTTAGTAGGTAGATGGCTTCATCTCTCTCTCTCTCTTGATTCTCAATACAATGGTCTCTTGGAGATCCATACGATGTAACTCTTTTTGCGGTGTGTTTTTTGGGATCTGATGAACTTTGAGTTTATGATCAGTCATATATTTTTATATCCATGAAAGTTATTTGAGTTTCTTTGATCTCTTATATGCATGATCTCTTATAGCCTCGTATTTATTCTCTGATATTTGGGTTTTGTTTGGCCAGCTTGATCTATTTATCTTGCAATGGGAAGAGGTGCCCGGTAGTGGGTTGGATCTTACGGTGCTTGATCCTAGTGACAGAAAAGGGAACCGACACGTATGTATCATTGCTACTAAGGATAAAAAGATGGGATCTATATCTACGCAATAGATAATCTTGTCTACATCATGTCATCGTTCTTATTGCATTACTCCGTTTTTCCATGAACTTAATACAATAGATGCATGGTGGATAGCGGTCGATGTGTGGAGTAATAGTAGTAGATGCAGGCAGGAGTCGGTCTACTAATCTTGGACGTGATTCCTATGTAATGATCATTGCCTGGATATCTTCATAATTATTTGAGGTTCTATCAATTGCCCAACAGTAATTTGTTTACCCGCCATTTGCTATCTTTCTCGACAGAAGCCACTAGTGAAACCTATGGCCCCCGGGTCTTCTTCCTCATATATTTGCTTGCAATCTACTTTTCCTTTGCATTTTTATTCAGATCTATTAAACCAAAAAACAAAATACTTTGCCGCACTTTATTTTATTTGTGATCTATTATTTCAATCTACTTCAATTTCTGGCATCGTTACCCGAAAGGGATTGATAACCCCTTTAACACGTCGGGTTGCGAGGTGTTGTTATTTGTGTCCAGTTGCTATTTGCGTTGTGTTGCTTGGTTCTCCTACTGGTTTGATAACCTTGGTTTCTTCTCTAAGGGAAATACCTATCGTCGTTGTGCTGCATCATCCCTTCCTCTTTGGGGAAATACCGACGTAGTCCTAGCAGACAGGAGCTTTTCTGGCGCTATAGTCAGAGAGCAATCAGTAATACATGAACCTTAGTGGAAGTAGTACATGAACTTATTTGTACATACTTTTTCTCATGTTCACATGCACATCGTTTTTCCAAAAGAAAAGCTTAGGAGAATACAATTGGGGGAAAACTCTACAGAAATGTGTACTGAAACATCATAATAGAAAGTTGATTCTGAAATTTTTGCAACAAGTTAGAACTTTGTGTGCAGGTCTAAAGATCATCACCACCAATGGTTCCTTTTCCAGCCCAGCCATGCATCGGCCTAGTCAGCATCCCCACCAATGGGGATTTCACTGCAGAGTTCCAAATTGCATAATGATAAAATCAATCAACCTAGAAGTTCCTTTGTATTGTTGATGCATCTCCTATAGAACAAATAAAAAAGATACAGTTAGAATGTAAGATTTGGCAAAGTGTTGACTGTTCTACTCTCAACCTAATGGGGACCATCATAATCTGTTTCCCATGCTACAGATAAAAAACAAAGCCAGTTAGCATCGTAGTAGCAAGCAATACGGTAGAGTTGAACGACCTGATGTGGCGAAGCTGAACGACTTGGACACAGCGACGTTGGAGCTGCAGTGCAGTTGGAGAAGGCAGATGGGGAGGTACGTGAGCTCCTTCCAGGAGGCTTACGAAAGCGGTGGCAACATTACACCAGGGCGGCTGCTTGGAGGTCAAGCACGACCCCTACGACTGACCAAGAACAGCCCTTCTTGTCGGATGCGATAGACGGTGGAGACATGGCGGCGGGATGCCGACGGGAGGTGGCAGTGTAGTGCAGTTTTGGTGGCAGCGGAAGGTGTGAGCACAGGTCGCTAGGGAGGATTTGACAAGCCTCGTGGCGGTTCTATTATCCCTTGCACTACATTTCAATCACCCCAACGATGGCAGCAACCAGCGATTGCTGCAGAGGAGAGCTGCACGACTCAGGTGTTTCGCCGAAGAAATCGAGACAGTAGCCTCCGCTGATGGCAAGGGCGGGGTGACTGGGCGGCCGAGGGGAGGGAGCAGTGCACGCCATGACTCTAGCGCGGATTTGGAGAAGCGCTCGTGAGCACTACAGAAGGGGGCGACGCCGAGCAGTGGCCACTGGACACGGGGCGCAAGTGGCAGCGCAGGGAGCCTGGGAGGTATGTGGTCGCGGCACCGCATTGTGGCAACCGGACACTGGCCTCTGGCGTCCGAGACGTGGGAGCCTGGTAGCAGGCGCACCTGGTGGCGGGGAGGTTGTTGGGGCGGAGGGCGGTGGCAGTTGGGGAGGAGGAACGCTGGCCGTTGAGGAAGAGGCATGCCGACCGTGTTGAAGGAGGCACGTCGGCCTTGGGGGAGGAGGTGGTGGCGAGATCCAAGGAGGATAGCGGCGGCGTGATCTAGAGAGGGTGGTGGTGGCATTCATGGGAGGGGATCGGGGGAGGTCATGGGTGGGGATCGGGGAGGTGGTGGACGAGCGGGCCTGCGCGTAGCCCCCTCACTTCGAGCCGGTGGGAGGGACTCATGTGTACGCACGTGCTCGAACTTTGATATGGAATCTCACCATGATCCACACCGTATAACAAACATGCCAAGATGAATCCACCTTTGGTCAAATGCCTCTCGTTGTCGGTGGAAACTAAAAACCTTTGCGGGCTAACGAATGGGCACATTGCTGATAACCGCGTGAGGGAGTGTCCAAGAGGACCACCAATATATGCATGTGGCCCGAACATGTATGTATGAAAGGGTTGTGTAATGTTTTAAACAACCAATTCATGACTTTGACGTGGCATATATGACTCACACAGTGATCAATATCCCACACACAGGCTCATGACTCGTAGTGTACTGCCGGACCCCCCTCCCCCCCAACACAAACACATCCCCGCACCACCGCCGCCACTCTGAGGCATGTAGAACTTTTTTCTGAAGTGAACCTGTGATCAAAGGAGTGTCGTGTTAAAATTTAAAAAAACATAGAGATCATTCAACCATTTTTATACATTGATTGATTTCCTAGGGATTTAATGTGCAAAAATCAATTTTGAGCTACATGTGCACCAAAATGTATTGCAAAATCATATGTGTGTCCCTGGGTGCATGTTTCCTCGTGCAATAAATTTCAAAACATTGAGAATATTGATTTTTAAATTCAGTAAATCCAAACTTAGTTGAAATTCATGAAACTTATCATGGTGTCATATGGTCATATGGACACCAGTAGACTGTGATATTGTATTTGTTCGTCAAATTTGAGACAAGTTTTGATATAATGTTCTTACAAACGGGAGATTGTTAATAATTGGCAACCAATATCGCATACAGATTATTTATTCGGACCATGTGCGTTAGACCAACAATGTACACTTGCCATGCTTCTGTTAAGCACTAAAGCGGCAAAATTAATCATCAAAAAAGAAAAACAATATACGTGCTGCCACGAGCCCCGTGTGCCGTGTGAGCAGGCGTGAGTTGACGGGACGCATGCGTGCAGTCTACCGTGCAGGCAGACTGGGAGGCGTGCGTGCAGGTATGTGAATTGACGGGACGTGTTTTCACTGTGCAGTGTCACTGATAGGCATGCGAGTAGGTGTGTGAAATGATGCTCACTACAAGAAATACGTCAAATTGTGACCTTCTCTTAGTGACCCCAGCTGAATTGGTTGTAAATCCACGACCATTTTGCTTGGAAGGGCTCAAACCCTGAAATTGCCTTACACCAAATGGTCATAAAGCAGACAAGAGTGGTCGACGACCTTCTTTCTACCTGATTACGACTAATATAAATGGTCATGAGGTTGTGAACCTGGATGCATTGGTACTTAAGGTGTAGCTCGAGGTGGGCTTGGGCCTCGGCGGAACGAGGCCACCTTCTTTTTTCTGTTAAAATTTCCATGTGCCATGTAGGCCTCGGCCCATCCAGGAAGATATGTGGGATGCCCTCATATTTCTAAAAAAAGAAACATATATTCGGCCCAACGAAAAAATGGGAAAATAACAAGTTTTTCATTATTACCATTTGGTGAGGATGGTCAGTTATCTGAAAAAAATAAGTTTTCATTATTGTCTAAAAAACGGGGTTTTCCTTATAGAAAAATCTCAAAACCAATTAAACAATATAAAATTATAAGAATAGGAAAATAATGAACAACTTCGTGAATCTTGCTATATGGTTTAGCAATTAGAAAACTAAATGTGCAATTCAAAAAATGTTAATGTTAATACGTATTTCAAAAAATGTAACCATGTGTTTAAAAAACTAAATGTGTGTATTTGAAAAGTTTCATGCATATAAAAATGATAATCATAAATAATATTAGATATATATAAAAAAGTTTCATGTGTATGAAAAAATAGTCATCAGTATGTATATATGAAACTTTACAATATATATATATATATATAGTGATGCTATTTATCACCCAGGGTGCAAAATAAGTTATTTTTCACCCGAGGTAATCTTACGATCACTTTATAATTAAATTACATTTGGAATTCAAATAGTTCAATTCATATTGATTCACTACGTAAATTTTGGTATAACAAAATAAAAATATAAGTCATAAGACAAGAAAATTTGGAGTTTATGTATATTTTACACTATGTTTTTACGTTTGTAATTTTACATAACATAAAATATTTTTTACGGCGATTATATATTTTCTTACGGTATCTTTTTACATCAGAAATGAGACAAAACTTACGGAACGTAAAATTACAGTGCATTGGTGCCAAAATAGAGGGGGTGAAGAATAACTATTCCTCACCCAGGGTGACGAATAGTCAATCATATATATATATATATATATATATATATATATATATATATATGGTCACGATAAAGTGAGCGTGAGCGTATTTCGCTAATCGTCCGCTCCGCCAGGCTAAACAGACCGCTCGGTCGAACGGCCCGCTATTATACTTCCACCTCCTAGTAAAATCCCTGGCAAAAAAGTAATGGAACTAAATCCGTTACCAGATGCACCCCTCCCACAGCCCTCACTAGCCATTAATCTAATGACTCCTAGTAAATTCCTTGGCAAGACATAGTAATGAAATTAAATTCGTTAAGTGCTGCATGCACCAGACCCCGACCCCGCTTTGTAGTAGCAATTCAAGTAATACCTTCTCGTAAAATTTGTCAGAAACATAGTAATGGAATTAATTTCATCACTAGCTACCTGCACTAGTCCTTCGCTCCACCCAGTATTAGTTATTCACCTAATTCCTCATAGTAAGATCTTATGGGTAAGAAAGTAACATAACTAAATTCATTACTTTCTCCTCTAGACGTGGGCATGTCCAATACGTACTACATTCCTCATAGTAAAATCCTATACTAATCCCTTCTTCTACATATTCAACTAATTCCTCATGAATATCTACTACTGAACTATAAAGCAAGCTAGCATAAACAGTAACAAAATTGAAAGGATTACTGGTTGCACACTAGTCGACCGCCCAGGCGACTACTAGTAAAACTCCCTGAAAAAAATCGTATTACGTACCCTGTTAGCACTGGCCACTCAGCCCACCAGCCTACTAGCAAAACTCCATGAAAAGATAGTAATATAATTAACTTGATTACCATATAGGCTGCTACTCGTAGTAAAACTTACGCCAAAAGTTGTGCCGAGTGGTAATTGCATTATGACTAGAAATTAACCAATTGCTATCAACTGCTAGCTAGGTAGTAGTAATTTTACTATCTCACCATGCAAGGCTATTACGATGCTAGTTAGTAGTTATTTCATTACTACTTACGGTTGCTTCCACACCTTAAAAATCTGGCCGTAAAGTGAATCTTTTCATTACGTTATTTACTTTCCTAATTACGCTGGAGGTCCAGCCGTTCGGTGTGGGAGGGTTGGGTCAGCCTAATTAGGCGCGTTCGCACATTGGGTCGGCGCGTACGCTAACTATAGTACGCTCGGGCTCACTTTAGCAGCCCTATATGTGTGTGTGTGTGTGTGTGTGTGTGGAAAAGTAGATAACAAAACAACATTTTGTAAAAATGTTAATCATTTACTTAATTTTTTCTAACCTATATAAACAATGTTTTATATGTGTACAAAAATGTACAATGTGTACAAACATATGTATGAAAAGATTTTTTTGTTGGGAATATATGAAAAGATGTTAATCATGTATTTGAAAAAAAGTTAACATATATAAACAATATGTACAATGTGTCTTAAAAAATGTAGACATGTGTTCACAATATTAAACATCAAAATATTTATTAAAAATCTTAATGATGTAATTAAAAACCGTTTACTATGTATAAAAAATGTTTCTGGTGTACACAAAATTATTCATAAAATGTGGTCTAATATTCTTGAAAAATGGAGACGTTTTTGTAACAAATATTTGCTAGGTCCTTCATAAAAAAACTCATTTTTTGGCACTCGAAAAATGGAAAATGAATTTCTTCCACAGAAAATGATAACTTCCTTAGGCAACATTGTTTGCCATTCCAAGATGCACCCTTGTGCACAATATAAGATTATTTGAACAAACTATTTCATGAATGTGGCCATAAGATTGATCATTTAGCTTGAAATCCATGGATCTTCACACGTGATAGCTTGTTTCTGAGATTTTTTTATAAAATAACTACCGTATTACAAGTTTATTATTTTTCCTGGTAACTCGGTCACATATAATGACACGATGCAAAAGTTTTCCAATTTTTTGTTTTTTTTTAAGTTTCATGCCCGTTTCAAAATGCAGTGAAAACGACGGGTATGACCGTTTGTAGCTAGGGTTGAATCTTGGAAAAAATTTGGTTTATCTCTGATTAAATAGATACTTATGTACCTAGAAATGAATTTTGGAAAAAATAAAGGGCAAACTATAAGGCAGCTGCAGTTCAAATTCGACCCGCTTTCTACTAAATCGGCGAAAATTTGTCTTTTTCACGAGAGGTGGATCAAAACTTTTGACACGCAACCATTTGGTCAATTGTGCATTAAATATTTCCTAATATTTTAAAAAATTGATTTGGTCCAATTTTGCAACAAATATATGGTAGGTCTTTCACAAAAAAAACTCATTTTGGACACTCGAAAAATGGAAAATGAATTTTCCGTCCAAAGAAAAATGAAAACTTCCTTAGGCAACATTGTTTGCCATTCCAAGATGCACCCTTATGCATAATATGAGATCATTTGAAGAAACTATGCCATGAATGTGGCCATACAATTGATCATTTGGCTTGAAAGCGATGAATCTTCACACGTGATAGCTTGTTTCTGAGAACACTTTTTTAAAATAATTACCATGTTACAAGTTTATTATTTTTCCTGGTAACTCGGTAACATATAATGACACAATGCAAAAAATTTCCATTTTTTGTTTCTTTATTTTTCATGCCCGTTTCATAATGCGGTCAAAACGGCGGGCATGACCGTTCCTAGATAGTTGTTGAATCTTGGAAATTTTTTGATGTTTCTATGTTTAAATAGATAATTATGTACCTAAAAATGATTTTTGAAAAAATAAAGGGCAAAACTATGAGGCAGCTGTAGTTCAAATTCGACCCACTTCCTGCTGAATCGGCGAAAATTTATCTGTTTCACGAGAGGTGGATCAAAACTTTTGACACCCAACTATTTGGTCAATTGTGCATTAAATATGACCTACTATTTTAGAAAAATTAATTTGGTCCAATTTTGCAACAAATATATGGTAGGTCCTTCATAAAAAAACTCATTTTGGAAACTCGAAAAATGGTAAAATAATTTTTCCGTCCAAAGAAAAAGAAAACTTCCTTAGGCAACATTGTTTGTCTTTCCAAGATGCACCCTTGTGCCCAATATGAGATCATTTGAAGAAAATATGCCATGAATTTGTCTATAAAATTGATCATTTGGCTTGAAAGCCATGAATCTTCACACATGATAACTCTTTTCTGATAATACTTTTTAAAAGAATTACCGTATTACAAGTTTATTATTTTTCCTGGTAACTTGGTCACATATAATGACACAATGCAAAGATTTTCAATTTTATTGATTTTTTTTGAATTTTTCATGCCCGTTTCAAAATGCAGTTAAAACATCGGGTATGACCGTTCCTAGCTTGTGGTTGAATTTTGAAAAAAAATTGTGCTTCTATGATTAAATAGATACTTATGAACTAGAAATGATGTTGTAGAAAGTAAAGGGCAAACTTCCATCTGAATCGGCGGAAATTGATCTTTTTCACGATAGGTGAATCAAAACTTTTGACACCCAACCATTTGGTCAATTGTGCATTAAATATGGCCTAATATTTTAAAAAATTGATTTGGTCCAATTTTGCAACAAATATATGATAGGTCCTTATAAAAACTCATTTTGGATACTCGAACAATGGAAAAATGATTTAGAAAAACTCATTTCTCATAACTCTTTAAAAATATTTGTCGTATTTCAGTTGGTCATTATTCCTAAAAACGAAAGTCAAATTTGGTGACAAAATGAGAAGGTTTTTTTTCAAATTTTCAGGTCATAATAAAATAGCTAACATTATTTAGCACCTTACATTTAGTCAATTATGACCAATTTAAATGATTAAAATATCATACTTGTATACTGCGTTCTGATTGGTCCAGAGGCATCTCACCTGGATCGTGGATAAATCACCGTCAGATGCTCCTGAATCCAACAATCTGCACGTCGCCCAAGCCTACAATCCGCACTCCTGTTGCACCCTTCTCTCCCACGCACACAACCACCGCACCTCTCTCCTCTTCTCCCTCCCTCTCAACTGATCTGAATCCACCGCCACCGCCTCCCAAGCCCACCGTGCAGTACAGATCCGAGTTCCCCTGCCTCCGCCACCACCGCGCCCACTTCGCGTGCTATCCAGATCCACCCTCGGTCTCACCGCTCGCCGCCTCCCATCCCTAGATCCTCCACCCGCAACGGACTCACGAGGTAGTGTCCGACCACTCCGTCCTCTAGGCCGGTTGAATCCACCGCTCCCGATCTCCGGCGCTCCCCCCGCGACCCCTTGCCCGTGCCTAGGGTTTCGACCGTGGCATCACGTACATCGCCGGCGCGTCTCCGGTGGCTCCTCTCTGCCACAAAACGTAGCCCCCTCGCGCCCTCTCCATGTCCTGGATGGCGCTTGATAGCTCGGTGCACTCACACGCATTAGGCTGGACAACAACGACTCTGACCTCTTGTATCGCGTCTCGGCGCAGTCATGCATCCTGTGGCGACCTCCTCCGCCACATGACGGCAGTGGCCGACCTTCACTGCGAGCGCTCCACCACCTACAGATCAATTCAGTGAGCACTTGTACCTCTGCCTCTCTCCTCTGCTCCTAGCCTGCGGCTGAGCCATACAGGTTTACATGTAGATTACTAGCTTGCACGGGCCTTAAGAATGGAGTAATTTAGTAGGTAGGAATTCTAGTTTTCCTTGTAGGGGATGACGCGAGGCCAAGATCAAGATTCAGCAAGAACAAAAAAAGAGGAACAGGGACGGAAGGCAAGTAGCTTACCCGTGCCGGGCTGTGAAGCAGAGGTCCCCTCCCCGCCAATGTTTGGCGCTGAGGCAAAGCCACCAGCGCCCGAGTTCGCCTCCTCCTCCATGTGTGTGGGCTCAGTGCTTGGCGCCCTTGCCGGGGACGCCCCTCGGGGCGACGTGGTCGATGGGGGTAGCCCTCTGTGGCTCCTGCTGCTGCTGCCCTCCTCCTGTGATCACGTTAAGCACTACAAAAAATACACTTCCGTGATGATACGTGTTTGTCACTGTAGGTCACGTTTTCTGTCATGCATGTACATCCATGACAAATTTATGACAGAATCAAGATAGTCATACCTGTGCTGTCATAGAAGTGTTCCATGACATTACCAAAATTATCATCACGGAAGTGTCCACTTCCATGACGATAAATCGTGCGTCACAGAAGTGCTTTCATCAAGGGTGACCGACACGTGGCACCACCGTAACGGAATGCCGTTAAGCTATCGGGTCCGGTTTTGGATCCGATAACCCGTTAACAGCCCCGACCAATGGGGATTTTCCTTGTGTAAAATCATCATTGGCTGGAGGAAACACGTGTCGGCTCAACGTTGGGACAGATGTCATCCACTCATTGGACCCAAAGCGCCTATGATACGTCGACACGTGGCACGGCCCAACAGAGGCCCATTCCTGTGAAAAGGCCGGCCCGTTTGACTTGGTCAAAAGGTGGCGGGCTGGCCCACGGCAAGCTTGTGAATGGCCTGTTCGCATATAGCCCATTTACAGCCCGCTAACCCAGGGCCCGTTTACAGCCTATCCGAATTAGGCCCAGTAGCGTCATCTGGGCCGTCCAATATAATTCCAGCCCGTTTTAACTTCCGGCCCATGTATGGCCCATGACGTCTTTCGGCCCATATGAGGCCCTTAGTACTCTTGGCCCATTAACGGCCCGTGGTAAAACTGGCCCGTAATGAACAGTGTACCACTTTATACCCATTAACGTCACGTGGTGAAACTAGGCCGTAATAAATAGTGTATCACTTTAATTATACCATTAACGGCCCATTATTCCGTTGGGCCGTTTCCAGCACATGTTATCTTTCGGCCTTCTCGAGGCCCATTTATTCTTGGGCTCATTTCCACATTCGTTTACTTATGGCCCGTTACTATCATTTTCTGCTTGTGGGCCAAATTCAGCCCGTGGTTACAGTCGGCCCGTTTGTGGCCCGATAATACGCTGGGCCGTTTTCATGTCAAAAAACCCATTGGGCTGTTTTCATAGAGTTACCAAATACGGCCTATTAACGGCCCATTATTTTCCACGAATAGTACGACCCATGATTGGCAAAATGATGATACGCCCCGTAGAAGGCCCATGGATCCTACCGCTCGTAAAAGGCCCATGAATCGTACGGCCCGTAGAAGGCCCATGGATCCTACGGCCCGTATAGAAGGCCAATGGATCCTACGGCCCGTAGAAGGCCCATGGATCATACGGCCCGCAGGAGGCCCATGGTTACAACAGTTCGTGTGTTGCCATGATTATTCTGGCCTAGTTTTCAAAGATAGGTTATTGTGGCCACTAGAAAAACATAGAAAAAGAACTGCAGTGACTACAAGCAAACAACTAAACAAGACAATAAGGAAATAAATAAGCAAGCAATTAACGCTAGCCTATTACCGCTATTACACATATTACATCCACTGGGCATCAAAGTTCGCCACCAGTGCAAATATAGGGAATAAAGCAGCATATTACATACACTGGCCGTTAAAATTGGCCACCAGTGCAAATAAACGGGGCAATAAAACAAGATCATAACTGAAACAACTTCAGAAGAGCTCAAGAAATGTGGTATCCACCATGCTGGCAATAAGCTTAGCAAGCTTATTAGCTTTGTCGTGTTTGGTGCTAAAATCCTTCAACGCTTGCTGTTGCACATGAAAGTATGCATCTGAATGCTCCAGGGACTTCCGCAGTCCTACCGCTTCTTGTCGCAGCATGGCTGATCGATGTCTTTCAGCTTGTAGTTGAGACTCAAGAAACCGAACTGATTCATGCAGTGAGTTTGAATAGCTTGTGCAAGCGGTAGTGGCCAGTAACTCCAACACTAAATGAAGACAGATCTTTGGGGTTGTCTCACTATCTTCGAGATAGCCTTCCTTAGCTGTTTTATCAGCTTTGTTGGAGACCAACAAAGATGTGTCACTATCCTGGACCTTATCTGCATTACTTCCTTTACCATTGCTTAATAAGGCACTCTTCCCCAATATTCTGTCAGCATTCTAAAAGAAGAAACAAGCAGACACATAACAGTTTATCATGTACTAGTACATGAAACTCATTTCGGTGAACCAGTTCATTAGTAAGGTGGACATGATTAAACTACCAAGTCTTCTATTGACAAGTACTAGTACATAATAAAAGCATCAAACAAACATATATCTATGTCCTATGGTCACTGCATTGTCTTGCCAAATCAAAATAGAGACACGGTTCAACTCATATCAGTTCAAGACAAAGCAGCAGTCAAAGAATACAAAGCGTGGGAAACTACACGGCACAACAAGATTTCAGATGGGTACCACGGGTCTACATGTACAACAACACTATTGGCTCTGTTGTGATGCTAGTAATGTGCATGATATGAGAAGTCAACTGTATACACAATTGAAATTGAAATCAACAGAGCTATTGATAAGAGCAAGCCTGTTAAAGAAACATGTGTGAACATACCTGTTGTGCCATTGCAGTTTTTTTGGATCCTTCAATTTAAAAATAAGTTTGTATGAGTAAATACAGTGATACAAGAGCAAAGCAGTATGCACGATAGCAATCATAGTTAAAAAAGGCGCGCCTAAGCGAGCGCTTAAGTGCGCATAGGCTCTAGGCTTTGGCGAAACGCATTGCACATAACTACGCTTAATCTGTGCATAACTACGCATAAGCATGAGCTTTGGTCAGTAAAGCGCAAGGCGGTGGCAAAACGCACAATTAATGCCTAGCGCTTTTTTGAACTATGATAGCAATGGAATCTTAAATTAGAACAATTGTTCTTCAGGTTTAGGCACTTGTTCTACATGAACAGAGTACAGTAAGACGCAAGAATATAGTACTTAAAATAGAAAATGAGCTCATAGACCTTACCACATTCTTAGTTCGGGACCAGTATAGAACAAGGCGTTCCCAATCACCGTCCAGTAAATGTGTCTCAGGAGAACGTAAGGGAATTTGATGAGTTTCTTTGCCGGTGAAGTACGTTTTCTTCAGGTAATTCCGATACTGCCACCAAGCATTCTTGAAGATAGCAGAGGTATTAGCACAGGTTACCTCATCCTGAGTTTCCAAATCGGTCCTTCTCTATAGAGAAAAATGGGAAAATTTGTTGTATTATAACCATCATGGAGGTAGGATGCATGGGACAAAGCAAAGTAATTGCCATGAATAACATTACTTACACATAACTCCTAGACAAACACCTGCAACTGGCATTTTCCTTCATCTTCAGTATAATACTTTCAAGATGGGAAGATACGCACATACGATTTAACAACATCAAATGCGATAGATGCTAAACTACGACTAGCTGGTTGTGCTTCCTCCACAGGAATAGGCGTACTAACTGGTGGAGTTGGGGTTCGCCGTGGTAGTACTGGCCCTTTGGGCACTGGAGCTACCTTACTAACTGCTCTTGTTTGGGAGCTCTGTGGTGGAGATGGTGCTGTGTCAACAGGAACTGGGTTACTATCTACTGGGGTGGGGGTTAGATTGGGTGAAGCTGGTTCTCTGTCCATCGCAGTATGGGTACAATCCGCGAGAGTTTGGGTTATGTGTGGTAGGGCTGGTTCTCGTGCATGTACAACCGGGGTGCTATCTCCACCAAGAGGTAGCACTGTTTTATTTGAAGACCGTGTTTTTAGTCCGCTAGATGCTGGCATCACCCGCTCCAATTCAAATGGCTGATAAACAGGAAACATAGTTGAATGTACAGACATTGTATGAGAGACAGATGCAATAGATAGTGTGGAAAAAAGAGGTCATGAAATAGTTGACATGTATATTGTTTAACTAAAATGGATAGCATGACATAATTTCACATATATGATGTCTATCTAAACTGGATAGCATAGCATAACATAATTCAAAGATATGATGAATAACTAAACAGGATCGCATGACATAATTCACCTACATGTTATCTAAGTAATCAGGATCGCATCATTTAATTCACATATGTGATTTATATGCTAAACAGAGGGCATTAGATATGATGTCTGAACTAAGAACATGGTGTTGAATATTGTGTATATGATGTCTAATCTATGCAATGCAAGACACCATATGCATGATATGAGCAGTATAACCGTGCCAAGTTAGAGCATACACCTCGGTGGGGAATAGGACTGGTCATCTGTCTCTGAATCCATCTCTGAGGAGCTATCGGGACCCAACAAGAGATCTGCTTCGACAGGTAGCACTGTCTGCTCTGAAGGCCTTGTTTTCACTCCAGATTTTTCAATCTCCCACCCAAATGGCTGATTCACAGGAAGAGTAGTTTAATGTACAAACATTGTCGACAAATGGAAATGTAATGAAGAAAAGGATGGGCAAGATATCATTCAAATATATGATGCCTGGTTAAACAGGATGGCATTGCACATTTCACGTATATTATGGCTGGCTAAAAGACATGAGACTGCACAATTCCCATATATGATATAGAAACTAAACAGGTGGCATTACAGAACATGTCTAAACTAAGCAGATGACATATATGATGTCAAAAGTAGGCACTGCAAGGCAACATATGCATGATATGACTAACATCATCATGCCAAGGTAGAGCAAACACCTTGGGGGGTAAATAGGAGTGGTCAGCGGCGTCTGAATCCGCCTCAGAACAGATATCTTCCTCTGGATTACAATCTGGAGAGGGGTGGGGAGGGTTTGCCATTGAACCCACCATGGAGCGATGTCTGCATGACATTGTATTGCCGTGCAAAACTCTTTTCTTTTTCTCTACATGTTCAGCATGACTGTGTACAATATCTGACATGCATACGAAAAAATATGGTGAGATTATGTAAGGAGAGCATGCAGAAATTTAGAGTGATGGTAACAACCAGTGGATGGATCCAAAAATAATGATAGCAGGCTGATGATTGCTTTAATTTAATAAAAAGACAGATGATGATTGCTTTACTATTTGTTTCCCACCCAAGATGAACAACATAGGCATACCCTAGGTGAACCAGATATTAGAAAGAGATACTATTCATCGCTTCCTCGATATGTGCCCCACAACTAATTTAGAACTCAAGTTTGAACATTAATTTGGACCTGACTTGGAGTCCAAGAGGTGAACAGGACGATAAAGTAGCAGGTAATTTTAAGCAATGCATAACATAAGCAAAATCAAAAGAGTGCGACCTCTCTTGTGGACCCGTGTACTCCTCAGGTTCATCTGCTGAGTCGATGATGGTGATGCCGTTACGGTGGGTGCCAGCGGCAGGGAAGGAGATTTGAGGCAGCGAAAGACGGTCAGGAGTCGTGATGTCTAGTTTGATGGATGTTTCTGTCGATGGAGCACCTCAGGTGAGGTGGACGACGTCGCGGAAGGAGCAGGACAAACCACACAAAGTTCCCTTCAACGCCTACCTGTAACTGAAGTAATTCTATAAGGGCTCATTTGGCTTGCATGATTCTAAAAACGGAGGGATAAGAAAAACACTGGAATATGATAGGAATGCACATGGTAAATAGAGCATTTGTAAACACATGATTTCTGTCAACTTGGGTGTTTGGTTTACAAGAATTGGAAGAGCAGAGGAATGCAAAGAAACATGGCCGAAATAAAGTGAAACCATATGAAAGTGTGTACAGTTAGAATGTTATTCTGCCACTAATGCATTTGGTCTTGTTTTCATGCATAGGATTTTGAAAAGTAGGTCCAGGTGGATGTTTTGCTTCATTCCTTTCAACAAAATGCATGAAGAATTGAATGGTAGAGTGCCATTGGAAAATTCCCTATTGCTATGTTTTTCCGTCGAACCAAAATAGCCCTAATGGATCGACATGAATGTATAGTAATAAGTGATGCAACAAGTGTACAACCTCTTTGTCGTGGCCGTGTCGACCTCAGCATCATTGGGTTGGTCGCTGAAGCAGTTGAGGCAGAGGTGGCTGTCGGAGGTGTGGAGAAAGATCTGAGGAATCTGTAGACGGCGTCCAGGGCACTGCTCTGTTGTGATGGATCGTTCTGTCGTTGGAGCAGCCCCCGTGAGCCGTAAGACGTCAAGGCTGAAGCACTACAAGACAGACATCGTCAATCTCAAGTGGGATTCTAATAGCTTCTCCAATAGATGATGTAAAATAGATGTAAAATTTACATCACCAAAAACCACCTGACTACAATAGATGAGGTAAAAACTGTTGACTCTGAACTTAACTGTCGAAACTGAAATTTATTGTGGAATCTGAATGTTACTATCGAAACTGAATGCAATGGTAGTAGAGAGGCATTTGACATGTAGTTTAGGGAGGGCCTGCAGTTCATCTTCAACCTACACCCCCCTGAGACGCCAGCCACCACCGGCCGAACCGCCGGCCCCAGCGCCGCCTTGCCGCCCCGAAACAACTCCCACCGCCGATCCGTCGCCGCCCCGGCCAGCCCTAGGCCCCCCACCCCCACCCTGAACCCTAAGATAGATAGTGGGGTACCTCTCCGGCGAGCCCCCGTCCCCGCTGTGGGTGGTTCTTCCTTAACTCCGGCGAGCCCCCCCACCCCTGAAAATCGACTGACCCAAAAGTCGATTCAGTCGACTGAAGTGTAGCTAAATCGGAGCAGAGCAGCAGCACGAGCGAGGGGGAGAGCAGCAGCAGCAGCAGCGCGAGCGAGCGACCGAGAGCCGGAGCAGCAGCAGCTGGGCGATCGAGCAAGAGCCGGAGCAGCAGCAGCGTGAGTGAGCGAGCGAGAGCCGGAGCAGCAGCAGCTGGGCGAGCGAGCGATCAAGCGAGAGCCGGAGCAGCAGCAGCAGATCCGGCTGGTATGGACGCCGCCGCGGAAGGGGCCTCGCACTGGGGGGAGAGCCGTCATGGAGATGTCGCCCGCGGCGCCGACTTCAAGGTAGTCGCTCCATGGGGGTGCGGGATGGAGCACCGTCGGCGCCGGGAGGTCGAGCTAAGGAGAAGGTGCGATGCGATGAGTGTACAACCTCTTTGGTGGCGCCAAGTAGGCCTCGGCTTTGTCCGAGGAGTCGGTGAGGATGCTGCGGTTCCGGTGGAGCAGATTAAGATGGCGCTGTGGGGATGGAGCAGCCGCGATAGACGAGGCGATCGTCGGAGCAGCTCCTTGGAGGTGGAGGACGGGGCGGCTGAACCGGCGGGACGACGAGATGGACGACGGATCCTCATCCGGGGAGGTGGACGAGGGACGTCGAGCTGTTGCGGTGGACGATGTCGTCGGGGAAGAGGCTCCGGCTGGGCAGCAGTGAGGTGGCGGACGGAGGAGGGTGGGGTTTCGCGGCTGGAGCGGAGAGGTTATGGCGGCCTAGGATTTTGAATGGCGAAAAGGAGGCGATGGGAGGGGGTGAACCATGACTTAGGGACGCGCTTGTCCAAAATGTAGGGTGTGTTACAAAAGTACCCCCCACCGATTTGAACTAGCGGCCCTTTCGGCTCAGGGTTAGAAGGGGGATTTCGCGTGTCGGGATTTGGCAGCTGGAGGGAGTTTTCGTGCGCGTTGTAATTTTGGGATAGCAAGGCGCGGGTTGTGAAGGCGCCAATTTTGGGAGCACGATATCTGAATTTTCGGGATATAACAAGGCGCGGGTTGAATTTTAGGAACAAGCCTAACGTGTAATATTGTACTTGTACGTACCAAATCAATTCGCACTTCCCTCAGCCAAAAAGAAAACGATAAAAATAAAACTATTCACACCACACAAAGAGAGAGTCTTACCCCGTTTTACTATAAAAATGCTATTTAAAGTTACTCATACCAACAATTTAGTGCAATTAAATGCTATTCGGTAGCATGAATCCATGTTATGTCTAATTAAATTTTTTCGCTTGCTGTATAATGCATGCAACCTACTCATACCAATATTTTAGTGCATTCCAAATGTCTATACTGCCGCTGCTATTCGAACTGAATTTGAATTCGTTTCTCTATTTCAATAAGAATCTACAATCATGATTGTTGCCAACTTCAACCATCATTCGTGTATTACCTTAATAACACACCACATGATTACTATAGAGATATATATGAACTTTTTGTCCTACATGAACTCGAATTCTGTTTTTTGAATACACTTGATGTTGGTTCCAAATAATAGTACATTTGATGTACTAACTATATATTCACAATCTAAACCATGTTCCATACGTGTACACCGTGTTTATCACACATAGTATAGTGCCCCGCCCCTACATTATGACAAGTATTTAGACCTGAGCTGCAAAAGCCACACATTAGCCCAAATTATGATCAATTGTCTATATGTTATACGTAGTACTAGCAAGATGCCCATGCGTTCCACAGAACATCAACATGATCAAGGGGAGGCCTAATTTGCAAATATGGAGAGGGGTTTGGGTATCTTTTTTTCAAAATTGCCATAGTTTCCTTCCTATCTGTCAGATATAAATTGGACGGCCTATATTGCAGGATGGCACCATCATCAACAACTCTGTTTTTTATAAGAGTAGAGATAAAATATATTACATGTAGTATAACATGTTCATAACCACACCATGTGTATCACCGTTATATATATTCACACATGCGTCAGTTTAAAACACTATGATAAATTCCTCAAATATCCGAATTCACTTTTTATAATGAAGTATGATCTCTATTCATCTTTTACACCCATACAATCCTCTTATCTTTGTAGCTAGCTAGCGCTAACTTTCTCTCGTGCATGCAGACGCGCGCATCCCTCTGACCCTCCCTCAGCATTCTCTAGCTCCATCGCGCAAATTCGTCTTTTCACTTTAGGTCGTTCACCCACGGTGTGTGTAGGCCCCCCCAGCTCCTTCTTTATGGCACACATCGATCGATATGCCTCTCTAGCCAGGTGTGCCTTGCACAAACACAAGCTTCCCCTCTTCTCTTATCACCGTCCATGCCTCACTCCCACCACTCTTTTCATCGATCTCGTACTCGCACACTTGTTCCCCCTCGATATAGTATGACTCTCGCACCACCTCCTAGATGCATCCCTCTCTCTCTATCCTTCTCCCCGTGCCTCATTTGCTTCTAACACACACATGCACGTATACCGATCGGTCTCCCAACATATACCTAGGTCGACTTTAACTATTCCCCCCATCAATCGACGTACCTCACAAGTTATGTCTCTCCTTTCTCTGACAAAGGACGATTGATCTTCCTATGTAGTTATGTCTGCTTACCACAGCCATATCTTCCCCCCCTCATCATTCGTGCATGCCTCCTGACCCGTCTCTCACATGCACGTGCACAGACAGGCAGCCATCCCCTCTCTTATTGATATTGCAGGCGTGCCCTCCGGTTGTCTAGCAAGCCTATCCCACCATTTGTTAGAAGCAACTCCACTACCACCCCCTCCAACACTCTAGCTCCGTCTCTCTCCCAACCTTATTCCTCTCCTACACATATGCATGGATGCCGATTGATCTCCCTTAATACATGAGGTAGATCGATCTCCCTTAATACATGAGGTAGGCCTCTCTCCTCCTCCACACATATACCAGCCATTGTACCTCTATAGTTAATTAGGCCTCCCTCCCCCCACCACACACCGATAGTCGAGCGCTGTAGGTAGGTATCCATGCCACAGAGACAAACCACACCAGTCCCCTCTCTCGTTCTAGTAGGCCAGCCACTATATCTTTGACATGGGCACACACAAATTCGATGGCACTCTTTATCAACCGCGCGCGCACACACACACATCATCCCTCTCTTCGATTCTATGGACACCTCAAGTCGATGATACCTCCACTCTCTTCTCGTGGATCGCCCCCTCTATATATATGATATATCCAGGACTCTATTTCACACACATTGCATATGTTACATTTTTTGATTGACCCCCTCCCCTAAAAAAACCCTCTCACGAACCCACACATTATATCTCTCTACGTTTGTATCTCTCTCACACAACCCCACGTAGGTGGTTGATACGTCTCCAACGTATCTATAATTTTTGATTGTTCCATGCTATATTATATTCTGTTTTGGATGTTAATGGGCTTTATTATACACTTTTATATTATTTTTGGGACTAACCTATTAACCAGAGGTCCAGCCCAAATTGCAGTTTTTTGCCTATTTCAGTGTTTCGTAGAAAAAGAATATCAAACGGAGTTCAAACGGAATGAAACCTTCGGGAACGTGATTTTCGGAACAAACGTGATCCAGAGGACTTGGAGTCTACGTTAAGAAATCAACCAGGAGAGCACGAGGCAGGGGGCGCGCCTACCCCCCTAGGCGCGCCCTCCACCTTCGTGGGGCCCACGTTGCTCCACCGACGTACTTCTTCCTCCTATATATACCTACGTACCCCCAAACTATCAGATACGGAGCCAAAAACCTAATTCCACCGCCGCAACCTTCTGTACCCGTGAGATCCCATCTTGGGGCCTTTTCCGGCGCTCCGCCGGAGGGGTCATTGATCACGGAGGGCTTCTACATCAACACCATAGCCTCTCCGATAATGTGTGAGTAGTTTACCTCAGACCTTCGGGTCCATAGTTATTAGCTAGATGGCTTCTTCTCTCTCTTTGGATCTCAATACAAAGTTCTCCACAATTCTCGTGGAGATCTATTTGATGTAATCTTCTTTTGCGGTGTGTTTGTTGAGACCAATGAATTGCGGGTTTATGAGCAAGTTTATCTATGAACATGCTCCATCTTTGTCACACAAAATATTCAAATCATGCACAACCCCGGTTTCAGCCAAGCAATTGTTTCATACTTTAGCTTTTTCAAACTTTTTCAACTTTCACGCAATACATGAGCGTGAGCCATGGACATAACACTATGGGTGGAATAGAATATGATGTTGGAGGTTGTGTGGAGAAGACAAAAAAGGAGAAAGTCTCACATTGATGCGGCTAATCAACGGGCTATGGAGATGCCCATCAATTGATGTCAATGCGAGGAGTAGGGATTGCCATGCAACGGATGCACTAGAGCTATAAATGTATGTGAGCTCAACAAAAGAAACTAAGTGGGCGTGCATCTTACTTGCTTGCTCACGAAGACCTAGTGCATTTGAGGAAGCCATTGTTGGAATATACAAGCCAAGTTCTATAATGAAAAATTCCCACTAGTATATGAAAGTGACAAAATAAAAGACTCTCTATCATGAAGATCATGGTGCTACTTTGAAGCACAAGTGTGGAAAAAGCATAGTAGCATTGCCCCTTCTTTTTCTCTTCTTCTTTTCTTCTTTTTTCTTCTTTTTTTATTTGGCCTGTTTTTTGGGACAATGCTCTAATAATGATGATCATCACACTTCTATTCATTTACAACTCAATGATTACAACTCGATACTAGAACAAAATATGACTCTATATGAGTGCCTCCAGAGGTGTATCGGGATGCGCAATGAATCGAGAGTGACATGTATGAAAAATTATGCATGGTGGCCTTGCCACAAATACGATGTCAACTACATGATCATGGAAGGCAATATGACAATGATGAAACGTGTCATAATAAACGGAATGGTGGAAAGTTACATGGCAATATATCTCGGAATGGCTATGGAAATGCCATAATAGGTAGGTATGGTGGCTGTTTTGAGGAAGATATAAGGAGGCTTATGTGTGATAGAGCTTATCATAGCACGGGGTTTGGATGCACCGGCGAAGTTTGCACCAACTCTCAAGGTGAGAAAGGGCAATGCACGGTACCGAAGAGGCTTGCAATGATGGAAAGGTGAGAGTGCGTATAATCCATGGACTCAACATTAGTCATAAAGAACTCACATACTTATTGCAAAAATCTACAAGTCATCAAAACCAAGCCCTACACGCATGCTCCTAGGGGAAGGGTTGGTAGGAGTTAACCATCGCGCGATCCCGACCACCACACAAAGGATGACAATCAAAGAAATACCTCATGCTTCAAATTTGTTACACAACGGTTACCATATGTTCATGCTACGGGACTTGCAAACTCCAACACAAGTATTTCTCAAATTCACAAGTACTCAACTAGCACAACTCTAATATCACCATCTTCATATCTCAAAACAATTATAAGGAATCAAACTTCTCTTAGTATTCAATGCACTTTATATGAAAGTTTTTATTATATCCCTCTTGGATGCCTATCATATTAGGACTAAATTCATAACCAAAGCAAATAACCATGCTGTTTAAGACTCTCAAAATAATATAAGTGAATCATGAGACTTCATCTATTTCTTCAAAATAAAACCACCGTCGTGCTCTAAAAGATATAAGTGAAGCACTAGAGCAAACGACAAACTACTCCGAAAGATATAAGTGAAGATCAATGAGTAGTTGAATAATTATGTAACTATGTGAAGACTCTCTAACATTTAAGAATTTCAGATCTTGGTATTTTATTCAAAAAGCAAGCAAAACAAAAGAAAATAAAATGACGCTCCAAGCACAACACATATCAGGTGGTGAATAAAAATATAGCTCCAAGTAAAGTTACCGATGAACGAAGACGAAAGAGGGGATGCCATCCGGGGCATCCCCAAGCTTAGGCTCTTGGTTGTCCTTGAATATTACCTTGTGGTGCCCTGGGCATCCCCATGCTTAGGCTCTTGCCACTCCTTATTCCATAGTCCATCGAATCTTTACCCAAAACTTGAAAACTTCACAACACAAAACTCAACAGAAAACTCGTAAGCTCCGTTAGTATAAGAAAATAAATCACCACTTAGGTACTGTTGTGAACTCATTCTAAATTCATATTGATGTAATATCTACTGTATTCCAACTTCTCTATGCTTCATACCCTCCGATACTACTCATAGATTCATCAAAACAAGCAAACAACACAATGAAAACAGAATCTGTCAAAAACAGAACAGTCTGTAGTAATCTGTATCATTTGAATACTTCTGTAACTCCAAAAATTCTGAAATAAATTGGTGGACCTGAGGAATTTGTCTATTAATCATGCGCAAAAATAATCAACCTAAAATCACTCTCCAGTAAAAATGGCAGCTAATCTCGTGAGCGCAAAAGTTTCTGTTTTTTACAACAAAATTGCAAAGACTTCACCCAAGTCTTCCCAAAGGTTCTACTTGGCACAAACACTAAACTAAACATAAAACCACATCTACAAAGAGGCTAGATGAATTATTTATTACTAAACAGGGGCAAAAGGCAAAGAACAAATATAAAATTGGGTTGCCTCCCAACAAGAGCTTACGTTTAACGGCCCTAGCTAGGCATGATGATTTCAATGATGCTCACATAAAAGATAAGAATTGAAACATAAAGAGAGCATCATGAAGAATATGACTAGAACATTTAATTCTAATCCACTTCCTATGCATAGGGATTTTGTGAGAAAACAACTTATGGGAACAATGATCAACTAGCATAGGAAGGCAAAACAATCATAACTTCAAAACTTTAAGCACATAGAGAGGAAACTTGATATTATTGCAATTCCTACAAGCATATATTCCTCCCTCATAATAATTTTCAGTAGCATCATGAATAATTTCAACTATATAACCATCACCTAAAGCATTATTTTCATTATCTAAAAGCATAGAAATTTTATTACGCTCCACATAAGCAAAATTCTTCTCATTCGGAGTAGTGGGAGTATCATAAGAGACTCAAATACTATAAATTGTTTCCACATTAAAAGAGTAATGTTCAGAAAAAAGGGTAATCATAATCATGACAAGTTTTATAAATATAATCATCACTAGTTTTTATAGCATAAGTGTCATCACAATAATCATCATAAATAGGAGGCATGCTATCATCATAATTAATTTGCTCATCAAAACTTGGGAGGCTAAAAATATCATCTTCATTAAACATAGCATCCCCAAGCTTGGTACAAACATTAATTGCAGAAATATATTCTCAAACATGTCATTCTCATCAAACATAGCATCCCCAAGCTTGGGCCTTTTCATATCATAAGCATAATCACTCTCATCATTAATAGTATGGATAACACCAATAGTATAGCAATTATCATCACAATGAGTAATAGGAGCAACATCATTTGGGAGGGATACCTTTTTACCTTTGCTTATCCATCTTTTATTTTTCTTCTTCACATTATGTGTGGGTTTAATCCTCTTTTTGGAGCTCCTTATTAATGAGATTGGTTGAATAGAAGGCTCCTCCTCGTTACCTGATTCATCATAAGAAATAATAGGAGGATATTGGGAAGTCTCTTCCCTTTCATTAGTATTCTCTTCATCTTATATTTGTTTTCTTGTCTTTATGTAATTGGAAATATAAGGATTTTCAATGCAATTCACCGCACAATACATAAAAATTTCTTCTAGATCAAAATCAAGAAGTCTCTCAAGGCAAATTCTGGTATATTCTTAGTTATACGTTTCATTTCTTCATAACCCAAATCAAACTAAGTTCATTATGATGTGCAAGGGAAATCAAGTCATCATAATTTTTGGACACGATTCGATCATGAAACAATTTGCATTGGATATTTAAATGACCACATTCATTGCAAAGTTCACAAGGATGGCTAAGAAAATTTAAATTTTCAGCACAAACATCTAGCCTTTCTTGCTACCATTTAGTTTCTAAATACTTATGCCTCTTGCAAAATCTATCTTCCCTATTTGGTGTGTACTTGCAGACTCTATGTACTCCACAAAATTTGACATGCTTATAAGAGACATTTTCATCATGACTAGTGCAATCATCATTAGTACTATGGATATTCAAAGAGTTCATACTAACAACATTGCAATCATGCTCATCATTCAAAGATTTAGTGCCAAACATTTTAATGCATTCTTCTTCAACATTTTGGCACAATTATCAGAATCCTTATTTTCATGAAAGATATTAAAAAGATGAAGCATATGAGGCACCCTCAATTCCATTTTTTGTAGTTTTTCTTTTATAAACTAGTGATAAAACAAGATACTAAAAGATTCAATTGCAAGATCTAAAGATATACCTTCAAGCACTTACCTCCCCGGCAAGGGCGCCAGAAATTGCTTGACGTCTACTACGCAACCTTATTCTTGTAGACGTTGTTGGGCCTCCTAGTGCAGAGGTTTGAAGGACAATAGCAAATTTCCCTCAAGTGGATGACCTAAGGTTTATCGATCCGTGGGAGGCGTAGGATGAAGATGGTCTCTCTCAAGCAACCCTGCAACCAAATAACAAACAGTTTCTTGTGTCGCCAACACACCCAATACAATGGTAAATTGTATAGGTGCACTAGCTCGGTGAAGAGATGGTGATACAAGTGCAATATGGATGGTAGATATAGGTTTTTGTAATCTGAAAATATAAAAACAGCAAGGTAACTAATGATAAAAGTGAGCACAAACGGTATTGCAATGCGTTGAAACAAGGCCTAGGGTTCATACTTTCACTAGTGCAAATTCTCTCAACAATAATAACATAATTGGATCATATAACTATCCCTCAACATGCAACAAAGAGTCACTCCAAAGTCACTAATAGCGGAGAACAAACGAAGAGATTATTGTAGGGTACGAAACCACCTCAAAGTTATTCTTTCTGATCGATCTATTCAAGAGTTCATACTAGAATAACACCTTAAGATACAAATCAACCAAAACCCTAAAGTCACCTAGGTACTCCAATGTCACCTCAAGTATCCGTGGGTATGATTATACGATATGCATCAAACAATCTCAGATTCATCTATTCAACCAACACAAAGAACTTCAAAGAGTGACCCAAAGTTTCTATCAGAGAGTCAAGACGAAAACGTGTGCCAACCCCTATGCATAAGTTCACAAGGTCACTGAACCCGCAAGTTGATCACCAAAACATACATCAAGTAGATCACGTGAATATCCCATTGTCACCACAGAGAAACACATGCAAGACATACACCAAGTGTTCTCAAATCCTTAAAGACTCAATCCGATAAGATAACTTCAAAGGGAAAACTCAGTCCATTACAAGAGAGTAGAGGGGAGAAACATCATAAGATCCAACTATAATAGCAAAGCTCGCGATACATTAAGATCGTGCCAAATCAAGAACACGAGAGAGAGAGATCAAACACATAGCTACCGGTACATACCCTCAGCCCCGAGGGTGAACTACTCCCTCCTCGTCATGGAGAGCGCCGGGATGAGGAAGATGGCCACCGGTGATAGATCCCCCTCCGGCAGGGTGCCGGAACAGTGTCCCGATTGGTTTTTGGTGGCTACAGAGGCTTGCGGCGGCGGAACTCCCGATCTAGGTTATGTTCTGGGGGTTTCCGTATATATAAGAGGTTTGGCGTTGGGAACAAGTTAGGGGGGTCTCCGAGGCGGCCACGAGGTAGGGGGGCACGCCCCCACCCTCGTGGGTGCCTCGGGACTCTTCTGGCCCATTTCCGATGCTCCGTGGGCTTCTTCTAGTCCAAAAATAATCTCCGTCAATTTTAGGTCAATTGGACTTCGTTTGGTTTTCCTTTTCCGCGATACTCAAAACAAGGAAAAAACAGAAACTGGCACTGGGCTCTAGGTTAATAGGTTAGTCCCAAAAATCATATAAAATAGCATATAAATGCATATAAAACATCCTAGATGGATAATATAATAGCATGGAACAATCAAAAATTATAGATACGTTGGAGACGTATCATGTATATGTTCTATATGTCGTGCAATGTGGTTCAGTTAACTGCTTGGTTCAATTCTGCAAATGTGATGTTCAATTCTTCAGGGTGCAATATTTCCATGTTGTTAAGCATGCTTGGTTTGGTTAACTGTCTGATCTTCTATTACGAGTATGTTATATTGTGCAATGTGGTGCTCAGTTAACGTTTGGTTCATTTGTTGTGGTGTTTAGTTAACTGCTTGGTTCAATTCTGCAATGCGATGTTCAATTGTTGTGGCTGCATTCTGTCATTGTATACCATGTGAGGAATAAACCGAATTTGGCTGTACTAAATACATGAGAAACAAATACAATTGCTATATTTCCAAGTTGTTAAGCATGCTTGGTTTGGTTAACTGTCTGATCTTCTATTAGGAGTATGTTATATTGTGCAATGTGGTGCTCAGTTAATGTTCGGTTCATTTGTTGTGGTGTTTAGTTAACTGCTTGGTTCAATTCTGTAATGCGATGTTCAATTGTTGTGGCTGCATTTTGTTATTGTATACCATGTGAGGAATAAATCGAATTTGGCTGCACTTAATACATGAGAAACATATACAAGTGCTATATTTCCTAGTTCTTAATCATGCTTGGTTTGGATAAATGGGTTTTCCATGTGGCTTGAATTAATCTGATGAATCTACAACATGCTTATTTTTCATCAACATATTTTACTGATAGCATGCGAACCCTTACTTAACTTGATGACTAACTACCTTATATGTGTTGCAGGGAAACAATGGGAAGCACTGAGGTTTACAAATTGAGGTTAGCACGTGCATGGTCTGTTGTCTAATAGCACATTATTGTGCAATTGCAGGAATCATTCTAATATTTTGGTTTTTAACAATTTGGTCTTGCACATGTAGGTCCTGCTGTCAGAGGTTTTGACCCACTGTCCAACACTTTTTGCATATGGGGAAATGAGTTGTCCATGAATATCAATCGAATCAAGAAACTCAGAAAGATTGTTAGGATAAAGAAATTAGCGACAAAAAACAACAAGATCTTTGTCTGCACAATGAAGAGGACATCAGTTCACTACAAGATGGTACTAACTATTATACCTTGCCTTTTTTTATTCCTTTGCCCCATTTCCAATATAGAGAATATATTTATGCACATCCTTGTTTTCAGGCCTTTCCAAAGCTGTTCACTGATGATTATCTCTCAAACCACCTCTATGGTCAGGAGGCGAGGAAGGTTTTCATACAACACCCACGGTTCAATATTGAAGTGTTCCTGAAGAGGACGAAGGACGGACGGTCAATCATCCACAGGCATTGACCTAAAGTTGCAAAGACCTTCAATCATCCACAGGCAACGCACACAGTTTCTAGGAATAAACCGTGTTGGATCAATGAACAATCACACACGACTTTCTCTTGAAAACTGTTTGCATTAGGCCACCTTGTGCAAATGTTTACCACATAAAAACTGTGTGTGATGGACAGCCTTTGCCACACAGTTTCTTCTACAAACCGTGTGTGATACATTCAATAACGCAAAGATTTAATGGGAAAAATTGTGTGTGATGTGCCTATGAACGGAAATGTTTTCCTTGGAGCGCCTGTGTGGGATGTACATACGAACGAAAACATTTAGCGGGGACTGACTGTGTGGATTGTACTTGCGACCGGAAACAATTTTGCCGTATAATTGTATTTTTTAGCTCTACTGTACGTATTTCCGTATTTGAGCGCTCGCCGGTCGCACATGACCTCATTTTACCGAGCGTGTGTGCCAGGAGGGCATATCCCCGACGGTTTCTGGGCCGTGTGGGAAGGACCCCCCTATCGCCCACACTCTCTGGCGACGGTTCCCAATGCCGTCGCGGAAAGGGGTTAAAAACCGTTTGTATAGGACCAACGCGTACCAGTGCTCCTCCCCCTATCTAGCTAGTAGCTTGGCCTCTCACACCACCTCCTAGCTCCTTTCTTGCCGGCGTTCTGGGAACGGGGGTCCCCAGACTTGCCAGCCTGTGGCCCATGTCGTGGCTATGCTAGCAGGCCTGTACGACCCATCTTCATCAATGAGACATTGAAGACCCTCGCGAGGGGCCAAGCCTCGCGAGGCGGACGGCGCAAGACCTCCTCAGGAGCGACCTCACCAGGTTGGCTCGCGAGGAGCAGAGAGATCAAGGCATGGCAAACCTCGCGAGGCTCTCGTGACGTGAGCCATGACGATCAAGATCAGGCGGGCGCCAGCGCGCGCAGCGTCCTTGTTTCCTCTTTGGTGCTAAGGAGGCTAGCGCAGGCGCGGAGTACCGAGGCATCAAGCAAAGGTTTCCATATCTGTGCAACGAGACCAAGACCAGCAGGACAGCAGGACGGAGGTCACCGTGGAGCCCAAGGCAGCGTCACCACCAGAGCCTTTGGCAGGCGAAGACTACTTTTGTCAGGATAGCTTGTACTAGCTGTCCCCTTTCAAATTGGCCGTTGTTGGCTCCCTTCCCGCTCAATATTTGGGAAGAGGACCATGGCCTGTATAAGTAGAACTAGCCACCGCAGTAGCGGGAATTCCTTCTGGCGTCCTCTCACCCACAAGCTCGCGGAGCACAAGAACACCTCACCCTCAGGAGGTTGTTCTTCCCTTTGTACTGTTCATCATCAGCCCAAGAGGCAATCCACCACCACCACACTGGAGTAGGGTATTACACCACAACGGTGGCCCGAACCAGTATATATCTTGTGTCCTTTGTGCTGTGAGTTCGTCGAGTTCGTCCGCGAGATCTTAGCGAGCTAGGGCGTAGATCGGTAGGGAGGAAATCTTCGCGCGCACCCCATTGTTCGAACCTTGAGGGTTTTGCCGGAACCCGTGATCCGACATTTGGGGCGCCAGGTAGGGGTGCGCCGAACCTTCCTTTCCGTCGTTCCGCGTCCAGCTGCTCTGTCGTCTCCATGGCGGACGCTCACCGTGCTCGTGCTGAGCGCCGGGCAGCCCTGGCCACCCGCGTCGCACGGACGGCTCCCGTCGGTGGGCCACCTCGTCGTTCTCCGTCTCCTGCCGCCAACGCCGCCACCGGCCCAGCGGGGCACGAGCAGCAAGCGTCCTTGTTGCACCCTTCGGTACGACGGGACGGCCGCACCGCTACTCCATCGTTGACCCCGGTCGGTTCCTCGTCCCACGCTCGTCGCGCTCCCATGGACGCATGGGTCACGCTCCTCATGGCGCACGAGCTCCTGCGCTACCGTCTGGTCGACGACCTCTACGAGGACTGGCTCGACCGCATCGCCGAGCTCGTCCGCGCCGCAGGGGCTCCCTTGCACCATCCCTCTCTCCGCCTCACCCTCCGCCAGCTACAGGCGACGTAGCTCATAGAGCGCCTCCACCACCTCTGCCCCAAGATGGCGCCCTGGCGCCAAGGCGCGTGGCTCCACGAAGCGACCCGCCGCGTCCGGCGCCTTAGAAAGAAGCTGCCAAGAAGTCCCTCAACCGCAAGAGAACGCTCTGCCACTCCTTGCACCGCCGCACCAGGATCGTCTGCCGCGGAAGGGCCCCGCGCCGCTTGTTGTGGCGGCACGTGGGTGTCAGGACCAAGATCCACCTCCAAGACGGGCCCCGGCGACCATGGCCGGTTGTTGCCCCTTCACCCCCGAGGTGCGTAGTGTCGCCTGGCCGGGCAAGTTCAAGCCGGATCTGCCTCCTCGCTACAACGGCACCCCTGACCTTGTGGAGTTCTTGCAGCTCTACGAGCTAAGCATCGAGGCGGCGAACAGCGACGAGAAGGTCATGGCGAACTGGTTCCCTATGGCACTCAAAGACGGCGCCCGTTCGTGGCTCCTGAACCTGCCTCCAGGCTCGATCTCCTGCTGGGACGAGATGCACGACCGCTTTGTCGCCAACTTCCAGGGCACTCGCAACCGCCCGCCGGCCACGGGTGACCTGCGCCGCGTCAAGCAACAACCAGGAGAGACCCTCCAGAAGTACATCCAGCACTTCAACAACATTCGTCTCAAGATCCCCAATGTGATAGACGAGGCCATCATCTCCGCGTTCTCTGATGGCGTCCGCGACGTCAAGATGAAGGAAGGGCTCGCTATCCATGAGGAACTGTGCACATCTCAGGAGCTGTTCAACCTGGCGACCAAGTGCGCAAGAGCTGAGGAAGGGCGCCTCTCCCTCCTCGAGCTGCCGGCTGCGGACCCGGAGGAGAAGAAAGCCAAGGCCAAGGACGTGAAGCGCAAGGGAGCAGCCGTGCTCGCAGCGGAGCCGGACACCAAGCGAGGCAGAGACCAGCCCGAGTCATCCAAGAGCAGTCGACCGTTCTGCGCCTTCCACAACCTGAATACCCACAACACCAGCGACTGTCAAGAGCTCAGAGCCATCCGAGAAGGCCTCTTCGGTCGCCGCCCTGAGCGCAATGACAGGGGCTACGGCTGAGAAGGAGGACGTGGTGGAGGGCGTTGGGACGACCGTGGCCCGCGCCAGGAGTGGCACGACCGGCCTCGTGAGGACCGCTGGCAGGATCATCCTCGCAAGAGCGCCTGGAGGGACCAGCCTCGTGAGGATCGTCCCCAGGGCAACGCCGGTCTTCCCCCGTTGCCGCCACCGCCAAGGAGGAATGACGACCACCATCAAGACAAGGGGGCTAGGGGCTTCCAGGAGCAGCGCGCTATCGCCTGCATCTTGGGCGGAGCCCAGGCCCCAGCCTCGCAGCGTATCTTCAAACAGTTTGCTCGTGAAGTGAATGCAGTCCTCCCCAAGCTTGAGGCCACGCGCCCGCTTAGGTGGTCCCAGTGCGCCATCACCTTCAACTCGGCAGATCAGCTCAAGTGCGCAGCCACTGCTGGCGCCCTCCCGATGCTTTGTTCACCAGTCATCAGTAACGTGCAAGTTACCAAGACCCTCGTCGACGGCGGCGCAGGGCTCAACGTCCTGTCTGTCGACACGTTCGACAACCTCCAAGTGTCGTATGACCAGCTTCAGCCTACCAAGCCTTTCTCAGGAGTGACCGACGGCTCGACCATGCCGATAGGGCAGGTCCGCCTCCCTGTCACCTTTGGAGAACGCAAGAACTACCGCATCGAGCTCATCGACTTCGACGTCGCACACATCCGTCTACCGTACAACGCCATCCTCGGGTATCCAGCCCTGGCCAAGTTCATGGCGGTGACCCATCACAGCTACAATGTCCTCAAGATGCCAGGAAGCGGCGGAATCACCACGGTCCCATGTGAAGAAAGAGACGCGGTGTGCTCCCGCAAGCGTGCCTTTCAAGCTGCAGCAATCGACGACCCCGACAGCAAGGGCGAGGGCCCTCCTGAGGCCATCTCCAAGAAGAAGAAGAAGCAGTTGTGTCGTGCTGGACCTCAGGAGGGTGGCATCACAGCTGGGACCTCGTCAGGATCAGCGCCGGCTCCAGGGGCGCCTCCCTCCATCGCATAGGTAGGCGCGCCCAGCGCCCTCCTCGGGCAGGGCTCGGGGCTCTCTTCTGGAGGGCCTCAGACCTTGCCAACATCACGAGGGAGGTGCTCGGGCACCACTTGGAGGCGTGCTTCACGACATGTTTCCCTCAGGAGGACACAGGGCGAGGAGCGCCCACCGCTCAGAAGTTCATCACCAAGACCACCCAGGAACTGCAAGACGCAAGGGCCATGCGCGGCAACCGCCGCTCACGAGGCGCAGCTCCCCATCCAGGCAAGGATGTTGGGCTGCGCGTCTGCATCGACGTCCCAGCGCTCAACAGGGCTGCTTCTCAGGAGCTTTTCTGGCCTTCACGCATGGGCCGTTGCGAGGGTCCGCCACACAGCTACGTTCGCATGCCTTTCGGCTTGCCGAGCGTGTAATCAGCCTATCAGCGCAACCTGCAGCGTATCCTGGCGGCTCAGGAGGCCAGGCACCACGCAGTGCTGACGGAGATGGAGACGGTCCTTAGGGAACCACCTGATCCCCCAGAGCCTCCCGAGGCTCAGGGCCCCGGTGGCTCGTGAGGAGCAATCCCTTCGTCGCGTACCTTCAGCTGCCCCGACATCTCTTCATCAAGAGAACTAGGTGAGATTTTCCAAGTTCATTCAGCTGGGAGCGCCCCTCGGGCTGCATCATTCCCAGGCTGCGTGGGTCCGTCCCTGTGGCATGTATCCCTTTTTCTTCATGTCTTTAGCTTACCTTGTTGGGGGTGCCCCTCGGGCTGCATCATCCCCAAGCCGCTCGGGCCTGACCCAGTGGCGTGTATCTTCCCTGCTTTCATTTAAGCTTGTTCGCTTCCCATGCCTAACCTATCTACCACCCTCACCTTCCTGACTCCCACCTCTCACGGGGGCCGCTCACGCCAGCATGGCGCTTGTGCATGGGTCCGTCCCTGCAACATCGACAAATCTGAGCGGCCGAGCTCTGGCTCGCGGCACGCCCCGCGCATGTCACCTCACCAGGCCCTCAGTGCCGCCGCCTCCTCGCGAAGCAACCAGGCGGACTAACAACCAAAATGGCAAACCGTGTTTCTCCTTGTGCTGGTTCGTAGGGATCTCAGAAGAAGGATAGTAGGCGGCACCGCGAGCTTCCTCATCTCCCGTGCAATCCGCTTGCGCGTTAAAAGGGGGGCTCCTGAGCATCGCGACTCAGGAGCTCTTACTGGCTCTCCAGCCCTCACCCCCTGGCCTTGACCACAGCGCGCGACCTGGCATACCAGTGGCGGCTGAGCTCGCTCGAGGGCCGGGACCTGAGGACATAGAGCACGAAGGAGAACATGGGGGAAAGGGAGACTCGTATGGGCCCGACCTAGCTACGCCGCGGAAGCTTGCGCACTAGCCTGGCGCATCACAAGAACTCGGCCCCAAACCATCAAGATAAGTCCTGCACTCGGACCAACGAATTGTTGGAGCCTAGGGTTTATGCTTGCCGCGGCCCCGCTGCGGCCACGTCGCCTCCCTTTCTTGCCTTACCATGGCTGCTTGAGCGCTAAAGGGGACCTCCTGAGCATCGCGCCTCAGGGGCTCTTACTGGACCTCGGGCCGCTCACCTCCTGGCCTTGACCACGGCACGCGACCTGGCATACCAGCGACGGCTGTAGCCTGCCTGGGGACCGGGACCTGTCAGGGTAGAGCAACAAGCCATCGCGAGGTTGGAAAGGGGAGACCGAGCCTTAACGGGACATGCATTCGCAGATTTTCATAATAAGGAAGATATACACAAAAGACATCACAGACCCTTACGCGCCCCCACAGGGTACTTATTGGTTCCTCGCAGGGAACAAGAGATGAGAACCTAGGGGAATCCTATCTACACCCTCCTACGACCGACACCATTATCAACAGTGGGCCGCGGGAGGCCGGCGCCAACCCCATCCAGATCTGCGACGGCGGCGGCCGGACGCCGCAACCCTGCTCCGAGCCCGGCGAGAGCTCGGGGGCACGTAGCTGTCGTCGCTGGTCTCCGGAGTCTCGTAGAGCTCAGGAGAACCGCTGGACTCCCGTGAGCCGCTGCTGGAGTAGCCACAAGCGGAGCGGGCGTCATCCTGGCGCTCCCCTCCAGGGCAGCACTCCAAGCGGCGGCCCTCCGTGTCGAAGACCTTGAAGAAAAGCGTGGAGGCGCCGTCATATTCGAAGTGGATCGCGAGGGCGCCCTTCGCACGGCAAACCCGCGCGACCTTGCCCCAGCCGTGGGTCATGAAGATCTTGTCGGTGGAGACCGTTTCAACCTCTGCTCCGGTCGTCGGAGCATCAGAGTCAGCATGCTGCAGCCAGAGCTCGAGGGGCCCCCTCGGCGGCATCACGTCAGAAAAGAACCGCGAGAAGCGGATCCAAGAGCTTGGAGGCATCGGCGCCCATAGCACAAGCTCGCGCGAGGAATCCGTGGCATGGATTCCCGGGGCAACAGCGCGTGTCGCCATCGCACGACGACCACGGTTGCGATGCGGGCGGTGCCGCTCGTCGCTCTGCCCTCCTGAGCCCTCGGATTCAGCATGCAAGGGTAGCGGATACCCTGGAGGAGGCTGCTCGCACCAAGGCCTTGTCACCACCTGCATCGCCGCTTCGTCACGACGATGAACCGACCTCTTCTTTGGCGGGAGCAGCCCTGGATCATCACGGGGGGCCTTTCCTTTCTCGTCGGCGGAGAACCTTCGGATCGGCGCCATCGGAGTTGCTTCTAGTAGAGGAGCAGGGAGGAGGAAGAAGGCGAACCGTGAAGAGATGGGCGACGGGGGCTCTGCCCCCTCCCCATTTATAGCGGAAGAAGGCCAACCGGCGCCTCCCACGATCACAGTAATGATGGTTTTCCTTGCATGTCGCAGGGACTTGTCAAGTCGAGCAGTTGCCGAGGCAGCGTGGGGAAGCAGAGACGCCCACGTCCAATCAACCGCCACGCATCGACCAAGGCCGCAGGCTTTTGGGGCCCGCGTCGCTCCGCGCTTGACCTTTGGCTTCGCCTTGAAGCCAAGCCCAAGCGCACCTTGGGCCCGGGGGCTACTGTTGGCGTTCTGGGAACGGGGGTCCCCAGACTTGCCTGCCTGCGGCCCATGGCGTGGCTATGCTAGCAGGCATGTACGACCCATCTTTATGAACGAGACATTCAAGACCCTCACGAGGGGCGAAGCCTCGCGAGCCGGACGACGCAAGACCTCCTCAGGAGCGACCTCACCAGGTTGGCTCGCGAGGAGCGGAGAGATCAAGGCAGGGCAAACCTCGCGAGGCTCTCGTGACGTGAGCCATGACGATCAAGATCAGGCGGGCGCCAGCACGCGCAGCATCCTTGTTTCCTCTTTGGTGCTAAGGAGGCAAGCGCAGGCGTGGAGTACCGAGGCATCAAGCAAAGATTTCCATATTAGTGCAACGAGACCAAGACCAGCAGGACAGCAGGACGAAGGTCACCGTGGAGCCCAAGGTGGCGTCACCACCAGAGCCTTTGGCAGGCGAAGACTACTTTTGTCAGGATAACTTGTACTAGTTGTCCCCTTTCAAATTGGCCGTTGTTTGCTCCCTTCCCGCTCAATATTTGGGAAGAGGAACAGGGCCTGTATAAGTAGAACTAGCCACCGCAGTAGGGGGAATTCCTTCTGAATCCTCTCACCCACAAGCTCGCAAAGCACAAGAACACCTCACCCTTAGGAGGTTGTTCTTCCCTTTGTACTGTTCATCATCAGCCCAAGAGGCAATCCACCACCACCACACTGGAGTAGGGTATTACACCACAACGGTGGCCCGAACCAGTATAAATCTTGTGTACTTTATGCTGTGAGTTTGTCGAGTTTGTCCGCGAGATCTTAGCGAGCTAGGGCGTAGATAGGTAGGGAGGAAATCTTCGCGCGCACCCAGTGTTCGAACCTTGAGGGTTTTGCCGGAACCCGTGATCCAACAATTCTCTCTATCTATCCGTCTCACTGGGCCTTATTTGCCTCTAACAAATGGATGTACACCGACCAATCTCCCGCTATACATTTAGCTAGCCAGGTCCTTATAACTCGTTTTCCCCCACGCGTCGATCGATCTACCTCATTAGTTATGTCTCTCCCTTCCTCCAACAAACAACAATTGATTTATCGATCTAGTTAGGTTTGCTTACCAAACACATGCACTACAAAAAAAGACACATCTGTGACATTTGGGGCCGAACGATTTTTTTCTGTCATACATATGACACTTCTATGACGATAATTGTGAGAAAACCCGGTATCATCATAGATGTGGTGGGCTCCTACTTCTATGACAAAAAATCATGACAGAAAATGGGCTTTTCGTCCTGGGCGGGCCGGAGACGCAGCTGCATGACATTCTTTGGGCCGTCCATGACGGAAAAAACTGTGGTAGAAGCGAGGGCGAGGAAAATTTCGAGGAGTTCCCGGTTACGGTGGGAGGTCAGGGGCCGAGCGATGCGCGTTTCTCTCGTACACGTACGCGCGTGTGTGCGAGGCGTTGGCTCTAACTGAACCCGAGCGAGGCGTTGGGCTCTAACTGAACCCGAGTGATTGCACTGCAGGCTACGCGTTACTGAACCCGAGCGATCGATCGATGGCTGTTAACTGAACCCGATTGAGCGATTCCTTCGCTACTGCTGCTAACTGAAGCCGATCGATGCTGCCTCTGGATGAACAATGAGCGTTGCTGGGGGGGTTGGATGAACAGTTCCCGGTGGGGGTGGATGAACAGGACCCCGTGGTGTTGCCTCTGGATGAACAGGACCCCAATCGATCGAGCCGGTTGGGGCTGGATGAACAGGACCCCGTGGAGGGCAGGATGAACAGGACCACCCCGTGGAGGGCAGAATGAATAGTAGATGGTGGAGGGCTGGAAGAACAGTAGCCCATGGAGGGGTGGTTGAACAGGAGCCCGTGGATAGGGCTGGTTGAACAGTAGCCGGTGGAGTAGCGCGTGGTGGAGGCTGGATGAACAGGAGCCCGTGGATGAACAGTCGCAGGTGGAGGCTGGAGGAGGTCGACGGTGGATGAACAGTAGCCCGTGGAGGCTGGAGGGGGTCGACGGTGGAGATGAACAGTGTCCCATGGAGTCCCTTTTGTGGTACGCCACACCCCTCCCGATGAACAGGACCCCCGTTTCGACCGTAGCGCTCCAACACAAGTCCGCTTCCTCCATTTTGCGGTACGCCACACCCCTCCCGATCAACAGGACCCCCGTTTCGATCGTAGGAGGTCTATTTCCTTCGTTTTGCGGTACGCCAGACCCCTCCCGATGAATAGGATCCCGTTTCAAACGTGGCCGGTCAAACACAAGGCCGTTTCCTTCGTTCTGAGGTACGCCAGGCCTTGTTTCCATCGGCTGTTCCGTCCAAGCCCTCCCGATGAACACGACGACGCATTCCGTTCCGACCCAGCCGGTTGGCTCCCCATGAACACGACGACGACGCTGTTTCTACGTTCTGACCCAGCCATGTACACGAGCCCTGGCCGTACGTATGCGCGAGTAGGCGTTGGAGACCCTGCCCGTATGTACGTACGTGGCCGTATTTTCTTTCTTGCACAGTGGCTGCTGTACGTACGTGTACATGCTACGTGCGCGCCTCTACTATGACACGTGCGCGCCTCTACATCGACCAGTATGTATGTACACGTTCGCGACCAGAATGACAATGCTACGTACGCTTTGACCAGGTGGGTCCCGACTGTCAGGCACTTCCTTGCCTGCGAAGATGTAGCTGGTGGGTCCCAGCAGTCAGGGGGGCGAATCGTTTTTTGCCCGGACGCACTTCCTTGCGTGCGAAGATGTAGCTGGTGGGTCCCCGCAGTCAGGGGGAAATGGTTTTTTTGCGAAATACGGTGGCCCGTCCGGTGGGTCCCCGCTGTCAGGTGGAGGAATAATTATTTTGCGCGTAATAAGGAGGCACTTGCTGTGGCTGTGGACCTAGCTGTCAGCCTCTCCATGTACAGTCCACGTCCGATGGAAGCCGTTCCTTGACCACGTTGACCACGCCGCGCCGAGAGCACCAGGGCGGTGGACGACGGCGAGGCCTAGGAAGGGGATGACGCGGAGCCGGGGAAGACGCGGCAGTGGAAACCCGCGCGGAGAGGAGTACGAGGGTTCACTGGTTCGGCTGCGGTGTGAGGCTGCCGTCGCCGCAGGTCCTGACCAGCGGTGGGAATAGTAGGGGGCGGTGATTTCTCCGCGGCAGCACAGCCGGCCACGGGAGGCAGGAGCATGCGGCACGACCGGCGCTGCTTTGGGCGGCTGGAGCAACAAGACCAGAGGTTGAAGAAGCACTACGGCCGTTGGATGGACATCATACGGTCACTGGAGCTAGAATCGTGCATATTGACTAAGTTGACAAAGCCCTCCGTCCCCGTCAACTTAGTAGGCCCACAAGTCAGCCTGCCACTATACTAGGTCCCAGCTAGCAGGGGGAGTATTCATTTTTTGTGCGTAATAAGGACGCACTTCCTTGCGTGCGAAGATATAGCTGGTGGGTCCGAGCTGTCAGCGGCGGTAACGTTTTTTCGCGAAATACAGAGGCCCTTTCGGTGGGTCCCAGATGTCAGGTGGAGGAATCATTATTTTGCGCGTAATAAGGAGGCATTTCCTTGCGTGCGGCCGTGGACCCAGCTGTCAGCCTCTCCACGTACAGTCCACTTCAGATGCATGTCGGTCGTTGACCACGTTGACCAGGCCGCGCCGGGAGCACCAGGGCGGTGGACGACGGCGAGGCCTAGGAAGGGAACGACACGGAGGCAGGGAAGACTCGGTAGTTGTTTCCCACGCGGAGGGGAGTACGACTATACGAGGGTTTACTGGTTCGTCTGCCGTCGCCGGAGAATAACAACAGGTGTGGGTGAGTAGAGGGATGGCTAGGCCAGCGATGGGAGTACGGTGGGGCGGTGAAGCCTGCGCGGCAGCACAGCCGGCCGCGGGGAGGAGGGAGCAGGCAGTCCCGCCGGCGCTTGTTTGAGCGGCTGGAGCAGGAAGAGCAGAGATTGAAGAAGCACGACGGCCGTTGGATGGACATCCAACAGTCACTGCTTGTGCGTCAACCTTTTTTTAGGAAAGCCTCAAATCTGTGGAAAACAGCATACAACCCATCTGCCATTATTTCTAATAATTTACAGCCCATTTGCTAATTCTGAAGGTTTTTTTGGAGCCCATATTCTTTTTGTTAGCATTACAGCCCATATTGTGGCCACGGTTAAAAAATTATACGAAATGTTGCATATTTCGGTGCGGTCCGAACTGTTTTTAATCCCGAAATTTCGAGTCACATTCAAACTGATTTTAAAAATAAATGTATATCAATATAAAATCCAACAAATTGTCCACGCATAAAAATTAATGCAATTTAAAATCTTGAAATGAAAAAAAGAAATTTGAAAGTAATTGCCGGTTTGATGTGTTTTAAAAATGTACAGCCCATTTCTCATTACTGATAGGCCATTTTCTCGTCCAGCCGAATGAAGCTCTCCTCGTCTTGAAAGATTTGCAGCCCAATAGGCCTGACAAAGCGACTTACTTGGCAAATCACAAAAAAACTGGGCTAGCCATTTTCAGAAAGAAAAAAAACTACTGGGCTGGTCTGTGGTAAACATAAAAGAGAAGGCTGTCTAGACATGCCAGAGTGCCCCGCACAGCCCAGTTGACACCCTGCTTCCGTCTCAAAAACAAATTAGATAAATGCCACAACAAATATGGCGATTCATAAAAATGCCACTGCAATTTCCAAACTTTGAAAAATGCCACTGCAATTTTTGCAAACTTTGGAAAACGCCACTGCAATTTGCAAACTTTGAAAAACGCCACTCCAGACTTCGAAAAATGCCACTGGGGATGGCATGAAATGGCATTTTTCAAAGTTTGGAAATTGCAATGGCATTTCTTAGAAACACCAGATTTGGAGTGGCATTTATCAAATTAACCCAAAACAAAAATAACTGGGCGAGCTGCTGGGTCCCTGATGTCAGCCGCTCGTTGTGCAACTCTCTCGTTTATTGACTACGTTGACAATGGCATGGGACCCAGATGTCAGAAATCCATTACGAGGAGCCATTTTTTTATTGGATTGAAATAAGGAGGCACTTTGCTTGCGTACTGCCATGACCTTGGCGGGTCCCTGCTGTCATCCTCTCCACGTACAATCATCTCCTGGTTGTGTACGCGTCAACTTGGTAGGCCCACAAGTCAGCCTCTAAACCCGTGGAGGACAAATACAACCCATTTAAAAAATAACAGCCCATTCCATATGTTCAAACGGAAAGTTCAACATTCAGAGCAAAGTAACAGGTCTGATCCACATATAGAGTACTGAACTTCCACGTTGACAACCATCATAGCCAAGTTAACTATCTACTTCCACTAATACTCTAGTAGCGTACAAGTACTAACTTACTCTTAGCTAACTAGACGATGCCGGCCGCCATCTGCGGTACACGCTAAACGCCGGCACCGGCGTCCTCCGCCTCGCCTCGGACTTGCCAGAGGTGCGATAGGGCGCGTTGCTCGCGCGCGTTGGCCCTTTCCATGCCGGCGTGGTCCACCGAAGCTTCGGCTTCTAAGCGGGAAACCCACTTGACGAGCTGGTAGTAAAAATCGGCGTCGCGAACGCGTGCGTGCCCGACAGCCTCCAGGGCTATTTGCCGGGCGCCGGCCTCCACGTAGTCGGCCCACGTGCGGGCGCTCTGCTCGCGACTCAGAGCGTCGGTGCGCTGCTGCTCCATGTCCCGCTGGCGGCGCAAATCGGCGATACGCTGCTCATCCGCCAAGCGGTCGCGCTCCAACAACTCCTGCTCCTCCGCCAGGCGGTCGCGCTCCAACAAGTCCTCGATCTCCGCATTGCCATCTAAAGACCGATAGAATGCCTCCTCCCTCCGTCTGCCTTCCGGTGAAAAACCGAACACTAGTTCCGGCGGTGACCGCCTCCGGCCACGCCTATCGCGGACGGGCGGGGGCATGGCGGACGTGGCGAGAGCGAGGATAAGTGGCGAGCAACGTCGGGCCGGTGGGGGCTTATGAGGATAGGGCGAGTTGGGTCACGGTGCCACCATAGAAGGCCGAGAAACAGTACTTATAAGCGGAAGGTAGCGCGACGGTCATCGGAATTCAATGCATAATGAAGCAGGCATGGCTTAGCGCGCCAGCTTGCCGTGGAAAACTAGAGAAACTGAAATTCTGACTGTGCCGTCCCGTCCCGTCCGTGCTGGGTCGCACGCCGGCCTTACGGTCAAACGAGTGCACTCGAATCATCTCCCTCCTTGTCAATAATGATTCCACGGATTTAAAAGGCCCGCAACAATTAAAGCGCATCTTTTTCGCATCAGTTAGCTGCCTTAATTACGGCCGGCTGCATGCGGGCACTCAAAATCGCTCGCAGCCAGTACGCGGAGCAGCATGCAACGAGTCGCAGCCGAGGGCATTAATTGATGAACTTTAGCTGGGAGATAAGGCATTTGCGAACGTTTTTGCTAGCAGTTTCTTCAGATTCGCATGGCATTTTCTTCAGAGCAGCTTGTCAGTTTCTTCAGAGGTAGGCATTTCTATTCAAAAAACTGCCACTTCGGATCTTGCGTCGCAACTAAAACAGCCAGGAGCGCATTAGTAGGCTAGCTAGTGATCGATCGGTAACTTGTAAACACTGAGCGAACAGATATAAGGAACTGTTAATGCATCTCAATGATTCACAGATCATATACAAATATGTAGCTCCAAAAGCAAAGATCAGCCACAACTAAAACCAACTAGTACGATTCCCATACATAAGATCAACATGTTAATGCATCTCAATGATTCACAGATCATATACAAATATGTAGCTCCAAAAGCAAAGATCTAGAAAAAACATATGTTCTTCCTACTAACATGGATGCTTCTCTTGGCCAACATTCAGTACAGACTGAATGACAAATTTGTTTGTGAAGTCTACAATTCCTCTTGCAAACGTAAGTGGTTTCACCAACAGCTGGAACCATGGGAATGAACCACACATGATGGAGGAACATCCACTGCAATATGATTTGGTCTTCTCTTGATCACACGGCGAGACTATTTTCGGAATACAAACTTTAACTTAGGCAAAATGATGCCCATTGTATAATCAGACCAAAGCAATGAAGCACCTAGTGTTGGCCAATAAATAGTACAGTACTACTTTTCTGCAGTCCATGAAGTGACTATCCAATCTTTCTGTGTCTATTTTCAAATGGCACTGCATGCAGTGACTATACTATTCTCTTGTGCAGTTCAACCAAAATTGCGGTCACTTTGTGTGTTTGCTAAATAGCAACGGGCAGACATCTCTGTCTGCACAAATATCAAGCAGCTAGTAAACATATACCCCACCTTGTATTTTCGGTTTAAACATGTCTCTTCCGCTTAGATCTGTCATGTTTTGCACTGGACAATTTGATACAGTCATGTTTTGCCCTGGACAATTTCATACTGAATTGATTTGCTTGTTCAGAGCAGAAATATAGCGCCTATTCTTCATCAGACCAAGGATATCCATGTTCGCAGTGATGGAAGAGGTGAAATCGATACAACCGAAATTGAGCATCCAGTCATTGAATCATGTCCTGCACCTCCAATGTAGGTCCACCCTGCCAATAAATTCACATGCAAACCACTAGTATTACTATCTAATGACAGTACAAAAAGAGTAGCAAGATAGTAGCAAACCATGTACCTTCTTAATGAACAGCTCATAGTGCCACCAATTGGATATAAAGGTTTGGGAGAAAACATGCTCCTAATGTTGAACCAGTTGGACTTTTTGTGCAGTTCCACTAAACTCGAGCATCCCTGTTTGCATAGATATTGAAAGTGTGATTACTATAAAAGTGGCACTAGTTGAAGCATAGACTCACAAATATAAGCATTCCAATTTCTTAATGGGAAAAGGTAGCAAGACTGTTTCTAACCACCTTTTTGAAGGAATAAATAAGGCAACAGAGGCTGATGTCAGAAAGGCATATATAGTTCTTTCTGAAAGAATGATCGATTCCTGACCTTTCCTCTTCTTTTAAGCATATTTTGTGCAGTTCAACTAAAATAAAATGCCATCACCGCCTTGACAATTCAGTGACACTGTACAAAAGGAAATGACTTAACATTACATCATGATGTCAGGTATGTAGTCGACAGGCATTAGAGACAAACTTACAGACCTCCTCCGATAACATAATGAACATTAATTTTAACAAAGGTGTGACTAGCTTTACCGGGATAATTTGAGTGAACTCTACACCCTCTGTTCCTTAATATAAGAGGTTTTTGCGGTTCAGTTTAAAGTACCCAAACGTCTACTAGTATTTAGAAAAACAGGTAGTAGTTTTCTTGAGCACATATCTGGGAAAGCTTGCCACCCTTTATTTATGTCCATACGCTAATGCAACACCATTCGAAATTTCGAATACTACAAATATACACTAATCCAGTGGCTAGTGCAACAGTAGAGTAGTTATTTTATTACAGGGTACAGTACAATGGTTTTACTGAACAGATTTCAATAAACTCTGGCACTGGAAGATTTCTATAAGAATTAACAATACAAAATGTAAAGGTAACACGTTTCAGCATTGGTATACTAGCTGTGCATGAGCATTAAACCAAATACAAAAGTCTGAAGGTAACTAGCATTATTAACTAATGACAGTATAAAAAAATTGCAAACCATGTACCTCCAAGGTAAATATCATTTCGAACTCGGGGGGACCTTAAAAATTGCTATCCCAATCTTGATAATCGATCAAACATAAAAACTTGATCGAACGAATCAAGAGAACAGCCGGAGGAGGAGGTGCCCACTCTTAACCTTTCCTCTTGTCTTCATAATTTTTTGTGCAGTTTAACCAAAATAAAATGACATCAGCGCCTTGGCATTTTGGTGACACTGTACAAAAAAATTAACTTATCTCATGAAAGTGAGGTATGTAATCTATAAGCATTAACAGTGCAAAAATCTGAAGGTAGTAACAAGTTTCATCGTTGGTATACTGGCTGTGCAACATCATTAGAATGCCTTAGTTGAAAAATCTTTAATACATCCACAATCAACAGCTAACCCTGAAATAATCCAGTGACATTAAATGGCATTGCTTAAATTTATCGGTGGCATTAGACTGAGTGCGGCATTAGTTAAATGTGGCATCACTTTAGCAGTAGCATTGCTTGACTTGACTGCTGGCGTTATACTAACAGCAAAAAAGTTAGACTAAGAGCATGCGAGGCCCATTCGGACAGTGGGCGCACCAGTACGATGTACCTCCACGGACGCATAGAGTGGTGAGGGAGGTATGGTTGCCCAGAGCAACAAATATCCAGGCAGCATATGTGGATTACGTCCCATTTTTGTTATGTTTAGCCACCTTTTTCCTATGTGAGGACAACAAACCGATCGACCTGGTCATTCTCTATTGCGTTGTCATGCCTTTCTACCCTTCTTCAACCAAGAGACACGAGACTCGTTCCTTAGCTACTGATTTTCCCCTTCTCAACCTAGATGCGGGTTCGATGCCTACTCTCTTGGACAGTACAGTCTCCCTTCCTTTCCTTATTCAACCCAGACATGGATTAGTCTGCATGAAGTAGGGTTTCCTTTAATAGTGCAAATTAAGGTTTTCGTCTGCGTGACCAGCAGAGCAGAGGATAGCAAATTGGGAAGATGGTGGAGTGGAAAAAGATCCACATGCAGCGACATGGCAGATGGGGCAATAGAACAAGGGTATGGTTCGAAAAGAGGTAGCATACCTGAGGGTCGGCGGGAAGTGGCTTCGCTCGTGGTCATCGTCCTCCACACGCACTACGACAGCGAGCTTGGGGACGGAGGCCATCCCGCGCGGGCGCTAGGTCTGAGAGGACGGCCTTGTCGTCAGTGCGTGACCTCGCTCGCCGACGACGAGTGCGTCAACACTGCACGTCCTTTTCTTCCCCGGCGGATCTGTGACCACCGGTGAGGAGGGAGAGAGAGGCCGTCTTTTTTAGATCTGGAGAGAGGGTGATAGTGTGAGAAGCAAGTGGGCAGCCCTTAGCAAGAAAGCTCTGAAGCTCCAGCCTATATATCTTTTTTATACTACTAGTACTAGAGGTGGAGTAGTGGTAGAGTAGTTTATATTTTCTCTGCAAACAGTACCAGTTAGTCGTGCTTCAAAACTGAACGGCACGCCATTAAAAAAATAAAGTCGAGAAATAATGCGGCACCTCGGGCCAACGCGGCCAGATCGCATTTTGCACGAGAAATTACACACGATGTTTCGTTGACATGTGGTCCCGTTCCAACATGTCAGTGAGACGACGGCGAGTCCTTTTGTACAATTTCCGAAAGGACGTGTAGGCCGGGGCGCCTCTTCGTGTACCGTGGCAAACTGGCAACCGTCCACCGACTCTTCGCCTTTCCCTCTCGATTTGGAACTGCTGTCGCACGCTCTTCCTCCCTCCTCCATTTGCCTTCACCCTTCCTTCTGCCATTGTTCGATCGTCTTCTCCATGGAGGGAACAAGCCGGAAACGACCCCGTTATTCTTGCCCCGATCTGAAAGATGACGTGGTGGGGGAACTCATTGATCGGTGCGACGTCATCACCTCGGCTAGCATGGCAGGTTCGTTCAAGCCCATTCTCGACTCAACTAATAACATCATTACAAGGAACCCAAGGGTCCAGGAGCGGTTTGATCTCCCTTATCTTCTTCGCTATAAGCCTTTTCGCATGGGCGCAGACGACGGAGGCCTCGCCTTGTGCAAGTTGATGCCGCTTGATAATGATACGTGTGATGTCAAGATGCCATCGCTTAAGGGTAAGTCCTGGGCTGGCACAAATGAAGATTGGGTTGTTTATATTGGGTACAATTGCAAGTGGGAACTTGTGAATGTGTACACTCGTCAGCGGATTCCACTTCCAAAAATCTCCGAGTGCCCTGAGGTTGAGCACACAGATGATCTACGTACGTTCAAATACGATCATGGTGACAGTCGTCTACTGAAGATAGCAATTTATCGAGTTCCCAACCGCTCTTGGAATTACAAGAACTATCAAGTTGTTGCTATCTTCGACAAGCTTGTTGCCATCCTTCGTGGTTCGACTGGATTGATATTGCTCAAAAATCAGTTTCTATACACGGATGTGTACTGTGATGCAATTGAATACGAGGATCTTGTGTTTGCTGCACCACTCGTGGCACTGTTTTTGTATGGGATCCTTGTAGTTTCGGTACGTTTGTCTTCCACCGTAATTATAATTGTTTCATCCACATGCATGCGGGTTAGCAAGTTTCCCTTTACTAATTAACCTTCTTCTTGTGTTTCCAAGGTCCTGTGAACATTCCACCACCTATACTTGAAAAAATTTATAAGCAAGGGGGAGATGACGATGGTGATGATCACGAGCATGAGGAGGAGCAGATCTTATATACTCAGTGGCGCCTGACAACTAATTCCGATGGATCACCTCTTCTTGTCTGTATACAGTGCACTCAGACTGTTACTACTGAGGAAGCAGGTGTTGTCTCCCATGGTCGCCCTCTCCTGACCTATTCCAACACCCGTTGCATGGTATTCAGGATGGATACTAGTGTGCTAGCGCAAACACCTTCTCCCTGGTTCAGTATTGATAGTCTTGGAAAAAACTCGCTCTTCCTTGGACCAAACTATCCAATGATGGTGAAAGGCTATCCAGCTGCTGTTGACACAACGTTACTACCATTTATGAGAAGCAACTGTATCTATACCTCGGACATTTCGGTGGTTCCCTACCCTGGTCCTGATATATTCCGCTTCAGCCTGGATGAGCAGTCCTGTGTTGCTCTTGATATTGACAATAGCTGGCCCTTCCCAGAGCACCTATGGTTCAAAGCAAGCGTTTCCAACACCGAGGATTGGTTGAGTTGAAGTTCATTTCATTGCTTGTTATTTGTTGTGTGATGAAAACTTTAGTATTTGCTAGAATGTTTTGTTGGAAATAATCTATAATCCAACATGTATCCTCGTTGTCGTTGGGTGTTGATGACTTGTTGTATTTAATGAATGGTACATTTCAGTTGCGAATGCATGTCATAGACTCAATTTATGAATGGTTTTTGAGTCACTTCTTGGAGTGTGAGTACCGTAGTAGTATAGCCAGCATCCGGTTAGTATATGAAGTTGCCACATCACATAGAGCCAACCTAATATTGGAGTATGCTAGCCCTCCACCGGTGCGCCGCTTCAAATGGCGGAGGAAGTGAGAGGTCACGTCACCTTGTGTCCAGATCTGAGATGCCACGTGTACCAGTTGAATGACTCCAAGTTCGACCACCGTGATGTTAGGTGCGAGCCCAAGAACACTGCTGGAGAGACCCCCCTCATAATTTTCCTACATTGGTCGTTTGATTCATAGGATAGAATGCTATAGGATTTTTTCCCTATGTAATCATCTTTTAATTGACAATCAAGCATCCACTCCAACTTTTGTTTCACTTCCTTTGTTCCTACGAAGAGAGTACTTGCTCTAAATGATGTGCCGCTGCAAGAGCCGCCTATGTTTATTAACCATGCTCTAAAAAGGTGGACCAGCTTTGGCTATAGTAGTACTGTACTAGGTTAGTAGGTGACCTTGCGCTTGGCTCTTCTCCTCTTCCGGAAGTCGAACAATAATTATGGTACTACAGTAATACTTTTGGCAATCTGACACCAAATGAACTGCTGCACGTCCACCGCTTGTAAGCAAAAGTTTCTCCTCGTGCTGCGAGCCACCGCGCACGCGTTGGCGAGGGAGAAGGCGTAGAAAGCAAGCTTCTCGTCATTCTGCGAGTTGATGGGACCCATCAAAGTTATTTATTAGTACTCTCTTCAAAAAGGGCCGACCATGTCCATGGCTACCATCCCGTGCTCTATCACTGAGTACGTGCACTATTCATGTGCCATCGAGGAGAAAAAGAATTTGCGTACTACTAGGAGAAAACAATAGTACACTATTTGTACTAGCTTCACATGCTGCACTATCTCTACGTCTACGTACGTAATACAACAATTTTTAAACTTGAGACCAGCCACCCATCCTCACAAAGAACACTTTTTAACCTAGCACAGACTCCAGGAAATTTGGCCACAGTGTGAGGTGGGCCATATGTTAATGTGTTCTCTGTACGTAACCAGCACCTCGAATCCTCGATACTACTTCTATAAGTAGTACTAGGAGTAGTAGGGTGGCATGGGCCAGAACAAGCATTCACGTCCAGGAGTACGGCACACACCACCAGCATGACTTCCATCTGACAACATATTTCTTGGAGTCTGTGCTACATCAATCTCTTCAACCTAGTCGTTTCTCTAACTCAGCCATCGCGCGGCGGGCGAGGTGGGGGTTTGCCGATAGTCGGTTTCCTCAACTACGGTCCCACTTGTAAGGCCAACTCCAATGCACGACCCCAAACGGACCTCTGTTTTGCCTGGATTCTGTCCGTTTGGGTAGGGCAATGGGGTCGTGTCCGGGCCATTTCTCGGACGCGGTGGTCGTGCGCCGAACGCGCGACCGCATCCCGGCCACGTAGATTTTTCTTTGCAAATACATATCTTTTTTTCATCATTGATTTTTTGGTACATGGAAATACATCACCAAAATTTTGACTAGAAAAGCAAGATCAAAGAAAACTGGAACCACAAGAATACATTTTAGAAGATATCCAACTTCCATAACTACTCCTGTAAGTTGGATTAGTACCTTCTCGATGCATTCATTGTTGATCTGCGGAGGCTCGATCTTGCGTGCTTCTTTCTTCTTCGAGTGTAAAGAAGTAGACGTGTCTAGCCTCTATTCTATCAACAAGTGCGCTAGTCTCATCTCTAGCCTCTATGCTAGCTAAAAGTGCTAGAACATCTACTAAATTGTGCTCTATCAATATATCATTGTACTCTTCTTCCCAATACCAAAACTTGCATCCATTCTACACAATAAAATTTTAAGTTAGCACAACTAGTCTAATCCGAGAGCACAACCGAAGATTTGGTCGAGTTCTTCCTCCGTTTGCCGACACGTGGGACATCCAGCATCCAGGTCGTGTCATGCAAGAAAATAGAGTGGTAGGTGAAGCCATGTGTGTGCATCTTGGGTTAAACTGTAAATAGAATCTTACTACTCTTGAGTAACTCCAAAAGCGGCCACCGAAGATCTTTATTGGATTTGTTTTTCATCACCAGCACGTCGAGGTGAAAGATGTGCAGGTTCAGTGGGTCCTCTTGCGTTTTCACTGACATGTGGGACCGCATATGACCAAACAAACGATGGGCTCCGCGCGTCTGCTGGCTGGCTGAGAAGAGAGATAGAGGAGGGCCGAGCACGGACTCCAGGAAATTTGTTCTAAGTACTCGATATAGTGGAGTAACCAGCACCTCGATATAGTGGGGCGGCATGGGCCATAACTAGCATTCATGTCTAGCAGTACGGCACACGCCACCCACACGAGTCCCATCCGACACCAATTTTCTTGGAGTCCGTGCTAGCTACAGCCATCTCTTCTCCCTCCTGTTTTCTCAGCCATCGCGCGGTGGGCGGGGTGGGGGTTTGCCGATAGTTGGTTTGCTCAACTGTGGTCCCACTTGTAAGTGAAAATGCAACACAACACGCATTCCCCCTTGAGCGGCGTGCCGGACAAACCGTGTGGGGGTGCGACGCGAACACGGAAGGCTTTTCCTTTTGAACTTGTAACTTGTAAAATTTGGTTCTGCTCCATGGGGCGACTGATAGATAGAAATAACGATTTTCCCTAGAGTAATGAGAAGTTTGGTTCTGGCACGGTTCATGCATGGAGTACGTAGGAAAATTATGAAGTTGATGCGAAAGGTAAGATAATTACTAGTAGTACCATATACTACTACATGGATTTGACGGAAAGATAAAGATACATACGGATCCATCAACGACATCCTCACACCCTAGTGCACCTGGTCACCAACCGACGTGTGAGGAGCGGCGGCGTTGGCGGCAAGCTCAACATGCTTCTAAACAATGCCGTCCAAGGTTGCCCTGCGGTCCAAGAAGGACAGCGTCCTATCGTCCTCCTCTTGCATGTAGTAGTCCTTGTGGACGATTTGCGCGTAGACGTGGGTGATTATGTCGATGGTGTCTTGCTGCGCCAAGCGCTGCGCGGCGAGCGCGACCTCGAGGTGGACATTCTCCGGCGCGACGGCGGGCAGTCGCAGGGCCACCAGTGCGTCGAAGAGGTTGTCACCATAGAGGCTGTTGAGGGTGGCAGGCATCGCAGAGCCTGGGCGCGTGGGCTGGAGGTGTACGTTAAGGTCGTCCGCGAGCTTCTTGATGACGGTGAACTTGTCGAGGAAGCCGACGAGGACCTCGTCGAACAAGGAGACAAAGCTGTCGTCCAAGTGGCCCCTCGCCCTGGCGGCCTCAAGCACTACCTGGAGACATTCCTCGGTGCGAGGATGCAGGCCGGCGTCGTGGACCATCTGGCACAGCCGTCTGATGCTTGCGCTCATCGCCTCCATGGGTCTAGCTTCTAGTCAACTGATCTTGCGATTGGAGTGATCACTCTTGCCCTTAGGTGCGTAGGTGCGTAGGATTTCGTAGATTGGACTGGCGGGAGCCTTTGTATGAGAAGTGCAGATTGCGTTGAATTCACGTGCGTGTTGGCCATCTACTCCTCGCCCCTCTACTGCACCTGCCTTTGGCTGTATGACAGGTTGGCCAGCCACCCGTTGGACCCACGTGTCATACACCCAAAGGCAGGTGCAGTAAGTCAATGAAGCTGCGTCCCGCTTCGTGCCCATGCATGCTTTCAATGACTTGAGACTACCAAACATCACATGCGGTGGTTAGTTCATTGCATGTAATCCTATTAAGTAGCAAAAAGATATTAAGTTACCTCGCCGATAGGAATAAAACAATACACCATGTATTTATTTACAGAGGGAGTATAGCCAGCATCCGGTTAGTATATCAAGTTGCCACATCACATAGAGCCAACCTAATATTGGAGTATGCTAGCCCTCCACCGGCGCGCCGCTTCAAATGGCGGAGGAAGTGAGAGGTCGCGTCACCTTGTGTCCAGATCTGAGATGCCACGTGTACCAGATGAATGACTCCAAGTTCGACCACCGTGATGCTAGGTGCAAGCCAAGGAACACTGTTGGAGAGACCCCCCTCATAATTTTCCTACATTGGTCGTTTGATTCACAGGATAGAATGCTATAGGATTTTTTTCCTATGTAATCATGTTTTAATTGGCAATCTAGCATCCACTCCAACTTTTGTTTCACTTCCTTTGTTCCTACGAAGAGAGTACTTGCTCTAAATGATGTGCCACTGCAAGAGCCGCCTATATTAATTAACCATGCTCTAAAAAGGTGGACCAGCTTTGGCTATAGTAGTACTGTACTAGGTTAGTAGGTGACCTTGAGCTTGGCTCTTCTCCTCTTCCGGAAGTCGAACAATAATTATGGTACTACAGTAATACTTTTGGCAATCTGACACCAAATGAACTGCTGCACGTCCACCGCTTGTAAGCAAAAGTTTCTCCTCATGCTGCGAGCCACTATGCACTCGTTGGCGAGGGAGAAGGCGTAGTAAGCAAGCTTCTCGTCGTTCTCTCGTCGCTCTGTCATTGAGTACGTGCACTATTCACGTGCCATCGAGGTGAAAAAATATTGCCTAGTACTAGGTGCCATCGAAGTGCACGACTCACTTACGCACTGCATATCTCTATTTTCTTGCATGACACGCCACCTTGATGCTAGATGTCCCGCGTGTCATGGAGGCATATAGTATGATTTTGTAAAATGGAGGCATATAGATGTCCCGCGTGTCGGCAACAGGATGAACAAAGCTCATGTCTTAAACAAAAGAGTGGAAGAACATAGATTCCCGACGGCCGAGAAGGAGCTACAAACCTCGGGGTGGAGCGTGTGCACTCATAATATTTTATATTATTCAGCGATATAAAATCAACCAAATCTCTCCACGTTCCTATACCATTCCATAGAATGAGAATAACTTTGAACGTAATTGATCCACTCTATCCAATGGTCATAGTTGGAAAATCCAAACAAAACCAAGCATTGGATCAACTCTTTTTTCCAGATCAACTCTTTTAGCACTTAGATTGTTGCCGCCTGCCCACCTAGCCCACCTATATATCCGCTCACGTGTGATGACCACAGGAGCTATCCACTCAGATTGTATGTTAAAAAATAAAGGTCGATAACTAATGCGGCACCTCGGGCCAATGCAGCCAGATCGCATTTTGCACGAGAAATTACACACCATGTTTCATTGACATGTGGTCCCGTTCCAACATGTCAGTGAGAAGACGGCAGTCCTTTTGTACAATTTCCGAAAGGACGTGTAGGGCGGGGCGCCTCTTCGTGTACCGTGGCAAACTGGCAACCGTCCACCGACTCTTCGCCTTTCCCTCTCGATTTGGAACTGCTGTCGCACGGTTGATCGTATGTGAACGTACGTAGATCATCTGTGTGCTCAACCTCAGGGCACTCTACACCGTCGAGGCGTAGACATGGATGTGCAGGTTGACGGTTTCGTGCATGGCGAGGCGCTGCGCGGCGAGCGCGGCCTCGAGGTGCACATTATTCGTCGCGACCTCCGGCACCTGCAGGGCCACCAGGGCTTGAAAGAGTTCGTCACCATGGAGGCCGATGAGGGTGGCAGGCAATGAGGAGCCTGGGTGCGTGGGCTGGAGTAGTACGGCAAGGTCGTTCGCGCGCTTCTTGACGGCGGTGAACTTGCGGATGGAGTTGACCATCATGTCGTCCATGCGAGAGGCGAAGCCGGCGTCGGCGAGGGCTACGATGCCTGCGGTCGCCAGCACCGTCTGGTAACGCTGCGCGGTGCGGGGCCGCAGGCCAGCGCCTTGGATGATTTGGCACAGCTGACTGCCGCTCGCGTCCATTGCCTCCATAGGTGCTTGTGGCTTCTGGTCACTTCGTCTTGGATTGGAGTGAGTAGTGTTGCATAGAGACTTGGGAGTAGATGGATTGGAGTGGTGGGGCGCCTTTATTATATGAGAGTCCAAACTCTGTTGCATTCACATCGTGCTCGCTCTATTCTGCTTCTCCAATTAATTCCCTCTGCATGTAATTGAGGATGCATCATTGACCGTTCAACGTCTCGGGAACCGCTACCCTCTCCCTCCTTGGCATTCAAGCACCTATGGACCCGTCGACGACGAGGTTCCCATGGTGACTTCGTAAATTTCAAGATGATAGTGTCGTGCATGTGTGCGTTCATAGGGGTGAGTGTATGCGTGTGTATATGAGCGCTTGCGTCTGTACTGTGTAAAAAAACGTAAATGCGTGTCAAAAAGAGACTAGTTAGTATACTCAATATTGTGCACCTCGGAGAGGAAGACGATAGAACTAGTACGTATTTATTTACGGTGCAGATTCACTCATTTTGCTCCATATGTACTCCATCTCGGTGTAGTCTAGTCACTTGTTGAAATCTCTAGAAGGGCAAATACTCCTTTCTGGTTTACAGGGCTATACTAGCAAGTAGTTGTACGTACTAGTACAATAGTGGGCTCACATAGCAATTTTGTCTCATGCAAGAGCCTGGCTATATGCGTGCTCTAATGTTCGCAACTGCAACGTTCGGTTTGCGCTTGGATCTTCGCCTCTTCGAGAAGACGAACAATGATGTTACTACTACTGCTTCTAAAGTGTCGAATCCACGGCAGCATGTCCGTCCACCATGAGCGGGACGGATAGCTTGTTGTAGAAGTACTACTAAGCAAAAGCCTGTCCTCGTTTGCGAGCAACCGCGCGCATGGGTGAGGGAGAAGGCGTGTAGTAAAATCAAGCTTCTCCTCGTTGTGTGAGTTGACGCGACACATCATAGCACCGGCCCCACATACTTGCCTCTAAACTTGGCTGAAAGACCCGCAGTGTACAATATATTTGCTGCAACCTCTAACATTTACCCACCACAAATTAAAATATATGTGGCCGTATGCATCGTTCTGATGCAGAGGCCGGGGAGTCCCCCCTTTTCAAAAAAAAACAAATTAAAATATATATTCCTGTCTTGACCAGATGAGCGTGCAAACTACAATCACCAGGGTGTCAGGTAGGACCAGAAGACTATTTTAATTTTAAAAAAAACTTCGAGACGGCCACATAGCATGGAGCCGACCCCAACGATTTTAAGCTTATAGGCACGATACGCTATCCTAGACTACTCTACACATGAAACTGCCACACGAGCGTCCGGGCTGCGCTTGGCTCTTCGCCTCTTCGGGAAGTCGAACAATGATGGAGTACTACTGCACTTGAGGAGTACTGCAGTACGCTTCTGGCCATCTGACACCGATTGAACTGCTGCATGTCCATCGCGTGCGGGAGGGAGACTGTGTAGCGAAAGCTTCTCCTAGTCTTGCCAGCCACCACGCTCATGGGCGAGGGAGGGACGCTCCTGCCTTTGCGTGTATGACAGGTGGGCCCGACAAGTGTGTGGCCAACCTGTCATACAGCCAAAGGCAGGTGTAGTTAAGTCCCCAGGGAGAGGATAATCAAACTTCTCGTTGATGTACGAGTTGACGCGACACATCAAAGCACTGCACTCGATATATTTCAATAATTTGCGTTTAACGATGCATTAATTACAACGCATGCATGCATGCCGTGACTCTCCTTTTGATACTTGCATGTGTTGAATTAATGCACCTTGAAGTAGTATAAAATATGTGACGACAAAGCTTTGTAATACCCCGGCCCAAGTCGAGAGATGGTTGTGCACGAGGAGGGCGAGATCATGCAGACCGAACATGACCCGACGATGGAGCTCTCTAAGGTCTCGATGGACCTCACCGTGCTCCACTGCCCCTTGTACCTCCGCCCCTTGAATTGTGCTTTCTCAACGAGTTGTGCTGAACTTCTTGTGAATTGTGGTGGTTTTCAGTAATGAAAATCGGAAGGGGCAAGCCCTTCTTTGATAAAAAAAATTAATCGTCCTTATATATTCATCGGTCTTGCTATAAGTCGCAGTAGATGCTATATAGGTCCGTCGGATTTTACATCAAGATGCGTGCTTTCAGATTTTCTTTTTTCTCTCTTAAATCTTAGTCGAGTGAGACATAGCCACACCATTAAACAGAGGCTCGGGCGCCATTAATGGAGACCTTGGTTGAGAGGTGGACGGCAGATGGAGGTCAAAGGGCTCTCTTCCCGATAAGCACACGCAGGGGTCTGATCGCACGCCTCTCATACTCAAATAGCTACCCTGCATGGCGCCTCCTAGCTAATAAAAAATGGGGACGCATGGCAGCACGTAAATGCTACTAGTAAGTAGAACGCCCAAGGTTTCAATAATACTTGTGTTTCCGATTGTAACGTGACAGCACTTGTTCCAAAATGACTTTGTTGATTGTTAATGTGTGCGCCTTCGCAAATCGGATTGCAAATTTACCACAGCATGTTGGTGCCATGTCATGGCACCAAGCCAAGTTTCATTATTTTCATGCGTGTTTTGGATTTACAGGAATTAAAAAACTAAGTTTCTCAATGTTTCCAACCCAGCCACGACGCCCAGAATTTTGAATTTCATTCCCATTTCTTGCATGGAACCTAGAAATTTACCCGAGGACACACATGTGATTTTTCAACCAACTTTGGTGCACTGGAGCATGTGCTTGTATTTCAAATTTGAATTATGCACACAAAGGTGACATGTTCCCTCCCAGAACCACGAGCCTTCTTGAGAGAAGCTCCGATTTGCAAGAAGCTTATACCAAAATTTGTTCCTATTTGGCCAATTGTTTTTACCACGCCATGGTACTACCATGACATGACACCATGCCAAGTTTCATGATTTTAAAACCAAGTTTCTCAATGTTCTCGACCGAGCCACGATCCCCAGATGTTTGAATTTTATTCTCATTTTTTGCATGGGACCTACTCCCTCCTTCCATCTATATAGGGCGTAATGTGTTTTTCAAGATAGCCTTTGACTATTGACAAGATTAATAGCACATGAGATGTATACTATGAAAATTATATTATTGGAAGCTCCTTTGACATACAAATTTGAAGGTGTGCTTTGTGTAAGTTGCATGTCATATATTATTGCTCTAACGTTTGGTCAAAGTTAGCCTCGAAAAACACATTAGGACCTATATAGATGGAAGGAGGGAGTAGAAATTCACCTGAGGACACAACTGTGATTTTTCAACCAACTTTGGTGCACGTGAGCATGTGCTTGTAGTTCAAATTTGAATTATGCACATTAAATGACCAAAAACTCAATTAATGTGTAAAAAAGGCCAAACGAAGCCGGAATAATTCCAAAATTTAATAGGGCACCCATGTAGTTCTATGTTGCCTTTGTAAATAAACTCAAGGGGGACATATCGTTTCGCACTCAAAGGTGGCACGTTCCCTCTCAGAACCACGAGCCTTCTTGAGAGAAGCTTCGGTTTGCAAGAAGTTTATACCAAAATCTGTTCCTATTCGGCCAATTTTTTTACCACAACATGGTAGTACCATCACATGACATCCATGCCAAGTTTCATGATTTTCAGACGTGTTTTGGATTTACAAGAATTTTAAAACCAAGTTTCTCAATGTTCTCGGCCGAGCCACGATGCCCAGATGTTTTAATTTTATTCTCATTTCTTGCATGGGACCTAGAAATTCACCCGAGGACACAAATGTGATTTTTCAACCAACTTTGGTGCACGAGAGCATGTGCTTGTAGTTCAAATTTGACTTATGCACATTAAATGACCAGAAACTCAATTAATGTATAAAAAATGACAAACGAACCCGGAATAATTCCAAAATATAACAAGGCACTAATGTAGTTCTATGTTGCCTTTGTTAAGAAACTCAAGGGGGGGCAGCGTATATCGTTTCACACTCAAAGGTGGCACGTTCCCTCTTAGAACCACGAGCTTCCAAATCAGCCCAATTTTACCACAACATGTTAGTGCCATGACATGACACCATGCCAAGTTTCATGATTTACAGGGGAGTTTTGGATTTACATGAATTTAAAATCAAAGTTTCTCGATGTTCTCGGCCAAGTCATGATGCCCAGATGTTTGAATTTCATTCTCATTTCTTCCATGGGACCTAGATATTCAACCAAGGACACACATGTGATTTTTCAACCCACTTTGGTGCACCGGAGCATGTGCATGCAATTCATATTTAGATTATGCACATTAAAAGTCCAGAAACTCAATTAATGTATAAAAAGGCCAAATGAACCCAAAATAATTCCAAAATTTAACAGGGAACTCATATAGTTCTATGTTGCCTCTGTAAATAAAATCAGTGGGGAGGCAGCGTATATTGTTTCGCACACTAAGGTGACACGTTCCCTCTCGGAACCACGAGGCTTGTTGAGAGAATCTCCGGTTTTGCAAGAGGCTTATACCAAAACTTGTCCCAATTCAGCCAAAAATTATACGTATGAAAACAGGGTTTAGATTATCCCAAACATCTCGCTACCTAGACCAATAATGTACTATGATTTGAATTCAACATAAAATGGATACAAGTATTTGAATTGGAGAGCGTATGGTACATGTATTTCATAGTGAAATATGATTACCGCTATATGTATGTTTTTTGTTATCAAGATTATATTTAAATTATTGTATAACTTGACAACAATCGTATTCAAATAAGGAAAATTGATTCAAATTTAGTCCATATGGTAGACGACAATATATATGTTCACATGGTGGAGTAAAATGTTCATATATGATGGAAGATCAAAATGTACGACTACATCAATTATAAACCGCAAGGTCACCTAACGATATATTCGAATTCAACATAACGTGGATTCAAAAATTGAAATTCGAGATCATGGCATCTGTAATCATATAAAAAGGGACATTACTCTTTCTTTGGTGGGAATTGATTTGTCTTTTGTTGTTGTTGAGGGAAGTGCGAATCGATTTGGTACTGTGCAGGGTAATCTTGTTCTCACGATTTTTTTACATTTTTCTTAGTTTTTTCAATGACATCTATAGCAATATAGTAAAAGGGGACATGACTCTCTTGTGTCTTGTATGAATTGTTTTTTTACACGTTAAGTTTGTTCTGCCAAACAAGGAATCCGCACCTTGTTATCCCGAAATTTTCAAGCTCGAGTATCTTTTGTCTCACCTGCTTTGAAAGTCCCGCTTCTTCAACCCGCATCGCGCCTTGTTATCCCGAAATTTGGACGCGCGCGAGAACTCCCTCCTCATCCAAAATCGCTCCTGCAGCCCAGACACGCGAAATCCCCCTTCTACCCCTCAGCCGGAAATGAAACTCCACGTCGCGGTATCAAAACCAGTGGGGGTACGCTGGTAACTTACCCTACATTTCGGACAAGCGCGTCCCTAAGCTTGGCTCCCCCCTCCCCCTTCGCCCCCCATTCATACACCGAGGCCGCCAAAACCCGCGAAACCCCACGCTCCTCCGTCGGCCTCCCGACCGCCGCCCATCCGGAGACTCTTCCCCGACTACGTCGTCCACCGCAATAGCTCGCCGTCCCTCATCCACCGCACCGGATGAGGATCCGTTGTCGATCTCGTCGTCCCGCCATATCAGCCGCCCCGTCCTCCACCTCCAAGGAGATGCCCCGACGTTCGTCTCATCTATCGCGGCACCTCAATCCCCACAGCGCCGTCTTGACCTGCCCCACCAGAGCTGCAGCACCCTCACCAATTCCTCCGATGAAGCCGAGGCTAACTCGGTGCCACCAAGGAGGTTCTGCACTCACCGCTGCATTTTATCTTTTATTCGATCTCACGGGGCTGCCGGTGCTCGATATCGAGCAGACATGGCGTGTCTCCATCGACGGCGCCGTCCCCGGCCACATCATCCACGACGTCTCTCCCCCATGTCATTGCTTCCTCGGCGGTGACTTCCACAACGTCACTAGCTGCAGTTGCTCCGGCTCTCGCTCGCGCTGTGGCTCTGTTCTTGCTATCGGTTGCACTGATGCACTGCTCCTGCTTTCGTTCATGCTGCTGCTCTGCTCTTGCTCTTGCTTGCGCTGCTGCTGCTGCACGACCTCCGGCAGCTACAGGAGTTGATGCTTTAGCACTCGCTCGCAATGCTACTGCACGAGTTGCTCTCTGCTAGTGCGTTCCCTGCTCGAGCATCTGCTCATTTAGATCACTGCTTCTCTGCTACTAGTGCTCGAACGCCCTAAACATCTATTGCACTGCTCTGTTACTAGTTCAATCAGTTTCGACAGTAAAATTTAGTTTCGACTGTGAAGTTCATTTTCTTCAGTTAAGTTCAGAGTGAACAGTACTTACAGCATCTGTCGGAGGGGCCGTGGCGCGGCTGATGCGTTTTACATCTAGCACTTTTTGGTGATGTATTTTACATCATCTATTGCAGATGATATTAAGGTCCCACTTCAGATTAACGTTGTCTGTCTTGTCATGCTTCAGCCTCATCGCCGTACACCTTTGCGGAGCTGCTCCAATGACGGAACCGTCCATCACAGCGGAGCAGTACCCTCGGCGCCGTTTCCAGAGGCCTCAGATCTTCTTCCCCGCCTCCGATAGTCACACCAGCATCATCACCATCCTCCACGTCCAACCCAATGATGCTGAGGTCCACAAGGCTATGCCAAAGAGGTTGTACACTCGTCGCATCACTTTGTTTCTCCATTCCTCTGTTCTTCCAATTCATGTGAGCCAAACACCCAGGTTGACTGAAATCCTATGTTTCCAAATGCTCTGTTTTGCACGTGCATTCCTATCCTATTCCTGTCCCTGTGTTTATAGAATCCTCCAATTCTAAGGAGCCCTTATAGATTTACTTCATTTTCAGACAGACGTCAAAGAAAACTCTGTGTGTTATGTCCTGCTCCTGCCGTGCCGTCATCCACCCCACCTGAGGTGCACCATCGATAGACGAGTTCACTGCAGCAGAGATCCCCCCTGCAGACTTCCTTTCACCGCCTCAGATCATCTTCCCCGTTGCGGCAGCCACGCCAACTGCATTACCATCATCGACCAAGCAGATGAACCTGAGGACTACACAGTTCTGGAAGAGAGGTCGCAATCTTTCGTGTTTGCTTACGTTATACATCGGTTATTATTACCTGCTACTTTAGCGTTCAATCTTGAGTTTTGAATTGCCCATGGGTCTCATATCGAGCGAGCAACGAATAGTATCTGTCTACTATCTGGTTCATCTGGGGTCTTCTATGTGGTTCATGTTGGGTGGGCAACAAACAATAGATGATCCATTGTCTATCTTTTTAAACTGAAGCTATAATCTACCTGCTATCATTAGTTTTGGATCCATCCACTAGTTTGCTACCATCAGTCTTGATTTTTGCATGCACCCCTTAGGCCTTACAGAATCTAACTATTTTTTTATTACGCATGTCAGATATTGTACACAATCGTACTGAACATGTAGAGAAAAAGAGAAGACCGTTGCGTGCGAATATAATGTCATGTAGACGCCGTTCCATGGTGGGCGAAGTGGACCCCTCCTGCATTTCCAGATTGTATTCCAGAGGAAGATAACTGTTCAGATGGAGATTCAGAAGACGCCTGTTTAACACTTGAGGTGTTTGCTCTAACCTGACATGCTGATGTTGGTCATATCATGCATATGGCGCCTTGCATTGCTTACATTATACATCTTATATGTCATCAGCTTAGTTTATATTTGCTTTGTGTGAATGCCACCTGTTTGGTTTCTATGTCATACTCCCACCATTCCTAAATATTTGTCATTTTAGAGATTTCAACAAGTGACTACATACGGAACAAAATGAGTGAATCTACACTCTAAAATATGTCTATATACATCCGTATGTGGTAGTCCATTTGAAATCTCTAAAAGGACAAATATTTAGGAACGGAGGGAGTATATGGGAATTATGCAATGCCATCTTCTTTAGCCAGGCATCATATACACGAATCATGCAATGCCATCCTGTTTAGCCAGTCATCGTATATGTGAATTGTATTGTCCCATATTTTTTTTCCATAATGTATTCCATTTGTCAACAATGTTTATACATCCATCTGCTCTTCCTGTGCATCAGCCATTTGAGTCGGTCATGGGAAAATCTGGAGTGAAAACAAGGTCTTCTGAGCAGTCAGTGCTACCTGTCGATGCAGATTTCTTGCTGGTTACAGATAGCTCCTCAGAGGAGGATTCAGAGAGAGATGACCAGTCGTATTCCCCCCCCGAGGTGCATGCTCTAACTTGGCTGGGTTATATTGCTCATATCATGCATATGGTGTCTTGCATTGCCATGCCATCTGCATAGATTAGACATGCTTTGTGTGAATGCCTCCTGTTTGCTTTCTATATAAGATATGTGAATTATGCAATGGCATGTTTTTCAGCCAGTTATCATATATGTGAATTATGCACTGCCACGGAGCTAGGCATCATATATGTGAATTATCTCATGCCATCTTTTTTTCATTACGTATTCCATTTGTCAACAATCTATGTATATTGAACTACTCTTCATGTGTATCAGCCATTTGAGCCGGTCATGGAAAAATCTGGAGTGAAAACAAGGTCTTCAGAGCAGGCAATGGTACCTGTTGAAGCATATATCTCGGTGGTTACAGGGAGTTCCTCAGAGGAGGATTCAGAGACAGTTGACCAGTCCTATATCCCACCTGAGGTGTATGCTCTAAGTTGCAATGTTTATATTTCTCATATGATGCATATGGTGTCTTGCATTGCTTAGTTTAGACATCATATGCACAATATTGAATTCTATTGGCTTAGTTTAGAGATCATACATGCGAGTGCCAGCTGCTTAGTATATGAATCAATTATGTCAATTATATCATGCCATCATGTATACTTAGACAACATGTATGTGAATTATTTCATCCCAACCTATTTTAGAAAGACATCATATAGTTTTGTCATGTCATCCTGTTTAGGTACTCATCATATGTTGAGTTATGCCATTATATCATGTTAAGTTATCCATCATATATCTAAAACTGTGTCATGCTATCCTGTTTAGTTAGGCATCATATATGTGAAATTGTGTCATGCTGTCCTGTTTGGTTAGACAACATATATGTGAATTACCACATCTGTCTATCATACAATGTCTGTACGTTCAATTTCTTTTCTTGTTTATCAGCAATTTGAATTGGAGTGGGTGATGGCAGTATCTAAGGGAGCAAAAACCCGTTCTTCACAAAAGACAGTGCTACCCGTCGATGCAGATAGAACCATGGTTGTACTGGCCCACAAACTAGCCCCACCACACATAATCGAGACTCTTCCAGATTGCACACTTACACTGTTGGGCAGAGAACCAGCTACAACCCATCTAACCGCAACCCCAGCGGATAGTAACCCACTTATAGTTGACAAAGCACCATGTCCACCACAGAGTACCCCCACACGAGCAGTTTGTAAAGCTACTGCAGTGCCCAAAGCACGAAGACCACCACAGCTAACCCAAACTCCATGTTTAAAGAAGAAGAGCAACTGTTCTTAGGTCAGATTCCGTACCTATGGTCCATACTCCTTTGCTGTTGCATCACTGTATTTACTCATGCCAACTACTTTCAAATTTGAAGGATCCAACTGAAACTCCAATGGCGCAACAGGTATGTTTTAAATCTATTTCTTTAACTGGATTGCTGTTCTAACTTCTTGCTCTATGTTGATTTCAGTTTAAGTTGTATAAACAGTTATGTTCTCATGTGATGCACATTACAAGTGCTGCCAATGCTGTGTAGTTTCTCACACTTATATTCTGTCTATGTTGCCGTCTCTTAAAAATATATGAGTTGAACTGTGTCTCTATCTTGATTAGGGAAGATGAACTAGAATGATATGGACAATAAAGTAACCATAGTACATAGATATATGTTTGTTTCATGCTGTTATCCTGTCCACCTTACTACTGAACCGGTTTACCAAAATGAGTTTCGTATACTACAAGCTAAACCTGTGATGTGTCTGCTTGTTTCTCTTGTAGTATGCAAACAGAATATTGGAGAATAGCACCCCACTATGCAATGGTAGAGAAAGTAATGCAGATAAGGTTCAAGATAGTGAGACAACCCTGTTGGTCTCCAAGAAAGGTGATAAAAACGATCATGTAGACAGTGAGAAAACCCCACAGTCCTGCGTTGATGTAGTGTTCGAGTTACTGGCCAGAACCGCTGGCACAAGCTCTTCCAACTCGCTGCCTGAATCACTTCGGCTTCTTCAGTCTCAGCTACAAGCTGAAAGGCATCAGTCAGCTGTGCTGCGGCAAGAAGCCGAAGGACTGAGGAAGTCCCTGCAAAATTCAGATGCGTACTTTCTTGTGCAACAGCAAGCTCTGGAGGATTTAAGCGCCAAACAAGAGAAAGTTAATAAGCTTGCTAAGCATCTTGCCAGCATTATGGGTACCCAGGATATTGTTTCTTGAACTCTTCTGAAGTGGTTTCAGTTCTGGACTTGTTTTGCTGCGGCGTTTATATGCTGCTTTGTTCCCTATATTTGCACTGTTGGCGAACTTTGATGCCAAGTGGATGTAATATGTGTAATAGCCGTGATAGCCTAGCATAAGTTGCTTGCTTATTTATTTCCTTGTTGTCTTGTTCATTTGTTTGCTTGTAGTCAGTGCAGTTATTTTTCCGCGGTTTGCTAGTGGCGCCCACGGTTTCAATAATACTTGTGTTTCCGATTGTAACGTGACAGCACTTGTTCCAAAATGACTTTGTTGATTGTTAATGTGTGCGCCTTCGCAAATCGGATTGCAAATTTACGACAGCATGTTGGTGCCATGTCATGGCACCAAGCAAAGTTTCATTATTTTCATGCGTGTTTTGGATTTACAAGAATTAAAAAACTAAGTTTCTCAATGTTTCCAACCCAGCCACGACGCCCAGAATTTTGAATTCCATTCCCATTTCTTGCATGGAACCTAGAAATTTACCCGAGGACACACATGTGATTTTTCAACCAACTTTGGTGCACTGGAACATGTGCTTGTATTTCAAATTTGAATTATGCACACAAAGGTGACATGTTCCCTCCCAGAACCACGAGCCTTCTTGAGAGAAGCTCCGATTTGCAAGAAGCTTATATCAAAATTTGTTCCTATTCGACCAATTGTTTTTACCACGCCATGGTACTACCATGACATGACACCATGCCAAGTTTCATGATTTTAAAACCAAGTTTCTCAATGTTCTCGACCGAGCCACGATGCCCAGATGTTTGAATTTTATTCTCATTTTTTGCATGGGACCTACTCCCTCCTTCCATCTATATAGGGCGTAATGTGTTTTTCAAGATAGCCTTTGACTATTGACAAGATTAATAGCACATGAGATGTATACTATGAAAATTATATTATTGGAAGCTCCTTTGACATACAAATTTGAAGGTATGCTTTGTGTAAGTTGCATGTCATATATTATTGCTCTAACGTTTGGTCAAAGTTAGCCTCGAAAAACACATTAGGACCTATATAGATGGAAGGAGGGAGTAGAAATTCACCTGAGGACACAACTGTGATTTTTCAACCAACTTTGGTGCACGTGAGCATGTGCTTGTAGTTCAAATTTGAATTATGCACATTAAATGACCAAAAACTCAATTAATGTGTAAAAAAGGCCAAACGAAGCCGGAATAATTCCAAAATTTAATAGGGCACCCATGTAGTTCTATGTTGCCTTTGTAAATAAACTCAAGGGGGACATATCGTTTCGCACTCAAAGGTGGCACGTTCCCTCTCAGAACCACGAGCCTTCTTGAGAGAAGCTTCGGTTTGCAAGAAGTTTATACCAAAATCTGTTCCTATTCGGCCAATTTTTTTACCACAACATGGTAGTACCATCACATGACATCCATGCCAAGTTTCATGATTTTCAGACGTGTTTTGGATTTACAAGAATTTTAAAACCAAGTTTCTCAATGTTCTCGGCCGAGCCACGATGCCCAGATGTTTTAATTTTATTCTCATTTCTTGCATGGGACCTAGAAATTCACCCGAGGACACAAATGTGATTTTTCAACCAACTTTGGTGCACGAGAGCATGTGCTTGTAGTTCAAATTTGACTTATGCACATTAAATGACCAGAAACTCAATTAATGTATAAAAAATGACAAACGAACCCGGAATAATTCCAAAATATAACAAGGCACTAATGTAGTTCTATGTTGCCTTTGTTAAGAAACTCAAGGGGGGGCAGCGTATATCGTTTCACACTCAAAGGTGGCACGTTCCCTCTTAGAACCACGAGCTTCCAAATCAGCCCAATTTTACCACAACATGTTAGTGCCATGACATGACACCATGCCAAGTTTCATGATTTACAGGGGAGTTTTGGATTTACATGAATTTAAAATCAAAGTTTCTCGATGTTCTCAGCCGAGTCATGATGCCCAGATGTTTGAATTTCATTCTCATTTCTTCCATGGGACCTAGATATTCAACCAAGGACACACATGTGATTTTTCAACCCACTTTGGTGCACTGGAGCATGTGCATGCAATTCATATTTAGATTATGCACATTAAAAGTCCAGAAACTCAATTAATGTATAAAAAGGCCAAATGAACCCGAAATAATTCCAAAATTTAACAGGGCACTCATATAGTTCTATGTTGCCTCTGTAAATAAAATCAGGGGGGCAGTGTATATCGTTTCGCACACTAAGGTGACACGTTCCCTCTCGGAACCACGAGGCTTGTTGAGAGAATCTCCGGTTTTGCAAGAGGCTTATACCAAAATTTGTCCCAATTCAGCCAAAAATTATACGTATGAAAACAGGGTTTAGATTATCCCAAACATCTCGCTACCTAGACCAATAATGTACTATGATTTGAATTCAACATAAAATGGATACAAGTATTTGAATTGGAGAGCGTATGGTACATGTATTTCATAGTGAAATATGATTACCGCTATATGTATGTTTTTTGTTATCAAGATAATATTTAAATTATTGTATAACTTGACAACAATCGTATTCAAATAAGGAAAATTGATTCAAATTTAGTCCATATGGTAGACAACAATATATATGTTCACATGGTGGAGTAAAATGTTCATATATGATGGAAGATCAAAATGTACGACTACATCAATTATAAACTGCAAGGTCACCTAACGATATATTCGAATTCAACATAACGTGGATTCAAAAATTGAAATTCGAGATCATGGCATCTGTAATCATATAAAAAGGGACATTACTCTTTCTTTGGTGGGAATTGATTTGTCTTTTGTTGTTGTTGAGGGAAGTGCGAATCGATTTGGTACTGTGCAGGGTAATCTTGTTCTCCCGATTTTTTTACATTTTTCTTGTAGTTTTTTCAATGGCATCTATAGCAATATAGTAAAAGGGGACATGACTCTCTTGTGTATTGTATGAATTGTTTTTTTACACGTTAAGTTTGTTCTGCCGAACAAGGAATCCGCAGCTTGTTATCCCGAAATTTTCAAGCTCGAGTATCTTTTGTCTCACCTGCTTTGAAAGTCCCGCTTCTTCAACCCGCATCGCGCCTTGTTATCCCGAAATTTGGACGCGCGCGAGAACTCCCTCCTCATCCGAAATCGCTCCTGCAACACAGACACGCGAAATCCCCTTTCTACCCCTCTGCCGGAAATGAAGCTCCACGTCGCGGTATCAAAACCAGTGGGGGTATGCTGGTAACTTACCCTACATTTCGGACAAGCGCGTCCCTAAGCTTGGCTCCCCCCTCCCCCTTCGCCCCCCATTCATACACCGAGGCCGCCAAAACCCGCGAAACCCCACGCTCCTCCGTCGGCCTCCCGACCGCCGCCCAGCCGGAGACTCTTCCCCGACTACGTTGTCCACCGCAATAGCTCGCCATCCCTCATCCACCGCACCGGATGAGGATCCGTTGTCGATCTCGTCGTCCCGCCATATCAGCCGCCCCGTCCTCCACCTCCAAGGAGCTGCCCCGACGTTCGCCTCATCTATCGCGCCACCTCAATCCCCACAGCGCCGTCTTGACCTGCCCCACCAGAACCGCAGCACCCTCACCAATTCCTCCGATGAAGCCGAGGCCAACTCGGCGCCACCAAGGAGGTTCTGGACTCACCGCTGAATTTTATCTTTTATTCGATCTCACGGGGCTGCCGGTGCTCGATACCGAGCAGACATGGCGTGTCTCCATCGACGGCGCCGTCGCCGGCCACATCATCCATGACGTCTCTCCCCCATGTCATTGCTTCCTCGGCGGTGACTTCCACAACGTCACTAGCTACAGCTGCTCCGGCTCTCGCTCGCGCTGTGGCTCTGTTCTTGCTATCGGTCACACTGCTGCACTGCTCCTGCTTTCGTTCATGCTGCTGCTCTGCTCTTGCTTGCGCTGCTGCTGCTGCACGACCTCCAGCAGCTACAGGAGTTGATGCTTTAGCACTAGCTCGCGATGCTACTGCACGAGTTGCTCTCTGCTAGTGCGTTCCCTGCTCGAGCATCTGCTAATTTAGATCACTGCTTCTCTGCTACTAGTGCTCGAACGCCCTAAACATCTATTGCACTGTTCTGTTACTAGTTCAATCAGTTTCGACTGTGAAGTTCATTTTCTTCAGTTAAGTTCAGAGTGAACAGTACTTACAGCATCTGTCAGAGGGGCCGTGGCACGGCTGATGCGTTTTACATCTAGCACTTTTTGGTGATGTATTTTACATCATCTATTGCAGATGATATTAAGGTCCCAATTCAGATTAACGTTGTCTGTCTTGTCATGCTTCAGCCTCGTCGCCGTACACCTTAGCGGAGCTGCTCCAACGACGGAACCGTCCATCACAGCGGAGCAGTACCCTCGGCGCCGTTTCTAGAGGCCTTAGATCTTCTTCCCCGCCTCCGACAGTCACACCAGCATCATCACCATCCTCCACGTCCAACCCAATGATGCTGAGGTCCACAAGGCTATGCCAAAGAGGTTGTACACTCGTCGCATCACTTTGTTTCTCCATTCCTCTGTTCTTCCAATTCATGTGAGCCAAACACCCAGGTTGACTGAAATCCTATGTTTCCAAATGCTCTGTTTTGCACGTGCATTCCTATCCTATTCCTGTCCCTGTGTTTATAGAATCTTCCAATTCTAAGGAGCCCTTACGGATTTACTTCATTTTCAGACAGGCGTCAAAGAAAACTCTGTGTGTTATGTCCTGCTCCTGCCGTGCCGTCATCCACCCCACCTGAGGTGCACCATCGACAGACGAGTTCACTGCAGCAGAGATCCCCCCGCAGACTTCCTTTCGCCGCGTCAGCTCATCTTCCCCGTTGCGGCAGCCACGCCAACTGCATTACCATCATCGACCGAGCAGATGAACCTGAGGACTACACAGTTCTGGAAGAGAGGTCGCAATCTTTCGTGTTTGCTTACGTTATACATCGGTTATTATTACCTGCTACTTTATCGTTCAATCTTGAGTTTTGAATTGCCCATGGGTCTCATATCGAGCCAGGAACGAATAGTATCTGTCTACTATCTGGTTCATCTGGGGTCTTCTATGTCGTTCATGTTGGGTGGGCAACAAAAAATAGATGATCCATTGTCTATCTTTTTAAACTGAAGCTATAATCTACCTGCTATCATTAGTTTTGGATCCATCCACTAGTTTGCTACCATCAGTCTTGATTTTTGCATGCACCCCTTAGGCCTTACAGAATCTAACTATTTTTTTTATTACGCATGTCAGATATTGTACACAATCGTACTGAACATGTAGAGAAAAAGAGAAGACCGTTGCGTGCGAATATAATGTCATGCAGACGCCGTTCCATGGTGGGCGAAGTGGCCCCCCTCCTGCATTTCCAGATTGTATTCCAGAGGAAGATAACTGTTCAGATGGAGATTCAGAAGGAGCCGACCACGCCTGTTTACCACCTGAGGTGTTTGCTCTAACCTGGCATGTTGATGTTGGTCATATCATGCATATGGCGCCTTGCATTGCTTACATTATACATCTTATATGTCATCAGCTTAGTTTAGATTTGCTTTGTGTGAATGCCACCTGTTTGGTTTCTATGTCATACTCCCACCATTCCTAAATATTTGTCATTTTAGAGATTTCAACAAGTGACTACATACGGAACAAAATGAGTGAATCTACACTCTAAAATATGTCTATATACATCCGTATGTGGTAGTCCATTTGAAATCTCTAAAAGGACAAATATTTAGGAACGGAGGGAGTATATGGGAATTATGCAATGCCATCTTCTTTAGCCAGGCATCATATACGTGAATCATGCAATGCCATCCTGTTTAGCCAGTCATCGTATATGTGAATTGTATTGTGCCATATTTTTTTCCATAATGTATTCCATTTGTCAACAATGTTTATACATTCATCTACTCTTCCTGTGCATCAGCCATTTGAGTCGGTCATGGGAAAATCTGGAGTGAAAACAAGGTCTTCTGAGCAGTCAGTGCTACCTGTCGATGCAGATTTCTTGCTGGTTACAGATAGCTCCTCAGAGGAGGATTCAGAGAGAGATGACCA